>NW_006296627.1:5250179-5288055 GCF_000327345.1 Myotis davidii | reverse complement strand
GTCACAGCTGGAGATTCTGCTGCAGGTTTATGACAGCAGCCAGCTCTTTGTCTTGCAGGATCACACACCTAGTGGTGTGTTTGCGCTCCACCTCCCTCGACATGAGGACAGTATCACAGGTTGAAATCACAGGAGCTGCGCTGCAGTCTTCACATTTAAAGAACCATCAAAACCATGGCTTGGCTGGTGTGGCTCAATGGCTGAGTGTCGACTCATGAACCAGGAATTCCATTCCCAATTAGGACGCATGCCCGGGTTGCGGGCTCAGTTCCCAGGGTGAGGCATGCAGGAGGCAGCCAGTCAACGATTCTCTCTCATCATTGGTGTTTCTATCTCTCTACCTCTCTCTCTGAAATCAATAAAAGTACATTTTAAAAAAACACACAAAGAACCACCAAAAAACAACACAACTTGGCATTTTCAATCCAGGCTTTGTGCAAAGCACCCCCACGCAGCTAGCAGACACCCCAGCATCGTTCCTTTCTTATTTCCAGAGAATGTACTGGGGCATTTAAGGAAAAGCAGCCTTCCTCCACCTCCTCGCTCAGCTATGCGATGCTCTTTGCAAGTTCCCACTACAAATGCAAATCACTGTGTCCGCTTTCAAGAGCAAGTCATGCTGTGCTGATGATTTGTGCTTGTGCATTTGCATGGGGGGGGGGGGCGGACAGAGAGACCGAGAAAGTTGCTTAAGACACCTTCTGCCACCCAAAAGATAAGACCCTGTGTTGTAAAAGAGATGAAAAACCTAGATCGGAGGCCGGCAAGTTACAGTCCATGCACCAAATCCGCCCGCAGCCCGTTCTGGTCAATGGCATTTTACTAGAACAACCCACTCATTCTTTCTGTATCTTCTATGCCTGCTTTCACAGGAGCAGAGCTGAACAGCTGTGACAGAGAGGTAAGGCCTGCAAAGTTTCAAATATATGCTGTCTGGCCCTTTACAGCGAGTTTGACAACCCCTGACCTACATCATCAGGCACACAGCCGACCCCTCCCCCCCCATCTGAGTGCCAAGCATGGGCTACAATGCATTTGTATCTCTCATGTGCCTCAGTGGGCACAGAAATGGGGCCTGGTCAGGGCGTCACTCACTGGCTGTTCACCCCACAACGACCCCTTTACCTTCCCCCGTGGTGAGGATGACAGCATAGGCTTTGATGGGTCCGTGGCTGGCTTCAAACCCGCTGAACTTGATCTTGACCGAATTGTGGCTGACAGACGTAATATTGGGAGACTCATCTGGAGGAGGGGGATCTGAAACAGAACAACACAAACGTGATCATCGGCATCAAAACCAAAAACGGAACAATTATTAAGCACAGAATCGGCAGTGACCGCAAGTCCTGCCCTGGCTCTGGGAACAGTACGCTGGCCTCACACCGAGCAGACACAGGAGTAGGAGCAGAGGAGGAAGTGGTGGGAGCTTCCAGGCTCACTGATACAGATGACGTGTGGAAACGATAGCATTTTACATACACCGAGTTCAACAAAGCGTGATCGCAACTCACTGCAGCTATTCCTTTATTTGCATTTTCTTCACATGCCTCCTATAAAAATCTGAGTTACATCAACATGTCATAATAGAATATATCCTATTACACATGAGGGCCACATTATTTCCTAGTGGACAGCACGGCTCTAGGCCTGGCTTAGCAACCTCCCAAGAACTGACAGCAGTGGCCGCTTGGAGGCGGTGTCCCGTGTCTAATTGCCAACTGTGGAGACTGCCAACCAAGGCTCCCACGTTTCCCAGCAGCCGTGCCTTTCAGCCCACCAGCCTCCCACCCAAGACTGTCAGCCGCAGGCCAGTCACCCACCTTCCCTCTCACTGCCTATCTCACCCCACGCCCAGGGCCCTGCCTGCTTCGCTCACCGTGGTGTCCCTCACCCGGCACACACTGAGCACCCAACAATGTCGGCTACAAAACCCACACCCCCCACCTCCCTGATTCACCACCCGGCAACGGAGAAAATGCAGCTCCACTTTTATCCAAATGAAAAACGTGTTCAATTTGTACATAAAGATCCATCGGTGGAAAGGGAGCTACAGATCACAGAGTGAAAGTCACTGGGCTGAATGAGAGCCGTGACTACTCGATCCTAACACACATGCTTCAGCTTCGCAAATTACCAACTCTGACAAGCTCCCACTCGCCGCTAGGCACTGGGCTCGGCCCTGGAGATGCCGTGTCAGACACGGTTCCTGTTCCCCAGGAAACATATCCAGGGGTCAAAAGCACAAAGCAAAACAAACTCAACCAGGATGATGGGAGACTTAATGTTGGCAAAGTCATGGAGAGCAAAACACAGGTAAAAGTGAAGCAAAGAGAGAAGCAATTTTCTCTGAGAACAACAAAACAAAGATGGGCACGAGAAGAGTAACTGTGGGATCCCCCGTGCACCTACGTAGTGAATGGTCCCATTTCCCAAAACAACTGGGGAGCTTGTTAATGTGGATTCTAGGGAAATGTGAATCTTGACTAAATATCTAGAAATAGTGAAATAAGATTGACCAGGTGCTAACAAGTATCCAACTGGGTGACAATGGGCACATAGGTTTCTGTGTACTTCCTTGTACTTTTTTGTATATTTGAGGATTTCTATAAAAATACTTTTTTAATGTAGTAAGGGAACTCACTAGTTAGAAAATGTGGCAATGAATTATTCTGCAAAGCAAAGGAAACTTTTGGGATATAAAACATAAGTCCCTCTTACTCTGTCTGCTTCTTCAGACTGGGTTTCTATAGAGTTGGGTTAACAGTCCGTGCCCACAAAAGCAAATATTTTAGCAAAAATTTAAACACATACACACACACACACACACACACACACACACACACAGCAGATTTCCAGGCCACACTCACAGACCCAGTAGGTCAGCCTCTCCCGGGGTAACTGCAGTGCTACCAGGCACCCTGCTGCCACGAAGCCCACCTGTGATGCCCGTGCGGCAGGTGTTCTGGGCGGGAGATGCCATCTTGTTACAGGACAAGGCAGTGATGCTGATGTCATACCAGGTAGAAAAATTCAAATATGTGACTTCCATCCTGTACTCGGTGCCGTCCTCCGAGGAGCAGCCCTCCAGGAGTGTCGTATTTTTCCAGTCTCCGCTGCTGACCTCCAGCCGAAAGCCTTCGTTGGTGCCGGGAGGGCAGGTCCACTTGAGCACCAAGGTTGGAGTTTTGGGGACCACTTCACAGTGGAAAGGGGCTACTGGGGCCGGGTCTGCAAAGCAAGCACAGCACAGCATGAGGCTCCGGGGCTCTGGCCTGTGCGAACACTGGCCCCTGGAGAGCAGTAGGGTCCTGGTCCGCCCATGGCGAGGAGGCAGGCGTGCTGTGTGGGGGAAGAGGCAAGGCTGACCTTGAATGGGGTGTCACTAAACTAGGTGATGTTGGGTTCGGCATCCAACTGCTCTGAGCCTCGGCTGCAGGGCTCTGAGGATTACGTGCAACCAAGGCTGTCGGACACCAACCTGGAAGAGCCCGGGCTAGCCATCTCATCACAGTATGGTGGTAGCAACTTCTTCACCTGCATCATCTCATTTTGGGGATTACTGTCCCGTTTTGCCAATGAATCAGCTAAGGCTTAGAGAGGTTAAGTGATTTGTAGAGGATGGCATGGCTAGTAAGTGGAGAAGCCAAAACTGGACCCCAGGCTAAGTCCAAGTCTAGGGCATTGTCTATACACACAACATGCTGAATGATCGATAAAATGGTATCCGTTTCTTCATCTTTAAAATGAGGTGTTACCTGTCTGAGGGCCAGTAGAATTTTACTGAAAGCCAACATCAAACTGATGTAAATGAAAAACTCCATATTAATGCACTGGGGATATTATCATGATTACTTTAATGCCACCGTATTTTTTAATTCTGTGCAAGACACTTAGTGCAACTCACACATTCTCCACTTGAGGCCTAGCAAGGTCACCTACCCAATGCATATCTACAGCTCCTGTCCCACCCACCCACAGTCACAAATGCTCATGTATATTTGTCTCCTGCTTTGGGGGCTGCAATAATTATAGCTAAGAGAAGGGTCGGCAATGGAAGCCACCCAAATACCAAAGGTCAGAGTCTAGACCAGGTGGGATGGAGCCCGAGTTAGCAAAGTGGCTCAAAGCTGGAGGGATTTCTTTAGCCACTCCATGTGAAAGGCCAGAGGTCATTGAGGTTCCAGCTCCTACACTACCAGGGAGACTAATCTAACGAGTCTCCTGCCTTCTAAATCAGCCCGGACACACTCGAGTGGCTTGGTCTAAGGAACGGAAGGTGTGGGTACAAAGAGAGTAGAGAACAAGGTGGTCCATGGGCCACAGTCAGAACTGTGAGCCGAGGTCTTCATAACGGTCTGCAAAGCAGTCCCTGACTACTTTCAGGAAACTCCCTCAGCTAAATGCAGGGCTCCCCTTCTCTTCAGCACACCTTTTGCAGTGAGAGATAAGGACCAAAAAAGGTGAAAAGCTGAGCATCCATTATAACATCTTTTTCATCTTCTTAGTGTCAAAGCCAAACTATAAATTACCATCTAGATGTCATCCATGCCCCAGCCATTACCTCTCAGGCCTGACCACTACCCCTCACCCTCTTGCTCCTGTGGACCCTGCCACCCTGGCCTCCTGCTTTCCTTCAACACAGCAGGCACCTGCAGCCTCAGGGCCTTTGCACTGGCTGCGCCTCTGCCTGTAATGCCCAATGCCCTGATGTCCACATGGCTGGCTTTTTTTTACTTCCTTCAGATCTCTTTTCAAAAGGCACCTTTTCACTGAGGCTTCCCCTGGGTACCCCTCGATAAACATCCACTCTCTTCCTTCCTTGTGTTTTTCCCTCTCCTTGGCAGTCACCATCATCTAATAACTAATGTATCATGTTTATTATGTCTTCCCCACCAGAATGCAAGTTCCAGGAAGGCTGGGACTTATCTGAGTCATTGTAAAGTGCCTGGCATATAGTAAGTGCTCAATAAATATTTATTGCACGAATAAGTGATGAGGGCAACAAGAGAGCGCTAATAAGCAAACAGGAGGCCTCCAAGAGCTCACTGTCTATTATAACACACCACACAAAACCTGATAAACTAAAGTGTGGGGAGGACCCACCTGCAAGGCGGCACCCCACAGGAAGAGGTCCAACAGGCACCTGGGACTACTCACCTGTACAGAAGGACTGCCAGTCAGGCGCCAGGGACTCAGTGACGTTCCCCACTAGGGCGAAGATCTTCACTGTGTACCCGGAGCCAGGTGTTAACTCGGTGACTGTAGCACTGGTGATGCCAATCCCTGTGACTATTTCAGTTGCGTTGCTGGAATTCCCGTTTTTCTCAATAAGAAGGCGGTAGATGTACGTGAGAGAGGCCGCATCAGCGTTCTGCCACCTGAAGGTTGCTGATGTGGTGTCAGTACTTATTTTAATGTCGGACACACTGCTGGGCCCTTGATTTGGGGGGCAGGGGGGGAAAGTATGTATTAGCTTGAATTCCAGGACTCTTTTATATCATGCATCTAAAAATAGCCTAGCTCCTTTCGGGAAAGAATGAATAAACCCAGTATTTGCTAATTCAAAAGATGGAAGACTTCTCAAAAAGATACTCAGAAAATAGTTAGACAGATTATATCTCAAAAGAATAAACTCTTTCATGCTTCTGTTGACACTTCTGTATGTGTCCAAAATTTTCAAGATATAATTTCCTATCTGTTTTTGAAATCTGATCAGTGAAAGAAAAATATATGTTAAAAAGATATTATAAACTACCATCTCTACCATACACTTATTTAGATCGAAGATGAGCAAAGTGCCTCCCTCACTGCTGCATACAGAGCTCCTCAACTGAGCAGTACCTTCCAACACCAACGACAGGCAGACCCTCCCCTCATCTGAACTCCCAAGGAATGAACGGGACAGGTATGTTCCCGTGCTTATGGGATCGCTTTCTGCTTCTGAAGACAATTCTAGGTTCACAAGGCTCAGCACCAGTACCCCATGAGAAGAACAGAACCTCTGCTGATATCTTCAGCTTCAAGAGCTTCACATTTGACCTGAAATTCAGAAACAATAGCCCCTGGGCAATGCCTACTTCCCACCCTCCAAGTGAAAGTCAGGGAGACACTCCCTTTAAGAGGGCGTCGTAAGACACTTACGTGTGTACTGCACAGTGAAGCTGGAGCTCCCCCGGACACCGTTCACTTCTGGAACAATGGTGATGTTATATAAGGTGCCCGGGATCAGGTTCCTGAGAGTGATGGATTTGTCGGAGCTATTCATCTGGTTAGAGTCATGCTTAGACTCCAGCTCTAGGTGGTAGATGTAGTCAGGGGCGTTGTCTAGATTCTGCCACTCTAACGTCATTTCAGTTGTGGTGACATTGACCACGCGGATGTCAAACACAGCAGCGGAGTCTGGTTGGAGGAAGCGGGGGGCGGGGGAGAGGGGGGGGGGGGGCTGTTAATGACCATCGTAACCTCCAGCTTCACTTCAAAGTGTCTGTCAAAGGAACTTGTTCTTTCATCATCGGTCTCAAATGAGTTCACAAAGCGCAAACTCCAAAACATGGGTGAGAAACACACTCAGTTCTTTCTAGAATGTTGGCTCTCCCATAACACAGAGGCACTTACCAGTTCACCCCATCAGTTCTCTGGTCCTTTGCCTTGGTCATAAAAGTGCCCCGTTGGGGGTCTTCTAGTAAAAATCACGTTCAGTTTCCTGACCTGAATGCTGGCGACCAGATGGGTTGGGCTTGTGAAAATTCACCACACCATGCACTTAGGATGGGTGTGCTTTTCGGATGTATGTTAGTCTCAACAAAGTGCTTTTAGTCATTCCCTCATTTATGTTATTCTCAACAGATTGTTTTTAATCATTCCCTCAAAAGAAGACATCTTCCTGAAACACAGTCAGCATACCGAAGAGAAAAACTGAAATGGAGAGTTGATACTTACTAAGTGGGAACATTTGAGACCAGGGTGGGAAAGAGGGGAAAACACGGTCAAGCCCTCCCCTCTCAGAGCTGGGGGTGAGAGGTGAAAGCGCCCACCTGAGCACTTGGGCACTGTACTCTGATCCCCTACCTGACACAATAAACCAGTTACGATATGAATGCAAAGATCAAGGCTCAGAAATAACTAAGCACAGCTCAGGGGCACTAAGTACATTCGCAGCATTGTGTAACCATCACCATAAATTCTCTATACCCCAAACAGCTCCTCATCCTCAACATAAACCGCATTAAACAACTCCCCAGTCCTCTCACCCCAGCCCCTGGAAACCTCTACTTTTTGTCTCTATGAAATTGCCTATTCCGGGTACCTCGTGTAAGTGGAATCCTAGAATATTTGTCCTTGTGCGCCCGGCTTATTTCACTTAGCATAATGTTAATGTTTTCAAGGCCCTCCATATTGTAGCATGGATCAGAATTTCATTGTGTTTTATGGATGAAGAATATTCTATTGTATGGATATTTTTGTCTATCCATTTTGTCTATCCATTCATCTGTTGATGGACACTTGGTTGCCTCCACCTTTTGGCTATTATGAATCATGCTACTGTGAACACTGGTGTACAAGTATCTATTTGAGTCACTGCTTTTTATCTGAAAAGAAGTGGAATTGCTGGGTCATATGGTATTTCTTTTCCTTTTTCAAAATTGTCTTTAATGCTGTTACACTGATTTTCCCTAATAATAATAAAAGTTGTTCAATAATAGAATGGTAATCCCCTAAAAGTCAACTGCCTTCTTACTACTCTCATTGATTTTCATTCACTGAGACCTATTATAGGCGCCTCAATTACTTCGCAGCTGCACCATATCTAAGTATCAGTCCACACTGTGCTTAAAACCTGTCTTCAAAGGCAGAGGCCAGTTCACTGCCCTGTCACTCTGGGCCAGTTACTTATGCTTGCAGAGTCCCCATTTCAGTGGTTCTAAACTTTCCTAATGCCGCGACCCTTTAATGCAGTTCCTCATGTTGTGGTGACCCCCAATTTCATTGTTACAAATTGAACATAATTAAAGCATAGTGATTAATCACAAAAAACAATATGTAATTATATATGTGTTTTCCGATGGTCTTAGGCGACCCCTGCGAAAGGGTCGTTCGACCCCCAAAGGGGTTGCGACCCATAGGTTGAGAACCGCAGCCCTATTTCCTACTCTGGAAAATAGAGATGATAATAGCACCCGCCTCATGAAGTAAACCTTTCCCATAAGGCCACAGAACAAATATTTTAGGCTTTGTGGGCCATATCCACAGTCTCTGTTGCAATTACTCATTTACAGCACAAAAGAAGCCATAGAGAGTACATAAACAAATAAGCATAGCTGTGTTTCAATAAAACTTTATTTACAAAAACAGTTGGCCAGATTTGACCCATGGGCCATTACTATCTGTTGACCCCTGTTATAAATAATGGAATGCCAGGAAGATATTAAAATTATCCTGTAGAAATATTTATATTACAGGAAAGGATGCTTATAGTAAACTGGTATGTGGAAAAAAGCAGATTACAAAACCACATGTACAGGATGACTTCAATGTTTGTCACATAATAAATATATATGTATAGATGTGTGTGTGTGTGTGTGTGTGTGCATGTATACCTGTATACGTCTTTTTTCTTAATGTGTGGGCGAGTTTTTTGTTTTTTTAATTGATTTTGAGAGAGAGAAAAAATCAATTTATTCTTCCACTTACTTATGCATTATTTGCTTCTTCTCTGTGCCCCTAGCAGAGATGGAACCTGCAACCTTGGCAAATAAGGATGACAGTCTAACCAACTGAGCTACTGGGCCAGGGTCTCCCTGTATATATCTTTAAATTATAAAACTTCATACATCAAAAGTTACCAGTGATTATCTCTGATTGATGGTTTACGGGTGATTTTTTTTTCTTGTCTGTATTTTATAGAATGACTATGCATTACTGTCATTGTAAATGTTTTTTTAAAGACTTTTCTTAGATAATAAAAGAAAAACAACATTTGGAAAACCTGACATTTATAAATTATACTGATTTCCTTTAAGAACCATTACTGTTTCACAGACAACACAGCCTATTTGCTTACCAGTTGTATTGCAAACTGTCCGGGAATCCCCTTCAGTCCCATTTGGCCCTTGTGGAAATATTTCAAAACAATACTCGGTCCCAGGGTATAAGCCATCAATGACGATACTACTTTGGGCGGTTGTATTCTGAGATTTTCCAGTTCCGTTCTGTGAGGTGAGTATTCTAAAGGAGTCCGAGTCATTGCTGCTCCACGCTAAGCTAACAGTCCTTGTGGTGACACTCGTCACTCGGAAGTCAGAAACTGGACCAGGACCTGAGGGAAGAACATAGGGGCAAGTAAGGCTCTATCTCCAGAAGACAAGGTGACTGAACCTCACAAAATATTTACAATGAGGCTAAATGACCCTGACCTCTCTTTTTCTCTCCTTTGCACTGTCACCTACAACGCGAACCCCCTCCGAAACTGGTGTCTGGCCACTGAGAGAACACTTGGCTACAAGAGTGCAGAAACAGCTTAGGTTGTTCAAGGTCATCTGCAGGAAATGAGAGGAGCCGTGTATCCCGGGGGTCAAGGGTTCAGGGTCTGGAGGGGGACCTTGGCCACTGCTGGTGTGCTTCCTGGGAAGGGACAAACCTTGGATGAAAGCATTGTTGTGGGATGAGCCAGGATCTCTGGGTTCCAGTCCCTGCTCTGCCACTTGCTAGCTCTGTGGCCTTGGGCCAACTGTTCAGCCCAGCTGAGCTGTAGTTTTCTCATCTGTAAAACAGGGATCCTACTACCTACCTCAAAGGCCACTGCTACCCTGATTCTGTTATAGTATTACCCTACAACACCACTGGCATGCTGTTAGTTTTATTCTAACGTACTGGAGCCTCTTTGGACAAAAAGCTTTTAATGTGCTGCCTATCATCTGATCTTAAGGGACAGTTAAGCGAACAAGGGATGAGACACAGCTGAGCCCTGCTTCATTATACATCAGCACCTTAGGGACAAGGGGACATGAATATCCAGGTTCATTTTTGTCTCCGTGTAGGAAGTTGCTCCACGTCTCTGCCACACCGGAACGGTCCTTACCCGCACAGGCTGGGGTCGAGACACCCCAGCTATCTAACCCCACCTCTGTCATCTGCCAAGTGTGACACCGGCCAACAGCACCTCTCTCAGCCTTGGCTGCCTCATCCATAAAACAGCCTAGTGGCAACCAGGCCACAGGGCTGTGAACAATAAACGAGACAGAGCGAGGAAAACACATCACACAGCGTGGGCATGTGGCAGGGTCGGGCGAGGATCACCGGTATTGTATCGCAGATCCTGTACATAGAAGTCCCGTGGACTCACATGCTCGGCTCTGCAGGGCAGGAGCAGAGCCTCGTACTGGGCCTGGCGCATGGCAGGTAGGCAAGAAAGGGTAGCTAACAATGCGTGCACTCACGGGTGTACACCTGGAGGAAGCCCGGCATGCCCGCAGAGCTGTCCTGCAGGAACGGGCGCACTGTGATGTTGTATAAGGTGCTCGAGCTGAGTCCGGTGATGACAGCCTGAGTCTCATTGATGGTGAGATTGAGATTGAGGGAAGCGGGCTCAACGTCTATCTCGTAGGTGTAGACAAAGCACGAATCATTATTGATTTTCCAGGTCAGGATCATGCTTGTGGCAGTGACGTTTGTAGCTTCGATGTCAAAAACCTGACTGGATTCTGCGAAGACACGAGAGGAGTTCACAATAACCAGAATGGCCAAGCCAGAGAGAGAGAGAGAGAGAGAGAGAGGCCGTCCTTGGGCATGCCATCTAGTCTAAGAAATACCCTCAGCGATGGTTCCTTTCTATCCTACACCGTTTAACCACAACACACGCATGTATGGGGTCCCAGCACAAGTCAGGCATCTTCTTCTATGAAGAAGCAGCCTGGCCAACTGCAAGGGCATAGCTGCTCTGGGTTTTCCATGTGATGTGGTGGATTCCCTCATGGGCAGCAACAATGGACAGTGACCATGCATTCCCTGTGCAGCCCCTTTTCCAAACAGCACTCCATGCCCCCTTGGTGTGAGGAAGCGCATGTGACCCATGTAGAAGCTGGGGGATAGCATCTCCCTTCTCCAGCACAGAAATCCAGAAAGTGGGTATGGGACAGCTCTCCATCTCGGGGCTTTGAATCCTCAGAGTGTCACCAGATCCAGTGCAGTCCAGCCATCCAGAGTGTTCTGGATGCCAATCCATTTTCTGTCCTGGGTCCTCCGGCCCCCACCCTCTGTTCTGTGGGCCTACGACAGCCTTTCTGAACAGATATACTTTTGGGTAAGACAACCAGAGTCAGGTTATGCTGCTGCCACCAAGCCCCTGAGAACTGCAATGCTGTGGTGTTTGCTCCTAAACCCGCAGAGCAGGCCATGAGCTATTCCAAGTATTTGTGTCTCAATTATCATCTAGACTGAAACTCCCTGAGGGTAGGAACTGTGCATTTGTTTAGCCGCTCACCAGCACCAATCCAAAAAGCCTTCCCGTACGGGTCAATCTACAGGGTGGAGGTGCTGATAAAGGAGAGGTAAAAAGCAGCCACATGCACAAGTTTCCACAGAAAGAGCAGCATGCTGCCCAGCCGGTGTGGCTCAGTGGTTAAGTGTCACTCTATCAACCAGGAGGTTAGATTCCCAGTCAGAGCACAGGCCCAGGTTGCGGGCTTGATCCCCAGTGTGGGGCGTACAGGAGGCAGCCAGTTCGTGATTCTCATCATTAATGTTGTTATCTCTCTCCATTTTCCTTCCTCTCTGAAATCAATAAAAAAAAAAATTTTTTTTTTTTAAAGAAAGAGCAGTGTGCTTCCCAAGGTCAGTCCAAAAGAGGAAACTCATTCTCTGATCTCAAGGAGAAAATACTTAACCAACACTGACTAAGTGAGTATCAGTTTGTAAGAGAAAAATATCACACCAGCTTGTCTCATTGGCTCATGTGCAGAGAAATGAAGGAAAACCCGAGGCAGCTCCCGGGGTCTGCACACTGGCTGCTCCCTGTGCTTTCCTGAGCTCAGAGAAAGAAGCGTCTTGGCCACAGGGCTAAGAAGAACCTCAGCGGGTCTGCTCTTCCGGAAAACTCCGTGTAACAACAAAACCGCTTGTGAAGCAAGAGGTAACTCAGAATCACAGAGGACAAAACTTTGTGCTCGAAACCAGCTGAAGCCATTTTATGAAATCCAACATACGTGTGCTGAAGACTATTTTCTGGGGCTCTCCTTCCGGGCCGGTTGGTGCTCGAGGATAAACAGTGGCATTGTACGACGTGCCAGACTTTAACCCAAGAAGCAGGACTTCCGTGTCAGTCAGAGGAAAGCCAGAGGGTGGGTCGTTGTACATAAGGGGAGTGAGGCTTTTGGGTGTCGGGTCTGAGCTCTCTGTGCCGGTGGCATTTGCTTCAAACACAAAAGGCAAAGACGTTAAAATTCGACAGAAGCACACATGCCTGTCTTCTTTCTGCCCCACAGTTGGGACTCCACAGTACCTGCTGCCCTCCTCCCCCAGACAGAGACGCCTGTGCCTGAAAACGCCCCGATTTGGGGCAGATGTTTCACTCTGTACTTTTATCGCAGGAAGCAGTGTAGATATCTATTTGAAATTCATCTATTTGCATCCCTCTCCCTACTTTCAGGAAGTCACCTTCTCCCACCCAAGTCCAGATGTGCTTTCCGACGGACAGCCACCAGCCAAACGTAGTTCATCAGAACCCACTCAAGCACCTGTTCCCCTGGCCTAGACCCCTGCTGACCGGGGTGAACCAGGGGGAATGCTGGTGGCCGTTTCTCCTGGAGTTGTGTGGAGAAATACTCTGACAACAAAACCGATATTCTTCTCAATTCAGAGTTGCCCTGAAAATGCTCTAATCTGCAAATGACTACTCCACCGTCAAAGCAGGAGATGTCTAGGTCTGCCTCAGTATCCCTTTTCTCGGGGGATGTGATAAGCTCCTCCAACTGGCCAGTGTGGCTCAGTTGGTTGAGTGTCGTCCCATGAACGGAAGGGTTGCCGGTTTGATTCCTGGTCAGGGCGCATGCCCAGCAGCCGATGGATGTTTTACTGTCACATTGATGTTTCTCTCTCTATCTCTCGCTCTCTCTCTAAAAATAAATTTAAAAAAAATAGAGCCCTGACCGGTTTGGCTCAGTGGATAGAGCGTCGGCCTGCAGACTGAGGGGTCCCGGGGTCGATTCCGGTCTGGGGCATGTGCTTGGGTTATAGAAGAAATAGCCCGGCCTCTTGGCTCAGTGGCTGAGCATCACAGTTCAATTCCGGTCGGAGCACATGCCCAGGTTGCAGGCTCAATCCGCAGTGTGGGGCGTGCAGGAGGCAGCCAATTAATTATTCTCATCATTGATGTTTCTATCTCTCTCCCTCTCCCTTCTTCTCTGAAATCAATTAAAAATATGTTTAAAATTTTTTAAATAAAAAAGAAGAAGAATGGCCTACGTGGGGTAACAGGTCTGTCATTTGTTCAGCGGAAAGTTGGAAAGGAAAAGCCACGTGGCCCAGCTGCTTTCCTGGATGCCAAAAGCTTCAACCCGCTGCCATTCTGAGCCCCTATGTGCTGACCTACAAAATCAAAATACTTTCCCTCCTTCCTCAAACAGGCGTGGGGTCAAAGTCAAATCTGCAGGAAGAGCCCTCTACGGATTCTAACACTCTCTACACATAGAACCATATTTTTTAAAGTATTAAGTTACTGAAAGGCAAAACTTGCAAGTAGATGAGAGGCACACTCTTGTAACTCACCTGAGCCATGTTCTCCAGGGCTGTTTGATTCCGAAACGTTTAGGGTGACCTTATATTTAAACCCTGGCTTCAGGTCTGAAATGTTGACTGCTAAGTTTTGAGTCACCTCCTCATGGCTTCCCGTGGCTTCTAGGAGTATCCGGAAGGTGGCAGTGCCATTGCTATTCTTCCAGGCCAGTGCAACTGCGGTCACACCCTTGCAGGTAACATGAAGGTCAGACACTGGAAGAGGCGCTATTTTAAAAACACAAGATGGGCATTGATGGAACAAGATATGCGTAATCACCTTTCATTAAGAATGACTGGGGACGCTGATGTTTCAATATTACCCACTAAAAACACTTCCTTCGTATCAGAGTCTAGTGCAATTCCATCATTGCCGAGCAGGAGAAAATATATATCCTATGCAGAAGAGGAGAGAAGAGACTAAATCTTATATGCAGAGCTTTTTAAGATCTGTAATATCCCCCAAGACAGTGGACCAACAGTGACTGGACACTCCTCTAAACGGTCCCTTTTAAACAGCAGCATTTAACTACATCTGTTTTTAAACAGCAGGAACAGAGCATCAAAGAAAGTGGTTGTTTGCTATGTCTAAAGGTCTCAAGTCAAGACAACACAAGTAATATCATTTCCCAATACCAAGACATTTCTATGAAGGAACGCATCACTGCATTCTGAGCCCAAGGGGATTTTTCAGAAAACTTTCAATCTGTGCTAACCCCTCACCGTTCTTTCCATCACCTGATTTGGCTCACAGTGACATAAACCAAACCCTTTCAGCCGAAATGACATGCACGCCCTGCCTTTATGAGAACATGGAGCTACAGAGAGGCGGGTGGCTTGCTCAGGAACGCACACTTGGGACCGTCAGGAAAGCCAGAGCCCAGGGCTCCGGCCTTCAGCACATCCAAGCACAGGTATGTTGTGGACAGAGCAGAAACCCTGCCTGAAGTCTGCAGGAAGCCGAACCTGAGACACCACGCCCCGTCCAGCTAGTCCACTCTGTGGTCCTAGTCTTCACATCAAAAGTTGCTGATGCAAAGATTTCTAAATTGGGCCACTTGTGTGCCTTTTGCTTTTTTTAATGGAACACCAACAAACTAGCCAGCTGAATGACACAGGGTACCTGTTACGCACATCATTGTGCCACAGGGGGTCAGGGACCAGGCCTCCTGGGTTCCCACCACTTGTAACTCTGGGCTCTCACAAGAAACCTAACTTCTCAGCTTTACAGTTTCGTCCACTGTAGCCCTTGGAGTTACCGGGAGGACAAAAATCATGGAATAAGGACAGCTAAGCACATAGTAGGTGCTGAGGAACGCAGCCTTGTCCTCAGGCTGTAAGGCGGAGTAAGGGTCCTCAGCTCCCGGAGGGCTGCTTCCTGCTAACTCACCGCCTTCTCTTCCCCACCCTTAGCAATTCTCTGTCCCTTTGTCCCCACCACCAGTTCTAAAATGTCTTCTTTTTCCTCCTTCACTCTCTTCTAGCACCTTCTTTTCCTTTCTTTCACAATATAGAAATCTTTATTTTAGGGGGAAGGGGGCTTCCCTCTAAAACTGCTCTGAGGAGCTCCAGAGGTTTATTGAAGGGGCCTGAGACACTCCATCCCTTAGCTCCTCTCTCCCTGGTTCTTTTTACTTACTGGGCTTCTGAGAAAGATTTTGCTTAAAGAAATTGTTTCCTAGCTGAAAAAAAGGCAAAACAAGTTGAAAACCACTGGTTTAGTGTTTGTCTGCTCCGTGTGCAGAAGGTGCTGGCCCAGGCGGTCACTTCAAGCCCTGGACTCCAAGAGGTCAGACTCCTGGCTTCACCAGCCAATGAGATCACATTCCCACCCCGGAAAACCAACAATGGGCCTCTTTTTTAAATGTTTGCTTCTTCTCAGCTTAAAAAGACCTTCTCACCTCTGTTTTATATTTTTGGTTCTTTTCAGCTTTAAAAAAAAAAAACACAGAGAGCTAAATTTGCTGATAACAGGTGGCTCAGGACATTGACATCTAAGCTAAGTACAAATCTAAGCTCAATCAAATGTCACTGGACGCTTTCATTTGAAACACACATTCCTCTATAAAATCTACCAAAACTTCATTCCCCAAGAAAAATTCCTGAGACTATAAACACAACACCAATTTTCCTGGGAGCTTAGAAGAACCCTCATAATTAGTGACAACATCAAAACATATTTCCAACGGGGTCTCTGCTCCCAAGTCCCAGCAGAAAAGTATTAACCAATAAAAACAAAAGATTTTTACAACCAATTGGAATTACTTAAGACATCCCAAACACAAGGGGCCTTCATATTGAATGATCAGGCAACCTGAACTCCTGGGCTTAGAACAATACAGAATCCTTTCTCCTCTCCCACAGTCAAAGACAATCAATCTCTTTTCAACAGGCAACTTGAATGGACAAGGCCCTAGCCCACAGGGCAAGAAGGAATGATGGTTCATGATCATTGCTGGGAGCTAGTCATCTTACTTGTTGTGACATTTATGAAGCTGGCATTTCCCCTACTTCCGTTTATTTTTGGAGTGATGGAGAAGGTATATAAAGTCGCTGGACTCAAGTCGGGGATATCAATCCTTCTTTGATTTACACCAGAAGTCCCCGTCCAGCTTCCCGTCTCATCCTTTACTTCATACTCATAATTAGAAGCAGCTGAGTCGTCATTTTTCCATGTTAGATTCACGCTGGTGGGACTGATGGAAATAGCTTCAATGCCAAACACAGGACTGGGTTCTATTTCGATATTGTTTCCAAAGAAAAAGGAAAGAAAAATTATATTTGCAAGAGAAATATGAGAGCAAGGCCTGATCTGTAGACTACTTCCCAGAAGTGAATTTTGCAATCATATATATACATGTATGCATGCATGTTTGTGAAACAATGGGCTTTAAAACATAGACAAAGTGATAGAGGTTGGCCCTCTTGGCTGGGACTTGAATGAGGGCTAAATCTAGAAGCTGGTACAAACGGAGACCTAAGATGCAAAGTAAGTCTATCCCCCGTTCACAGAAAACAGCCACGTGTAGTGAGGCATCATCTGGTACAGAAGTGTCCGGTAACTTTTTGCCAATCCCTGAAATCAGAGGATGCTCCATATCGATCTGGTATGAAGATGACAAGGGACAGAATTACATTAGAAGAAAGAACTGGTCTTAGAATCCAGACCTGGACATATGGACCTGCTCTCCCCCACCTGAGCTGTGTGACCTGGAATTAATCCTTTCCAATCTCTCGGTCTCAGGTTCCTCTGTTGACAGCTCTAACACACTACACTAAACACAAAGGGCAGCTCAGTGGATAGAGTGGCGGCCTGCGGACTGAAAGGTCCCAGGTTCGATTCCAGTCAAGGGCATGTACCTTGGTTGCGTGCACATCCCTAGTGGGGGGCGTGCAGGAGGCAGCTGATCAATTTTTCTCTCTCATCGATGTTTCTAACTCTCTATCCCTCTCCCTTTCTCTCTGTAAAAAATCAATAAAATATGTTTAAAAAAAAAAAATCTGGGTTCTGCCCAGCCAGCCTGGCTCAGTTGCCGAGTGTCGACCTATGAACCAGGAGGTCAAGGTTCGTTTCCCAGTCAAGGGCACATGCCCGGGGTTGAGCGCTCCATCCCCAGTAAGGGGCGTGCAGGAGGCAACTGATCAATGATTCTCTCTCTTCATTGATGTTTCTATCTCTCTCTTCCTCCCCGTTCCTCTCTGAAAGTAATTTAAATCCTCAAGTGAGGCTTTTTTAAAAACAATGAAAGTTTTTACAGTCATTAACTATAACTTCAAAGTGGATGCATCCTAATTATATTCAAGACTGAGGAATAGCAACTTGCAACAGAGGAGGAAGCACAGCCATGGGGCCCCTTTTCTCAAGGACCTAGGTACTGACCCCAGAAGAGAAAAGATGGTACAGGTAACACCACCTGGGCATGCACATGACCTTCAAATGTCAGCATGGAGAGTGTGCCTCACCTGGCCCCCCGGAGATGCAACCGTTACACAATCCATGAAAAGGGGCAGGAGCGGAATTGAGAGAAACGAAAAGGCACAGGCAAGGAAGCGTCTAGGGCCCACAAGTCAGTACACTTCATGCCTCAAAGCCCCTCCATGCTCGAGCTTCCTCTTGCCTGAGGGGCAGGTTCACGGTAGCATTTTTGGCAGCTTATCACTGTGGAGTCCATTACGGTCAATGCTGAGGGTGGTGAGGGGGGTGGTAAAATGATAACCACGGTCACAGTGGTCAAGGCAGCAAAAGCAGCGGCCCTATTTGGGACCATGTTCCTGGCACCGTGCCAGGTGCTATCCATACATACAGTTGCTCATTTATGCTTCGCAACATCATGAGGAAAACTACGGATCTGTTTTAAAGATGGAGAAATGTGTTGAGAACTAAATTTTGTTGATTCTGGGAAGTTTTTAGAAAAGCAAGTTCTTGTGTTTCAATGGTTTAGAAAATAAAGCACTTTTTTAAAATGTGTGTGTGCGCCCAGACAGCGTGGCTCAGGGGTTGAGCATCGAGTCATGAACCAGGAGGTCATGGTTCAATTCCCGGTTGGGGCACATGCCCGGGTTGTGGACTCGGTTCCCAGTTTGGGATGTGCAGGAGGCAGCCGATCAGTGATTCTCTCTCATCGTTGTAATTTCTATCTCTCTCTCCTCTCTTCCTCTCTGAAATCAATAAAAAATATTTTTAATAAATAAATAAATAAAATGTGTGTGTATAGTTTGTTGGTGTGGTTTTTTTTTAATAAAGATGAAGTCTAAGAGGAATTGCCCAGAGTCACAGAGTTCGAAACTGACAGAGCCAGGAAGCCAACCTGGGTCTCTGAGTCTACACCTGTGCTGGGCCGTGGTAGTACTGCTCGAAGACCAGGCAGACGGAGGGTTAACGCCGCTCTCAGAGGAGTCAGGATACCCTCCAGCCAGGCAACAGGGCCAAGAATGGGGAGAAGAGAGATACAACACGGTTGCATTTTACTGCTGAAGCTCAAATAAAGAGATCTCACATACACTGCAGGTATGAAGACATTTACAGTCTAAACCCTGCAATCCACCCCAAAGGAAGAGTCTTGCTCACGTGTCCACACTTGGCAGCAGAAACTAGAGCCATTTGAGTATCTGATATAATAGTTCGTACCAGGAGCCAGCCCCGCAACTGAAATAATGTCGTCTCCATTCTCTTGGAAACGCTGCGGATTCTGGTTGCTCGAATCAGTCACGGTTATTAGTGAAAGGTTTTCTGGTTTTTTACTGACAAGAATCTCAGTGGTGGTAGATTTGACTGTAACCAGCTCACAGGGGACACCTAGCACACAGGAGAGAAAAGCAAAATGCAAATTAATAAAATAGCACATCTACCATATACTCGCTATACAATAGGGTTTTTTTATTATAGATTTTTAAATGTGTCATCGTTCCCTCATCTTTCCTTCTGCTCCAAAATATCACCTCTATGCATAGAGGTTTTCTTCTTTCATGCCAGTGATTCAAATCTGCTAGAGGTACAAGCTCATTGACTAAGCTGATTAACAAGGCAGAAAAAGCAACTGCAGGATTCTTCCCATTGTTTGCACAGCCTCTGTATAATTACTATTATTAACTGAGATTTCTTTATTAGAAGGTTTCAGCATGATCTGTCCCCTTTACATGGTACTCTGAGAACAGTCTAATTATTTTATCTCTGTGGTTCACAGGTTTTAGGATTTTACCAATTAAAAAAAAGTGCCCCTGCTTTTTGGGGGCCATTTGTGGAGGGGTTTGCCTTTAAATAATTTTTTATTTTTTAATTACAGTTGACATACAATATTATGTTAGTTTCAGGCATACAACCCAGTGATTAGACATTTTAACTTACTAAGTGATCACCTAAAAGTCCCCTAATTTTGAGGGCAGACAAAACCTACCAAGTTTTTCCCAAATACCTACATTTTTAAAAAACTACCAAGTACTATTATCTTTCTTTCTTATTGAAACGTTTTACAACCAAAAAAATTATTAAGTACATAATCCCAAAATAGGCAGTACTTTCAACTGAATATAGTTAGCTTCATTAAAAACTCATTCTCACCCTAACTGGTTTGGCTCAGTGGATAGAGCGTCGGCCTGCGGACTGAAAGGTCCCAGGTTCGATTCCAGTCAAGGGCACATGCCCAGGTTGTAGGCTTGATCCCCAGTAGGGGGCCTCCAGGAGGCAGCTGATCAATGATTCTCTCTCATCATTGATGTTTCTATTTCTCTCTCTCTTGTTCTTTCTCTCTCTCTCTCTCTCTCTCTCTCTCTCTCCCTCTCCCTTCCTGTCTGAAATCAATAAAAACATATTTTTAAAAAAACTTATTCTCATATCCTTATTGTTCTCATTTTAGTATAGGCTAGGGAGGACTTCAATGGACCAGCACTAGAGTTAGTGGGTGGGACCAAGCCCTCCACATGGAAGCAAAATACACAAAAGGCTGTCTGGTTTTCTAAAGGTTATACAAACCCTGTACACCACTTAAAAATCATGGGGCAATGTAACAACTCAAGAAAATACTTATGGGATCACAGCACATAAAATAAATCATACTGCATCATGGTATCATGGTTTCAACTAAGTTGTGTGGGGGTTTTTAATCACCCATGGATGTAGGTTGGTTGGAAAAAAAATCACAGAAAGCATAAATTTTTTACTTGTCCATGTTGCACGATGGATTGAATTGTTTCCTTCACTAGCCATTTCAATCCCCACAACACGTTTAAAGAACAACTGAAAACTGAATTTTCACAAATTAACATTTTCTGTGACTTTCACATAGCTATTAATGTCGCTGTGTCCATCAGGGGGCAGTAACAAACAACACAAGAGTGGAGAGGGAAGTGGTACTTACTACTACAGGCATCCGTGCACAAAATCTGAAACAGAAAAAGAAAACGGAAGTCAGCAGATTCACTCAGCCTCGGAAAATGCAAATGAGAAATAAAGCAGCTGAGAATTTAATAATGGGGTGCGGTGCTAACAAGTCTGTTTGCCTAGGTTAGGGTGTGGGGACACTGAATTCAGGAACTCAGTGTACCGGTGGGTCAAGAACAAACAATGGCTTCACCTGGTTGAACATACAGAGGCTGACCGGCTGTTGGCTTGCCAGGGTTTGTCCTCACAGATACATCCAACAGTCCCTCCTGACACACCATCATGAACTGAGTTAGAAGGACCCAGAAAGAAAGTCCAGATTCTCTGCCAGAAAGAGAGGAAGGCAGCACCATGCCACCCTTCCCCAGAGCCATTTCCAGGTCTCCACTGCAGGATGTAAAGCCAAAATGTGGGACCAAAGAAATACACTGGGCTTGGGATTTTCATTGGGCAAAAATTCATCTTCTGTTTTCTACCAATAGGTGGCAGGAATCTTTTTTAATCCTATGGCATGCAGCTTTGGGAAGAATGAAGGTTTAAAACAGGGACTTTAAGACTGTTTAGTTGACAGTGTCTCCATCTATCATCTTTAGGTCTCTGGGGGTCCTCAAAGATATTCATCGCGATCCATAAATTACTTGCCCACACTTTAAAAGCCTAAGTTGTGTGTTCTGTGGTTTAATAAACACGCCTTTTGTGGTTAACAGGATTTTTCAAAGCATGGTCATCATGAAGAGGAAAACAATCAAAAGGGACCCTGGTGGAAAAAATGTCCCCGACTTCCCATCACACTAAGAATAAAATTCAAACTCTGAGCCGCAGCCTAGGGCCTCTCTGATCTGCTCACCCCCTCATGCCCTCACAGTGTTGTTGAACCTGGTTTCCCCTTTAGAGCCTTACAGACTTATTGGCTTCTCCAAAACACTCTGCCCAGACCTTCCCATGACACGGCCTAAATGTCACCTCTTCGGTGAGTCCTTCTCCAACCAGCCAATGGGAGTTAGTGCCCCTCACTCTCCATCACATCACTAGTGTGTTTTCTCCTCGGCGTTTACCTCAATTACTCTGTCTCCTCCAACCAAAGTATAGGCTGCATGAGAATAGAAGCCTTATCTGTGCCCCGTGCCTAGACTGGTGCATACAGCAGGAACTCAATCAATGCCACTGAAGAAAAGAATGAGCCTCTCATTTTAGACAGGAAGCAAACCCAAAGGTCCAGAGATGGGAAAAGATTAGCCCCAAGATTCCAGGGCAAGGCCAAGGCCTGACAAAAAGCACTATGGGAACCTCCACTTCCAAATGCATTCTGAGCATAAAAAGGAAGGAACTTTAGCTTACTAAGTACCTACTGTGTGCCAGGCACTGAGCAAGGCTTCCTCTACATCCAGTGTCTGAGCACACGGTCATGGAATCATGATTAGGAGCATGGGTTCTGGAACCAGACCACCTGGAGGAAATCATTCAGTGCCACCATTTCCTGGCTATGTGACTTGGGCCAAGTAGCTTGACCTCTCTGTTCCTCAGTGTCTACATCTGTAAACAGAGATGATAATCACAGCTGCCTTGTTGCAATGAGGATGAAATTAAACCACCTATGCAGCTGCTATTGCTATCATCATCACCTTTCAAACTTCACAGCAACTCTACAAGGTATTTTCACCCCCATTTTACCAATGACAACACCCAGGCTCAGATCCTAATAACAAAACCAGTGAGCAATCTGAAACTCATAATGTCCAAAATATTTCAATAATTGGTCAACAACTCAGTTACAGAGGTGGGCATTGGGGCCCAGAGACAGCAGGTGGCTTACCCAAGGACACACAGCTGGTGAGGAAGCACCAAAACCAGAACCCACGTCCTCTGTCTTGACCCCAACCACTCTAGTCAACCTTCTCCAATGCCTTCTCTCCTAAGATGCTGACCTGACCGAGATGGAGTACTCATATTTCTCCTCCCTTCTTACCACTCCTCTACAAAGTCACCCAAGGTCATCTGCAGATGACCCAAGGCTTCTGCAGTCCCCCATAGCTGGGTAAAAGGAGCAAATCCTGAGATGAGGGGGAGAGATAAAGCTCTCTGACTTAGCAGGAAGACATACCAACATATGAGAAAAGAGTATGAGACTGTTTCTCAGTTCTGCCAAGGATTTCGGTTATTTACACACCCCAGGTACAGTAGAAACCCATTGGTCAACCAGATGGCTGGGCATTAACTGTACCCCAAAATGCCCAACACTACACAGTAGAGTCTTCTCCCTCCTCCTTTCTGAGGAGCTGACCCTTGGTGTTGAGTCCTCCAACCTGTCCATAGCTGCCCTCTCCCCTAGATAGGTATGTTCTTTTTCACAACCTCCTTTAGTTATGCTGATGAGCCAGAGCTCTCTCTCCTCGTCTCGGGAACCACCAGTAGTTCCCCAAATCCGACCCCAGAGAAAACAAAACCATTAACACTGCCTTTGATGCCATCCCAATTCGGCCATAGCCGTAGCCATCACATCAGTGGTCCACTCTGAACACTGGATTCTTCCTACGCAACACCTACCCACAGGGAGCTCACTAGCTGCATTTACCCAAAACTTCTAAATTCTACCCCCAACTCCTGTACATATAAACATTCTCCTACAAACACACCCAAATGGACCCATACATAATCTCTATCCCTCCCTTTGAGTCCCTCTCTGCATGACTGCACCATTAAACCTGTCTCCCATCTATAAACATCAGAATAACCTCTGACTCCTCCCTCCTCCATCCTTCCTGGGTGCACTCAGTGGCCATGTCCTAACAATGCTTTCCTGCCCAACACACCTTGACTTCCCACTTCCATACTGGGGCTACCTTAAACCAACTCCTCATAACATGCAACCCTAAATAACAGAATCAGACTCACCCTAGGGCTGATAAGAACTCAGACCATTTCCATATTTTTTTTTGATGCTCTCAGGACACACAGAGCAGGGTTATATCTGCTGCACTACATTTCTGTTCCAGTCCTGGCAGAGCATTGCAGTGACCCCATCTATAATTCCTCACTTGGAATCCAGAAGGCCAAAACCTCCCTCTGTAACAACAAATGTGAGAACCAGGCCCTATTCCTTCATCCACATACCTGGCTGCCGCTCTCCTACTCTCTCCCTTCAATGCACAGTCAAGAACCAATAAAGGGCTAGATCAGGCTTTCTAAAATATGCCCGTATTCATCAGGATCCTGGCAGGACAGGTGACAGACACACTCAACCAGGGTAAGTGTGGAAAATTCAAAAGGGTCTGTGTACAAGGGTGTGGGTGGGGGTAAGGGAAACCAATAAGAGACGGCAAGAATCCCGAGATAGCCCTGGCTGGGCAGTTCGGTTACTTAGAGCGCTGTCCCGATACGCCAAGGTTGCAGGTTCAATACCAGTCAGGGCACATACATGGGTCAACCAATGAGTGCATAAATAAGTTGAATAACAAATTGATATCTCTCTCTCTCTCTCTCTCTCTCTCTTTTTTCACTTTCCCTCTTCCTCTCTCGCTCTAAAATCAATAAAATTTAAAAATAAAAATCCTGAGGCAGCAGCAATGGTAAAGACAAGGACTTCCTCTCCCACATCTCCAGCTGGGTCCTCCTTCTGGGCGTTTGGCCAGGAAGCTGGACGCCAAGGGCACCCAGCACCCAACAATCCCAGGAGGTAGGAACTAAGGTGTAGAAAAAATCAGGCTCCCCCCTTAGACAGAGCAGGGTGGAGATGGGTAGGTGGGGGTCTGCAGGGCCACAGGCAAGATCCAGGGCACAGAGCTCATGTCACATCACTGCTGAGGAACCATGGCTCTGGTAGGTACAGCCCAACACAGTGATCAAGAGCTTCAGGTTCAACTTGGCCTAATACTTGTGAGCTGTGGGGCTTGAGGGTCTCATTAAGCTATCTGTTTCATCAATTATAAAATAGTCAAAGATACTAGTACATGCAATACAGATCCCACAAGGTAAGAGCAAGACAAGGTTCCTACATTCCCAGCCTAGCAGGCCTCTTCCTGCCTCATCAAACCTCCAACGCTGTCACCCTTAACTCATTTGATGACCTTCTGTGACCACTCCAGCCCCTAGGAGCTCTCCAAGCTCTGAGCCCCTTGCCATCCATGCCTTTCCTGGAGCCTGCACTGCACCAGGCCCTAGGGTAGGTGCCAAAGAGCATGAGCATGCAATGTGGATAGTCAAGAACCACCAGCTAAAAACGGGGGGTGCGAGAATGACCTGGGGAGCTTGGGGGACAGGTGTCTTGAAGGTAATATATAGAAGAATGGTAGAAAACTCCACCTGAAGAGCAACTCCATGTGGAAATTTAATGCTATTTGGTTCTACCTGTTATATTAATTAAGCCCTAACTATTGGCCAATCACTGCACTACTGGTGTTATATCATCTCATTTAAGTCTTCCAACAATCCCAGGAAACAGGAACTGTGTTTATCCCCATTTTGCAGAAGAAACTAAGCCCCAGAAAAGTTAAGCTCCTGACCCATCATCTTACAACTAATGAGGTAACAGCCCAGGTCTCCCTGACTCTGAAGCCCTGGCCTTAAGCAATAGGCTGGTTCGTCCCTGGACAAATCTCAGCTGAGGCCATGGGACCCAAAGGCGAGTTCAGGGCCACCTGTCACAAACCCTCACCTGGCATGGGCCTTGGGAATGAGTTCGATCAACCCACTTAAAAAGACCGAATTAAAAATGAGCAGTTTGAGGCTAAATTCACAGAGGAGCCTGGATTTCAGCTAGTGGCAAACTTCGGGCTTTCTATTCTACATGATCAATTTTTAGAGATGGGTAATAAGTGACTGCATAACACAATGGGTAACAATAGACTCTTTATCCTTCTAAAACCAAGCCCACACACCATATGACAATAGTTATTTTTACCCACTGACGTAATTAACCAAAATGTGAACCGCTTCAAGCAATTTTTTAAATCAAGTAACATTTTTACGGGATTTGGAACATACACAGGCTTCAATTCTGAAAGGCCGTCATTCTTCCTAGCTCTCATTTATCTCCCTTGTGAAATTATCCGACAGCTCCCTATAAAACTGGCCCCTGGGCGTTAAATCATTGATCAGGAACATAGTAGACAGAATGGGCTCTCCCACTGAACCCAGAAGCCAGGCCATAAACGCCATTATCAGAAACTTCCCAGAAGGCAATTGTGACATTGTGTGGTGGCCTGAGCACCTGGCATCCATTTCCACCCTAGGATCCAAAAGGCAAGGGACAGGAAGGCTAGCAGGCAGCATGGCAAGCTCCCCACAGCACAAGACACTGGGCAGAGCAAGGAGAAAATGGGCTGGCTTACTCCACCTCATTTGCAAATAAATGACTCCCTCCACGTGATGCTGTCATCAAAAGGAGTCATGGAGAAGGGTGGGCATAATCCTGCATCCTCCAAAAGCTGGGCGAGGCTTCGATTGAAGGGATGAGCACCAACCACCCTGCAAAGCACCAGCTGGCTCATCTCTTCCCTCTTCGAGCTTTGGAGGCATGATGAACTCCTCCAAACGCACAGAGAAAAAAGTTGCCAGAGGGGCTATTTTGGTGAGGCTATGTGAACTTGAGATGCAGAACTGAGGATGACCTTGGAATCCCAGGCCAGAAGTTTCCATGGGTATTTTTAGCAGAAATATTTTTCAGAACAAATCTCGGGAAGAACTATATATACAGATTTCTATATTCCATACATGTCTGTACATATATAAATGTATATGTATGCATATGCATAGTTGAATAAAATATATTTATTTTAAAGTTCAAGTAACCTAATTTTTTAAATATTTTTATTGATATTTAGAGAGATTTCTGGTTTTTGTTGTTTAAATATTTTTATTGATTTTTTATTTTTATTTTTTTTTTTAGATAGAGAGGAAGGGAGGGAGAGAGAAGGAGAACCATTTATATGAGAGCAGAGCATCAGTTGCCCGCCTCCTGCACACTCCCTACTGGAGATTGAGCCCACAACCTGGCATGTGTCCTGACTGGGAATTGAACCAGTAACCTTTTGGTTCATGGGACAATGCCCAACAATTGAACTACATTGGCCAGAGCAGAACTACATTGGCTTCTAAATAGCCAAGTTAAGAAACTGGTGTTCTCCAATGTATTTAAATTTGCTGTAACACGTATTTCCATTTTATTTTTTTTAATATATATTTTTATTGATTTCAGAGAGGGAGGGAGAGAGAGACAGAAACACCAATGATGAGAGAGAACCATTGATCGGCTACCTCCTGCGTGCGCGCGCACACACACACACACTGGGGATCGAGTCCACAACCCAGGCATGTGCCCCTGACCAGAATCGAACCCGGGACCCTTCAGTCCGCAGGCCAACACTCTATCCACTAAGCCAAACCAGCCAGGGCCATATTTCCATTTTAAACACAGACAAATTGGAAGGGAAGACCATGTTTTTAATGAAATGCAAAGCAAACACTTGTGGACCCCCTGACATATCTAAGGAAGATAATCTAAAAACCCTTTGACTTTATGAAGGAATCAAAGAAGTCCCAGAATGATTCAGCAACTCGACCCAGACACCCAACAGAGACTACAGCCCGAATCCCTGCACAGGGAGGGCCTGTCTCCTCACCTCAAAAGAGGGTCCAAGGCCGGCCCAGGCCCCTGTCTGGGCCCTTTTGCCACATTCTATAATAAATTTGGGGAAGGGTCCTAAATTGGAGCTCCTTTTCCCAAATCTAGCCCACTGACACGTTTTATTTTACTCAGTGTTTGTTTGTTTTTTTATTTATCTCCATTAAAACACTATTCTATTTTTTCCCCATTGTGGTTTTTTCCAACTCTTATGAGATATAATTGACAAATAAAAATTGTATATAATTAAGGTGTAAAATGTGATATTTTACCACAGTATTTCCTAAAATCTTAAGCAAGTATTTAAAAATTGGGAGACTGGCCCTGGCTGGTTTGGCTCAATCGATAGAACATCAGCCCTTGGACTGAAGGGTCCTGGGTTTAATTCCAGTCAAGGGCATGTACCTCAGTTGCAGTCTCAATCCCCAGCCCAGGTCAGAGCATATACAGGAGGCAACCAATCGATGTGTCTCTCTCACATAAATGTTTCTCTCTGTCACTCCCCTTCCCTTCCACTCTCTAAAAACCAGTGGAAAAATATCCTCGATGAGGATTAACAAAAATAAAACAAAATAAAAATTAGGAGACGAGCATTTCAAAGAAATCTTGATTTTTAGTTTAAAAAAAAACACACAGATGAAGAGCTCTGGCTTTCTTAACTGACCACAACTAATTGGATCTGAGTGTAGACTCCCCCTCGCGATAGGTAAGTGAATGGAATTCACCCTCCTGGTATGTTCACCTCAATGCTGAGACAAGATGGCAGTTGGCACCACAGCACCCTCACTGCTCACCCTCTCTCTCAAACGCGAGCATATAAAAGACCAAGACAAGGTATGGCTTTTCATTATTTGGCCCATTCCATTTATTCATATTCCCAACTCCTCCTAAGACCTTCGACTGATCAAGTTCATGGGGTGCCATTATTAACGAATTGTTTATCCTCTGTTTCTCTTGGAGGAAGAGTCTCTAGCCAAGGTCAAATGTGAACAGTGTGCATGCTGTGAATGTGAAATGCATCATTTTGCCTTCCCCTCAATTCTCTGCTCATCCCCTGACCTGCCCCCATGCCACCATCACCCTGAAAAAGTGCAAAATGGGGTTGAGAGTTCTGATGCTCCAGTTGAAGACTTTTACTTCCTCTTCTAGAATCTGAATAATAAAACCACTCCATAAATCCCACCAATTCCCTCCTACACTGCCCATCCGCCTCCGAGGATGATAAAAATAGCTAATAGCCACCACTTACTCAGTGTTTTTATGTTCAGGGCTGTTCCTCATGGAACCCTCCTCACCTCCACCCTGCCCCCGCCCAGCTGGGCGTCTCTGACTCCCCGGGCTCCCACAGCCCTCCCCTGCCTCCCGGAAAAGGACTGAACCTCAGGACTCCAGGTTCCAGCTTTTTGAGCTCGGCCTTTGCCCACAAAAAGCTAAGGGGTATCTCGCTATCTACTCTCTGTGGCCAAAAAGCCATGAGTGGATCCTATCTCAGAGACCACGAGGGTGAGTGGTGACTTCATCAGAACCGTACAGAGTTACCCTGTGCTCTTCTGAGGCTTTGCAAGCAGACTGCCGCAGTCCCCACTGCACTGCGGACTCGGGAGGACGGAGAACACGGTGGGGGAGGAGATCAGCAGGACTTGAGGCAGGTCTGGATTTGATCCTGGCCTCACCACCAATTAGTAAGGAGTCAGGGCCAGTGACCTCGCTTCTTAAGATCTGGCAGCTGTAAGTCACCATCTACTCTGTAGGTTTGATGTGAGGGGGATTAAGCAGCACATAGTAGGTGCTCTATAAACAGCAGCTAACATGAGTCATCGAGGTGGGGCAGCACAGGAATCAGGAGGTCACGCTCTGGAGTCCAGCCCGACCAGCTGCATGAACCTGGCGAGCCCCTCATCCTCTCTCAGCAGTAATCACAGCAGTAAATCACACCTACCTGAGCAAGGCTGGGATGAAGTACTGAAAAGTAAGATGAGCAGGGGGGGGAAGGGGAGGGAAGATGTGTGTTTGAGAATTTTCATAACAAAAAAATGTTATGAATGGCATTTACCTCATAGGATTGCTATGACAAGTCTTCAATGATACAATCAATGGGAAGCACTTAACTAATGTGCAGTGAGTTCGGCACAAATGGCAGCTAGTGTTACAATTATTCCCACCAGCAGAGGCTGGGACAGGAGGCTGGGAGGTGACCCGCAGGGAGGGTGAGCTGTCTTGCAACAAGACTAAGAAAAAGCAGAACGGGAAGGAATTTCTGCTAACCCAGAAGCAAGAACTTGGGTTAAAGTTCTCAGAAGCCGCGTGCTTGTCTCCCGCTGCCCATCATGGCCAGAGGTGCACTGAGGCCATCCGTATCCACCCACAGACAGCGGCACTCCCTGCAAACCCAACGTCAGCCCCACCCCCACAGCTTCTCCTGAGTGTAGCTGAGCGCACAGGCCCCAGGCCCCACTCCTCCCCACATGACAGGACAGTCTCAGGGTGGGCTCAGAAGTCACAGGTGGTGGTGCCAGGCTAATCCTTATACAGATTTTTCTGCCTACAATATCCCTTCCAATGAAAAAGCACGTCACTCAAATATCCAGACAACACAAGCAACTTCAATTGTTCTCCACTCGGCTTTTAACAATAACTTAAATGCAATCGCCACACACAAAAATGTTCCATGGTAAAGCCGCACCATCCTCCACTAAGAGCCTGATCTTTGATAAAATGGCACTTTGGCAAGTCACCTGGAGCAGGTACTCTCAACCCAGTGACTGCACAAGGTAAACACTTTTATTTTATATCCAAACAATGAAAAGAGGACTGGGAGGCAGAAAACACTGGTTTGTTGGAGAGCTGGTTTAGCGGAGCCCACCCAGGACCGGTGAGGACGGCGCTGGGAGGCGACAGGTGATTTGCAATAACCCATAAAGCCTAAAGAATTCTGGCCCTAAACCAGAGGTTGGCAACTTGTTTCCGTAAAAGGCCAGGCACTACTGGCTTTGCACGTTTCTTGGGCTTTGCACGTCATATAACTCCGCTGTCGTGGTGTGAAATCAGCCACAGATAACGCACTGAATAATGATCATGGCTGTGTTCCAATGGAACTTTAATCGTACGTGTTAAATGTGCATTTAATTTTCAACTGTCATAAGATATATTCTTCTCTTGATTTTTTTTCAACCATTAAAAAATGTAAAAAAACACTTAGCTCACAGGCCACCCAAAAACAAGCAGTGGCTAGATTTGGCCCTCAGGACCGTAGTGTGCTGACCACGACCCTAAATCACATACTTCGCCGGGACAGAGCCGCGGGCAGACCAACAGCAGGTCAGCGCCGGAGCCTGTGGGCTGGGGCCGGTTCCGTGTCCTGGTTCCCACAATTACTAGCTTGAGCACTAACCTGAAGTTCCATCTTCTCATCTGAAAATAGGGACCGTAACAGTCCCCTCCGTAAACATGCGAGAGAACTGAATGAAATAACGTCTGACGCTAAAGCAAATGTTTAAGAGAAGATAACGCTATCATTGCTGCCATTGTTTCTTTGCTTTTGGCTAGATTTCAGTCAATTCCGTTTAAAAATCACAGGATCTCCGATGCTAATCTGAATTTCCAGTTGGAACACTTCGGCTCCTAACACATGGAAAGGAACAACCTTTTTCTTAATGAGTACAGGGCATGTGAGAGATAAAACAACTTGCAAACATGGTCCACTGGTGACAGAGGATGGTGCCTGGTGGTCAAACACATGGGCCACAGAGCTGCTTTCTGGGAGCAGCATCCTCTGGCACCCAGCACACCTGCAGTCTGACCCTCTCTCGCAGCATAAACCTAAAAGGAATCACACACTTCATGTCCAATTTGCCCAGCGCCTGGCCTCCCCTGTCACGTGCTCATTCAGCACTGGCTGGTCAGTGGGTTTTAACTGGGTCTCCAAGGCCGAGAACAGAGCTGGCCTGGCCATTGCTGGGTAACGCTGAATAGATGTGTGTGAACTTCGGGGCCTCGAGAATAAGCCACCGGGATATGTGTGGTAAGTCACAAAGGAGGAGACAACCTTAGGGATTATCTGTGCCAATCCGTCTCTATTTAGAGTTGAGGAAACAGAAGCCCAGAGAGGCATAGTAATTTGTCCCAAGTACCTGGGTCTGAAACTCATTCACTCAGCCGTGCTTTCAGTGACTGAAACTATATGCCAGGCCCTGCGGTCACTAGGTACACAGTCTCCAGTTGCTGAAAGACTGGCAATGGAGGCAAAGACATAAACAACTGACTTTTTTCTCTCCTTTTAGGAACCATTTAATTTGGTGAGATTATCAACATGTTATGTTCACCACTTTATGTCTCCTTCTGAACTTTTCAAAACACACACACTTTTTTTTTTTACAGCAGATGAAATCGATGCCTACTATAAAGGAAAGTGTGAGTCATGAAAGAAGAACTCAGGACTCAGTCACGTTTTTCCAGGTATCAACATACCTCAAATTCCCCGAAAAATCTGTGCAGCCCTCCCCTACTCTGGCTCATGCTGATTCTACTACCTAGAAAACAAGTCATTTCCCTCCCTCCTTTGCCCAACAACTTGGCCAAACTCAATTCCCCAACAGAGCCTGAGCTTTCCCCTGTACTGTGCTCAGCCCCCAGCCTCACCTCTTACCACTCGTTACTTAACTGTGTCTCTTTCACCAGATGGAAACCCCTTGAAGTTGGGGACTTTATAACTCACGCCAGCACAGCGCCTGAACTGGCTGATGGCTGGAAGGCTGTGCGCAGTGTGGCAGGTGGAGCGCATGAGGGTGGAGACAAGGTCTAGCCAAGAGAACTGGGTTGGACTTGGACAGCAGGAGAAAGCAAAAGAGAACATTCACGTCAAAGAATGTGAGAAGAAAAGACGATGGCAAGAAAGCCCATGGAAGTGGGTCTCACACTTTGGTAGGTATCAGAACCATCTGGGGAGCTTGTTAAAAATACCAAGGCCCAGCCCTGTCCTACTTCAACCAGCCTGGGTCTCTGGGTTCTTTATGGGCCCTGACTCACCCTCCAAAGTTTGAGAACCACTGGCTTAAGATATTTTAAAGGGACAGTGAGACAAGATGATGCAAACCAGAGACTCCCTCTGGTCTGAAGTAGCCACAACCTGCAAGCTCCCGGGAAGTCCCTGAACAACTCCAGGGGATGAGCTGGGAGTTGGTTTGGTTTGAGGAAACCCAGAATAAACTGAAGACATCCTTTCATGGTCTTTAAACAAGGGAGGGGCCTTGTCCTGAGGATTTCGGGCTAAAACCAGACTCTGTTGGGTGGAGAAGGTGCCCAAAGGGAGTGTTTTCCTGGGATGCATTGCAAATTTCTGGCGGCTTCTTGCAATGCTCCCTTCAACAAATCCAGCAATCCAACAAATCGTAGAGAGTAATCCCCTCAGCCTATGCAGGAATTTAGGCTAGGAGTGATTTTCCTCACTAACCAAGAACTTGAACCTATCAAGGCCAGAAGACTGATATTCCGTCACTCCACACCGTGTGTTCAAACAGCACATTGCTGGTTGCATTTGTGGATCCCTTACTTTTCCTTCTGTGCTTTCAGGAAACGAAATGCCACACAGGAGAGATGTGAGAGAGATAAACATATTCTGTAAACAGCAATGAGTTGTGCTGGGTTCCAGCCAGACCTATAGCAAATGAGTCAGCATTTTCCAGAAGAAGAATGGATGTGGATGGCAGACCTGGGTTCAAATCTCCACTCCACCACTAGGTGCATAACACTGGGCCGCTACCAATTCTCTGGAAACTTTAGTTTCCCATATTCTACCTGGCTTCCTGGGGTCATGGCAAGCAAGGACATCTGTAAAGTCTTGTACAATACAGATGCTTAATAAATGTGAGCTGATTACATCCCTAAGGTACATTGATCTTCAGAAGTATCTTAGCTTAGCTTTGAACAAAAGATACACAACACACCACAGGCATGTTACCCAGTTGAAGATAGTTAATGACTATTAACAATAATTACTGCATTGTACAAATAAATTGCATTATCTAAAAAGTCACCCTCTTCCAAAGTTTGCATTAACAAAGAAAAAGCTAAAATTCTCGAAGTCTCATAAGTCCAGTCCATCTTTCTTTGCCATCTAATAAAACACTTTTTATTTCCTTTCATGGGCTGAAACTTCACTAAAAGGCAAATTGTCTGAGGGCATGCCTCTGAGACAACAGGACTCTGTGTGTGCTCAAATAATCCCCTGTTCCAGTGACTGTTTTCTATTTTTCTGAATAGACACTGCACAGAATCGGGAATCAGAAACGGTCCTGTGATCTCCCTAATTGCTTCCACAGACAAGTCCAAATGGGTAAATTTTTTCAAAGACACAACTGACTCAAACCCCAAATGCTCCTCAAGTAGCTCCCAGCCTTCTCTCCCACAATGGTGTGGACCCCCTCAGCCAGCCCTCATCCCCAGGCTGGGCAAGAACCCAAATGGCAGAAAGGGCTCCCCCTCCAGACAAGACCCATCTCCACCCAGTGAAGGCCGGCACTCAGAGAGGAAGGCCAAGAAGTCAGAGACAGCATGTTCTTGGGCATCTGTCCTCTTGTTACCCTGAAGTTGACCCCAAGTCTGATCCAGAATCTAACACTGGGGAGCTGCTGTGCAACCAAGAACTTCTGCACCCCACAACCATTCTCAACAGCCATGTACAAGCTTCACATGCACACATCCATGACAGTAGACTCCACAAACCAGCCCACATAAACTCAGATTTGACAGATGTCAACAGCAACTGGGGTCTCAGTCTTCCCAGCATTTTCCTGGAATTCTCCAAATTCCTTTTATTAGCTATGCAAGGAAACAGGCAGGTCCCATTCATGAGAAGGTAGGGCCCAAGGAGAGGCTCAAGTCCTCTCAGTAAAGAGTGTAAGTTCCAAATTCCCAACAGGTTTGACATCAGACAGATCACACTTGATTTCTTAAGCAATCTCTGTTGAAGTTATTTCCCCATTCAGTAAACTTAATATGCCAGGGACATCCTATTGTAGCACTTAGTAAGCTTGATTTTAAAAACTTCATTGCCATCTTTTAAAAACAAAGGTAATCCAAAGCTCCAGAAAGGTCACTTTGGCAAGATCTCTTGCTGGCACTCTATTTGGGATCTAGGAGGGAATATTACACTCTTACATGTTTTCACAAATTAAACATCAGGAAAACAATTTTACTAGGTTCCCACTGTTCAAAGGGAAATTTCCCTGCTTGCACTGAGGCTTCTGACATCCTGCCAAGTGTCAGACACTGAAATGTGAATGGGATTAAAAAGGATTAAGACAGAGTAAGTGCTATTAACAGCTCCTCTATGGCGGGCATCCATCTTCCTCTGGAGGCGATGGCCCCCCAGGGAAAAGGAAGGGCTGAGAGGGACGGGAGCTCCTGCGACACCTGCTCATTTGCGATGGCGAGGTCAGCAGCGAACGCTGGGCCCGCTCCAGCCACAGCACGAGTCTGTCAAAGGTCTGCCCCATTCATCTTGACACATAATCAAAGAACACTGCACCCTGGAGTGTTGGGGCTGCAGGAGCCATGGGCGATCAGCGCCTTCCCTCTGTATTATTTTAGAGCAGCCAACTCCTCTTGACCAATCAAATCTTAGGTGAAACCCAAATAAAGCCAGATAAGATGGCCAACATCATTAGCAAGCCTTAATTTTTAAAGTTCAAATTGGTTTACTCTGGAGCATGGATCTATTTTTATAAACGGCAACCTGAGCAAACATAAACATCTGAAATCACACGTTGAACCTCATCCATTTCTGGGTTTCATTTGGTTGCACAAAATCAATAAAAAGCTGATTCAGTGAGATGTGTAGCCGCAAGTGGTGAAAGTTGAATAATTCATCTCAATTAAACTGAGATCGGCGGTTTTATTCCTCGGGGTATCATCAAAAGTTAAGCTGGTGGTACTGAGGAGATATGGTAGCTTCCCATGTTAAAAGTTGTTTTTTAGCAGATTAAAGACATAATTATAAAAGCTCAGATTTTTAGAATAAAATAGAGGAGAATGCCTTTATAACTTCAGGATAAGGAAATATTCCTTAAGCAATAAACAAAAGCACAATCATAAAAGGGTGATTAATAAATTTGTCCCCATTCAAACTAAAAACACCAGTTTCTCAAAAGATACCTTAAGAAAAGTGAAGACAGTCACAGAGAGAAGAGAAGATGCAGTGCATCTAGCCAACAGAGAATTAACCCTCAGGATATATAAAGAGCATCAAGGAATCAATAAGCTAAAGCAAATAACCCAACAACAACAAAATGACTGAATGACCTGAACAACATTTCATAGAAGAAATACAAGTGACCAATAAAGCTTTAAATAACTGCTCATAATAAAGCCCCTGAAATATATCACTTACACCCAATGAATTTGCACAAATTATGAAACTCTCACTGCACGTGAATCAGGAAACCTGAACAGGAACGTTCACAGCAAATCGTGTGCAACAACCAACAAAAGTGGGGAACGCCAAATACCCACTCTTCTGGAGAATGGATAAATAAACTGCAGAGCAACACACCAATGAACAGCTTATGCCCATAAAAGTGAATGAACTGCAGTAACACACAATATGAAGTATTAGACAATACTGAAAAAGTGAATGAACTGCAGCAACACACAATATGGAGTATTAGACAATACTGAAAAAGTGAATGAACTGCAGCAACACACAATATGGAGTATTAGACAATACTGAAAAAAGCAAGTCATAGAAGACAGTGTGAGGTACCTCCTTAATAAGCAAAAGAAAACAATATATTGCTTAGGCACAAATATATTCTTAAAAGTTTTTAATGTTGAAAATAATAAACATAGTTCAGGATAGTGGGAGTCTGGTTGGGGGGTAAGCACGTGATAAGCCAAAAAGGAACACAGGTAAATGAAATAATTGGTGGTGGGTTCATAGGTGTCCACTTTACTACTGTACTTGTAACTCAACTGTGTTTTTTCAGATTACCAAATATTACACGATGAAGACGCTTAAGCCCCTGGCACCTTTTACCAAGGAGGCCTTGGCTTCGTTGCAGATTGAAGAGCCTCTCCGAGGCCAACAGGTGGATGCCCTCAGCTGAACTCTCGAGTCAGTCTTTGGAACGCGGCCCGATACATGGCCTTTGCTTTGATCAGCATTTCATCAGATGCTCATTCTTCAGGGAGGGGGTGCCTGGGTGTGTTTCCTAAAATGCTGGATATCCCAAGGGGGACGCACCAGCAGGATAAAGACTGGGCACTGCCACATGCCCACAGCCATGCAGAGCCCAGGTGGCAGGATTGACTGCTCTGGGGAGTGGATACCCAAGGGACCCCAATAGGGAGAGCTGGGTCCCCAGACCCCACCCACACAGAGCTCATGTTCTTTTCAGGAAAGAAAGGTTCATTCCTGGTCACATGAACCAGACTTCCAGGACACCCGTGCAGTGGGTCTGAAACAAGGGCAGCATGGCAGAGTTCGGGGGGTGGAGGGGGGGGGACACCTGCAAGGCCAAGGCGGGTCTGGGCATGGGTCTGGGGACCAGCTGCACCCACTCATGGCTGTGAGGACAATGCAGGTGCTCAAGGCCGCCCTGATGGCACAGACCTGTCTCTGAGGAAAGCCACTGTGCTCAACTCTGGTCATTGACACGACACCGAAGCCTTCTTCTTATGGTGACTTGAGGGGGAAAGGCAGAAATGAAAGCTAGGCTGCCAGTCTCTGATTGGGTGCTAGGAGCTTCAAGAAGGGCAGCCAGTGTCGGGGGCTGGGAAGGAGAGACCACCTTAACTTCCTTCTGGAAGGGGATGGAGGAGAGTAAAGAGTGTGTCTGGAAGGAGACGGTACAGAGCTTCTGGGCCATGAGCCTTCGTTCATTAAAGATGGACCAGGTGGCAGACACTACCTATGCAGGATGCAAGGACAGTGACATGCTGTGTCTGCCCTCGAGGGCTACTCCCAAATGACACTGGGCCATTCAACAGGCTGTAAATTAAAGAGAGGTTCCTTGAACCACTAAGACTAGAGGGGTGGCAGGGGGTGGGGGGGATACTAAACACCTGCTTTGCTTTAAAATGTGTTTTCCCACATTTCTCTTGAATAATGACAGCCAATGATATTGTGAGCTGGCTAGAAGGCAGCTCCAAGGATGCTCTGTAAAATCCACGGTAGATGAAAACTGGCCCCATTTTACAGACGAGGAAATAGAGGCCCTGCACATCAGTGGCTAGTACAAGGCCCTGGAGCTAGGAGGTAAAAGAGCCAGGCCTGGAGCCTCTCTGCTCTCCACCCTCCATAAAAGTCACTTTCTTTTACTGAACATCACTATGTGGTAAGCATTTCACATCTGTTATCTCAGTAAACCCTCACAACAGCCCTTAGAATTAAATGCATCCACCTCTATAGAAGAATTTCTATCTGTACAATATGACATCGCCTAAATTACCATAGACCATTAAAACAACATTGAAAGAAAAAAAAACAATACAGAAAAGACGCACACCAAATCATTAATAGTGGTCTCCTCATGTAGTAGGCTACAGACAACATTTTTTTTGAAGATATGTTTCTGTATTTGCCATAATTTCCACAGGGGGCATGGCTTCCTTTTATG
>NW_006296627.1:5234676-5250162 GCF_000327345.1 Myotis davidii | reverse complement strand
TTAAAAAAAAAAAAAAAAAGTGGGGGGGGGGGAGCTTTGTGTAATTTTGTGTCATGCACATTTGGGAATGAAAAAGCACCAAAATAAAATGTTCAAAGTGGTTCTCAAACACAGCAGGCAGCCCTCCTGGCTGCACAACGCACTGACCAGGGATGACAAATGGAGCTCCACCGAAATTAAGAGATACAGTGTGTTACCTGAATAAATAATAGATGATAAACTCTTGGCAGAGTTACTAAAGCAAAGTCTGTTGGCTGACTTGGCTGAGGCCAATATACCATAAATTTCCTTAATATGACACATCAGGATGGAAACTGCGTTTGCTGAGATCACCCCGAGCCAAGCACAACAAGCCTCAGCAGAGAAGCCACATGTGACTCCTGCCCTTGTGCACAGATGGGCTCGTCACGGGCACCTACTCATCCATCCTGCAGGACACGGAGACTTCAGAAGGCCATGCTCACAGGGCGTGTGGAGAGACCTCAGGACTCTCAAGCGGCAGAATCCCAGGAGTGATGGCCACCACCTCTGGAAGACCTGAGAGAGAAGGCGGGCACTTGGCAAACATTACTTTACCCAGGTCTCTAGGACAAGCCTGTGGCAGCAGGCCAGAGCGCTGCGGGCCGTTTGGCACGTTACCATGCTTCCTTCATCTGTGAGCATCTGGAGTCACTAAGTCACTCGGAGAGCATGGTACAGTATGGCTGAGGCCGGGCCATTCCATTCCCACAGATGATTTATGGCAGTTATTACAAGACTGAGAGGGAGCATGGGATGTCCTTTGGTGTTTAAATCTGACAGTATGTCATGAAATATTCAGCATGCTTGCTATTCTGTGTTATCTCTGTTAAAAGGCTGCCTCTCACTGCCTCAGATGCGAAAGATGTTTGTCAATCATCCTGGGTCTCCAAGAACAAGGCAGGTCCCCTAAAGAAAGGGAAGAGTTGCCCCGGCTGGGTGGCTCAGCTGGTTGGAGCATTGTCCCATGTACCAAAGGTTGCGGGTTCTATCCCTCGTCGGGCCACATACTGGAGGCAATCAATCCATGTTTCTCTCTCACATCCATGTTTCTCTCTCACATCCATGTTTCTGGGACTGGGGCCAAGGAGGTTCCAATTACATTTCTGAAATTGTTCGACAGAGGAAGAGAAAGATTAGCAAGAGAGGGCTGAGAAATCAGTTGATATTACTTAGAATCACAAGTAGTAAATGGAGGGACTGAGCTAAAATTAAAACCATCTGACTGATGTCACTCACTGTCATAAGAACCTATTTTTTTAAATATATTTTATTGGTTTTAGAGACAGGGAGAAGGAGAGAGAGCTAGAAACATCAATGATGCAGGAGTCATTGACCAGCTGCCTCTTGCACATTCCCCACTCAGGATCGAGCCTGCAACCCAGGCATGTGTCCTGACCAGGAATCAAACCATGACCTCCTAGTGCATAGATCGATTCTCAACCACTGAGCCACACTGGCCTGGCAAAAACCTATTTATTAATGGAGGGAGGGGAGGCCAAGAGAAGAGGGTTTCCTTTCCTCTTAAGCCAAAACCTCTCCTAACTGGAATCATCTCATTAAATCCGCATGCTAACTCCTTGGATGGGTAACCCAATTTCACAGGTAAGAGATCAGCTCGTAAGTGGCAGGTGTGCTTGACTCAAAACCAGTGCTTATATACTAGCACACCCTGTCTGGGTTTCAGCCCTGACTCGCCTCAGATGTGCTGGGTGACCTTGAGCAAGGCACCTGCTTTCTCTGAGTCTCAGCTTCCTTACCTTTCAGTAAAGGGGACCATGCCTTTACTGGTTCCTAAGGTCTCTTCCAGCTCTGATGTTTTATAATTTTACCTACCAGGGGTTTGGCTTTCACAGATCCATGCCATTTCAAACATTAAACACTCAAAACTTTAAGGGTTGACCTGGGGTCAGGACTTTTTACTTTGCCAAATCAAGGGTACTTACCACCTACTGTCATTCTTGTTTCACAAAAGGAAATGCCCCCCCCCCCGCCCCGAAAATATAAGGAGGACATGATCTGTTGAGAAGACAAACTTTTGAACTGAGTTAGTGTCACGAGAATCTCAGTACATTTGTCCTTTTTTGCTCTCTTTTTAACACTGACCACTGGAAACTTTTCACAGGCCACAGGGCCTCCAGGCCAGTGTGTGGGAACCACTGTCATATGCATTTCTATCCACCTTACTCCTCGGACATACAATCAATCCACTGCTTTGCCTGGCACAGCGGGAAAATCAGTGCGTTGCAGTTAGAGAATAAACTGGTATGAGTTGTACAAATCCATTGTCAAGACTGCTAGAGAGAAACAGCACCGATCAAAACAGTAATGTATTGCTTTAATTTTAATATTATTTTTGTTATTTCTATTGAGGCAGACAGGATGCTCAGTGCTTTGCATGCACTGGTTCATTTCATTCTCCATGTTCAACTTTTGCCCATTTTCTATGAAGGTGTACAGTTCTCCAGGGGCACAATGATACGGAAATATTTTCAAGTTGGAAAGAACAGCTTTCCACAGATTTCATGGCTCAACATGGAGAAGCACACGCCATCTCTTTTAAAAGCACTGTTGGGCTGAGAAGAGTGACAGGAAGTTATAGAGGAGCAATTCACACGCTGTGTCTTCCTGCAGACTAGTTGGTCAGTCGGGAAGGACCGGTGGCCCCAGGCTACTGACCTCAGTTGCGCACTAAATCCCAGGAAATCCCCATGTGAGGCTGCTTCTGTCATCACGGACTAAGGAGTGAGGAAAAACAGCCCCAGGCCACAGGCTGGAGACAGTGTGGGCCCCGAATCAATGTAATGGAACCGCCACCACAAGTCACCTGCCTCGGGTCTTGAACCCTTGAACAGAGAAGTTCAGTTTGGCCATCCACAAGATGCCATGATCACAGGCAAACCTTGTTCGGCTTTAAGCCTCATGTTTTCCCTGAAACCTCCTCTCACTGTTTCAGTTCTCACCGATCTCTTTCAGGGGGGCAAACAGAGCTAACATGAAGAGAAGTTTCCAAGAATTGAGTGTAAAAACATTAGAGCCAGACGAGATCCAACACATTATCTTACCACCCACCCCCAGCCCCCAGGCCCAAGTGGTTACAAATGAGAAAAGCAAGGCCCAGAGAGACAGCAACTTGCCCAAAGCCATGGAGCTAGAAAGACAACATATCATTCCGACAAGCACCTCCGGACATAGGGGTGCTCAAAAAACAGTCATCACCCCCCTACCTAGAGGAGAACTCTCTCTGATTCACAAGATTGACGGTCTCTTCCATAGTCCATGGGCTCCGTCTAGACCAGTGCTTCTTAAACTGCTTGGTCTCAGAACCCATTTATGCTCTTGAAAATTACTGAGGACCCAAAAGGGCTTCTTTTTATGGAAAATGATTATTTTTCAATACAAAAAACAAAAGTCCGTGCGAGGAGTGGCATTATTTTAGATTGTGCTAGTCTCCTTAGTGTCTGGCTGAGGAGCAGACAACTAATTCTCATACATGCTTCTGTATTTACTCAATTACAAGATGTTCTGGGGGAGAGGGGCTAAAGTATATGACTACATCCTGGCCTCACACAAGCATGTAGTCGGGAAAGGGCGTACTTTCATAGCCTTTCCAGTAATTGTGTGACATTTTTTGGTACTACACCAAAATGGGACAAGTGGAAGGTAGTTTTTTGAAAGTTGGTTGCAATGTGGAATCAAAAACTATGTCAGAGATTTCTCATATTCTTTTCTATATTTTATTGTTTGAATGTGCTTTTATTGATTTTTTTTTCTTTAGGGAGAGAGAGAAACATTGATGTGAGAGAGAAACATCAACCAGTTGCCTCCCATACACACCTTGACAGGAGATTGAACCCACAACCTGGGTATGTGCCCTGACCAGCAATCTTTCGGTGCATGGAAAGACACTCAGTCAACTGAGGCACTAGGCCAGGGTGAAATTTTTCATATTTCTTTTACATGAAAATCCATGGTGCATCCATTGCATTTTGAACGGTTCTTTTTCACCCTGTGTGGCTGTGCACCATCATGCGTTGCTTATCTGGAAATACTGGCTCTCTGAGATTTGCATTTGTGAGAGAATGAGAGTGAAAAGGCAAATAACAGTTAAATTTATTATGAAAATAATTTTGACTGTGCATACCCCTTGAAAGGGTCTCGGGAACCCCCAGAAGTCGCAAGACCACTCTTGGAGAATCACTGATCTAAGATCAAGGTCAGAGAAGTTCACTTTCATTTATTCCACCAATATTTCCTAGACACCCACTATGTGCCAGCAACTGATCCAGGTGCTGAGAATTCCATAGAAAACAAAAACAAAGTCCTGCCCTTGGGCAGCTCACATTCTCATGGGGATGCAGCCCATGCACAAACAAGTAACACGCATGCTAATGTCAGGCGGTGGTGAGGCTGGTGAAAAAATGGAGCACTGCACCAGACATTTGCACATGAGCATGTGGTTTGCCCAGGAAGCCTAATTGAGCCAGCCTCAAATTTGCTAATTTAAGGGTTTCATATATGGGGTATTTTTTAAAAAAAAAAAAAAACCAAAATACTTGTGGACACAGGCAGTAGTTGGGGTGACCTGCCCTAGAGGAGTTGAGAGCTCACCATTGAGGCTGAATTCCTTCCCAATTGCTCTAAGAGGAATAAACCTCAGTAGTCACCTCATTTACAGGCTCCTGCCTTCCAAGGAGCTGACCACACCCTACCTGCTGACACACATGATCTCTTCTGCAACCCCCTGCAGGTACAGCACATTCACTTACACCGTCTTGCGTGAGCCCCACGTGACTCCTTGAGAGGTGCCCCGGCGTGACTATTATTCATCTCTTTTACAGATGAGGAAACCGAGTCTGAAATAGGCTCACCTACAAAGTAATGAACTCAGAACTTGAACCTATACCAATTTTGACCAGTTCCTTAAACTCTTATGTTTCTTCGTGTAAGGAAAAGAAACAGAATAAAGCATTCAAAACAAAGGGTTAAGCTTCGTTTCTTCCTTCAACAATGCTCTTCTCAAAGAGCAAGTCAAAACTGAGAAGACAAAGAGAGATGGGGCCCAATGGTTCCTCGGCACCAGTATTTGGAGCTACTGGCTTTATAAATGTTTATGGAGACCTACTGTGTGCCAGGCCCAGCTCTAAGCAGTGGGGATGGAGAGAAGAAAAGGAAAGGCCAAGTCTCTGTGCTCCTGGAGCTGAGGCTCTAGTGGACTGTGCTCAGCACAACATTGACTAAGACAGCGGTCGCCAACCTTTCAGACCTCATGGACCACCATGAGGTTGGTGACCGCTGGACTAAGACACTTGGCGCTATTTGCCCCACATGAACCAAGAGTTAACTCCAAAACTTGAACTTCCTGACCCTTCATCAATAGCATCACACTAACAACAGAGTCCTATGTTCAATCTTGGCCACGAAACATCCCTTTCAGCAGAAGAAATAAGCTTTATTCCTCTGCCCTTTCACCCCACCCATTTTACAGATGGAAAAGCAAGCCCAGCACCCCAAAGCCACTCTTGCTGTTATCTTGCAATGAGTCAGAGGTGTGACAGGGGCAAAAGCCAGCTCTCTCCTCTCCCCCAGAAGCCCTGGCTGCAGGCTGGCCCAATTTTCTTTTTGTACCATCCCAGGAGGCCCCTTCAACAACGGACACGCATTTGTGGCAGTGAACCAACATACAGGCCCACCAGGGAAGTGACTATTTCAAGAGGAAAGTGGCATATATAGCAATAGCCCTCAGCGGTCCACCAGCCCCGCGACATGGGCCAACCTCAAACCCCACATCGCGCTTCCTCTCCTCCCAGTTCGCCTTGCCAACAGTTCCCACCAAGGTTTAAAAAAGAAGTTGAAGTTCCCTTCTGCCTGACTGGCCGGCACATTCCACTGACTCAGACTGTTCTGGGCACCACGGAGGAGACACTGTTCATTTTCCCTGGGCTGAGAACTGGCCCACATCCGGACCTGTCACCGGCAGGAGGGGGCCCTTGGCGTCTCAGCACAAGCAAATGAATGGAGAGCTATTTTTAATGTTTGGTTCCTGTCTGTATTCCAGAAGGCTCAGCACCTGTGCCAGAGCTGCTCCAAGTGTGGCTTGCAGACCACCCACATCAGAAATACCTGGGTGCTTCAAAGAAAACGTAGATTCTGGGGGTCCCATCGCAAAGCTAGAGTAGCCCCCAAGGGTGGAACTCAGGAGTCAGAATCTTTTATTATTATTATCATTGATTTCAGTGAGGAAGGGAGAGGAAGAGAGAGATAGTGACATCAATGATGAGAAAGAATCATTGATTGGCTGTCTCCTGCACGCCCTCTACTGGGGATAGAGCCCATAACCCAGGCATGTCCCCTAACCAGGAATAGAACTGTGACCTCCTGGTTCATAGATTGACACTCAACCACTGAGACACGCCGGCTGGGCAGGAGTCGTAATCTTTAACAAGCTCCTCAAGTGATTCTTTTGCAAAAGAAAGTTTAAGAACCATTGACCATCCGGGTCTGCATTCATTCATTCACTCAACCTGTGGCAGATGCCCCAGTAAGCCAAGCTCTGTGCTTATGAAGTGGGAATACAAAGATAAATGACACATGCTCTTAGCTTGAGCATCCAAGGGAGACACAACGCAGTGTGAAAGGCATGAAATCAACTCTGCCTGGGGGGTTAAGGGCAGCTTCACAGAAGAGAGGATCTTCGAACTGAGGCCAAGAGGGTGGGAAGAAGGACATCACAGAACAGTCATCCCTACCTTTACTGGCCTTTGGCATTCCCTCCGGCTTGGCCAAAACCAAGATGGGATTCCATCTGCCCTCACCTAACCCAGGATCCTCCTGACTTCTCGAAGGCACTCAGTACACATCCATGAATGAACAGAAATAGAGGAAGGATCGAACACTAGGAAAACAGGTGCCAGGAAGCTTGTCAGAATAGTTTGATGTGCACCCACTACTGGTTAAGAACACAGGCTCTGAAGTGAGACCAATTATGGTTTGGTTACCATTTCCAGTTATCGGATTGTGGGCAAGTTAGCCTTTCTAATCCCCACTTTTGTTACCTATAAAATGGGGACAATAGCTACTTTCCAAGATTGTAGTGAAGAGTAAGCCAGAATACAAAGCATCTAGCCCTTAGCCTGGCACATGGTACACATTCAAAAAGAGCTGAGAATTGTTTAGCAATAATAAGAAAAGGCCTGAGATTAAACCCAAGTTCCATAACTAATCAGCTTTGGGGAAATCTCCCCATCTCGGACCTTGGGTTTCTCACCTGCAAAATTAGACATTTAGAGAAGACTCTTTAAAATCTCTTCAATGCCGAAACCGGTTTGGCTCAGTGGATAGAGCGTCGGCCTGCGGACTGAAGGGTCCCAGGTTCGATTCCGGTCAAGGGCATGTACCTGGGTTGCAGGCACATCACCAGTGAAAAAAATAAAATAAAATCTCTTCAAGCAATAAGACTCCATGTTCTAAAGGCGGTAAGAGATGTCAAGGCCCCAGACTGGATGTTCATGTTCCCACTGACTCACGCTGTCTGAGACGCCCAGTCAGTGTCCCTAAGGCTGGGAAAAGTCATGCCTTTTGCCTGATCGGAGACATGTCTCAGGGTGTTCTGTTTTCCTCTCGGACCTCCCTTTCACCCCATGCTTCTTCTTTGTATCTTTTCATACACGAAGAGCTCTGTGAGTGATACCCCACCCCCAAGCAGGCACGGGACAGTAGGGAAGTTGGCCTCCCAGCCTCCTCCTCACTCAGGGCTAAAGGCAGTCATCAGCTTCCTCTCTCATCCCCGAAGGCAGGGAAAAGAAGCGTCAACAGCCAAACAAAGAGCTCCAACAGCTTGGGTCGCACACAAACCCACCCTTGAGAAGCTGCAGCTGGGCAGAAGGCAGCCTCGATGCAGCTCCCCCCCGCCCCGTCCTCTCCCCACTGCGGAACACTCACCCCCACAAACCCTCAGTCAGTCAGATGGGGGCCTTTCAGCTTCACTCTCATCTTGTCCCACCCCCTCAGCAACTGGCAAGCTGTCCTTGGTCTAGCCTTGAAGAACCCACGTTGAACTTGGAGGCACCCAGCTGGTCTGGCTGCACTCTAAGACAAGCCTGGGGCCCCCTGTCATGAAAGCACAATCCTCCCACCCTGCCCAGCGATGCCCACGCCCAAAGCACCACCACCAAGACATGGAGTTACACAGAAGAAGGGAGGAGTGACTATGCTGAATCTTCCTCAAAAATGTCCCTTGATCCTGCCCGTCCCTTCCTGTCCATTCATACTCCCACTGGTTGGTCTAGGCCAGAGGGCAGCCAACATGCTGTAAAGGGCCGGAGAGTAAATATTTTAGCCTCTGCAGGCTACACGGTCTCTGCTGCAACTACTCAAGGCTGACATGCTTGTGCGAGAGCAGCCACAGACAGTTCGGAAATGAATAAGCAGGGCTGTATTCCAATCCAACACAACTTGACTGCGGACACTGACATTTGAATTTCCTATAGTTTCCACGTGTCAGGACATGTTTCCTCAGCTCTCTGGCTGCCCAGGAAGAGGTGGCAGGCTATCATAGCCTACACTCCTGTCATCTCATTCCCAGACCTCAGCAATGTTCTCCTCCCTGGCCTTCCTGGCACCTCTTACTACCTACCTTTTAAATCAACCTGCTCGATCCTACCTGGGCAGATCTATCCAATAATTCCACTTTAATCATTTCATTTTCCTTTTTTTAAAAAAAAAGCTAGACATCTTGGCTGGCATTTGAACCCTATCTCATTAAGACACCTTTCCATCCGTGTCTCCTAATAGCCTGAACTAAGCCCATTCCCTTCAGTTTTGCAAATAAATTATATCCACCTTTATAGATTTGACTCAGCTCTCTTTTCTGATCACCTAACACCAATTTATTCTCAATTCCTATAGCACTTGTTTAAGCTAGTCAGCCCTTAAAGGGCTAACAATTTGCAGAGATAGATGTGTACACCAAGAACTACTGAAGACTAAAATAAACATTCTTATGGATGCTCACAGGTCATATTGGAGAACAAAGGAACCAGCTGAGGGAAAATTGGGAGAAGGCTCCATAAAGGATTTAACCCTTGAACCAGGTGAATAAAGATTCATCAAGCCAAAAAAATGCAAGGGTTTCGGAGCAGGAGAAAGCATTCTCAGACGGAAAGGTTTATTCAGAGGATGGGGGTACAGAAGGGGGTGATAACTGGGCAGGTGGCAAAAGTCAGATCATGAAGAGCTCGTTGGCACAGAAGCAAGCTCAGTAAGGCTATTGGGGGAGGTTTGATATTAGCTGAAACACACAGTAGGCCCTCAATAAATACATGTGGGAACTACCACAGGAACTGGAGGGTTCCATTTCTCATTCCTAGAAGAGTCAAGTTACTGCAAGTCTCAAAAAGCCAACAGACAGAGCATCAAAGGGTCTGTGGTAGGAGATCACTGGTCTTTAATCTGCCTGTCCTCTCCTTTAGCCCACACCCACGGCTCAAAGAAAAGTTGAGGGTGAGGTCTCCCCAGGCTCAAGCCCCATTTCCTGCCCTGTAACCTGCAACCCTGCTTGACCACCTTGGAAAATGTTGCACATAAGACTAGGCTTCTGTCCTAAGCCTTTATAACTAGGACAAAACAGCAAAAGAACTTTTTTTTTAGGAAAAAAAAATCAATTCTTTTCCACCAATTGTAAATCACTTTCATTTTTTTTTTTCTAACGATATCTTGACTTTTTTGGAATTACACTGGCTTATGTTTGATTCTTTTAAAGAAGCAGATGTTTCTGTCACCACCTCCCCTTTCCCTTTAAAAGGCCTATAAAAATAGAAGTCCTGAAAAGCTCTGAAATGCAACCAACACAAGGTCTTCCATTGACACCAGCTCCTATAGGCTTCGGTGGTGAGCAATTCTCGGTCAAGGGGGCTTTGAAGTCAACTCTTTGAAGTGAGCTTGGCACTTTCTCAGTATAAAGGAAGTAAAAATGGAAGCTAAAAGATGAGAAGATGGAAATACAAAGATGAAAAAGGAGAAGAAGGTCCTTTTGAACACAAGAGCTCCCAAATTTCATCCCTTAACTGCATTAACTCCAGACCAACTTGATTCTATGGAAATTGGCTAAACACCTATTTATAAACGTATGTGCAAAGCACTATGCTAGGGACTATTGGGGACACAAAGAAAAGACAGCGTCTTCTTCCATATGATTATAATTTATTAAAACAAGACATAAACTTGTTTATGTAACAAGCTCTAATATAACAACAAATGTAAAACCATTAGGAACACGGAAGAGGCAAGACACCGATGCTTGCGTTAGGTGCTCCAGCTACATATACTGTCTCATGAAAGTCAGCTGTTTTAGGGTCTGAGAGCATGACTCACTCAAGTTCACCCCACAGGTAAACACACAGGTGGGAACCTGAACCCAGATCAAGTCACATGTTCTTCCCACAAGTTAGTGCCAAGATCAGGGGGAAAGACCATGAGAGGTTTCATGAACAAGAGGTCTTCAAGAAGGAAACCTGGTGACCAGGACTTCGGTAGACGCAGTGGTGAAGGGAGAGCACTCTATGCAGAAGGCCCGAACACCCAGCACTCAGAGGGAAACAATAAGCAAGCTGGTTGAACTAGAACGTGACCTATGTATAGGGAAGTGAGGTTGGAACAGGACCCATGATAGAGGGTGTGGCATGCTGGGGTGAAATGTGGCAGAAAGTAGCAGCCACCAAGGGCTTCAGAGAACGTAAGAAACATGATCATACATCAAAACATTCTTGAATTCTCTGAAAAGGGCCTAAGAAGCTAGAACGAGGCTGCTATTTGCAAACAAAAGACCAATGAGTCTCAAGTATCCTCTATGTCCTCCTTAAGTTTAAGTGTAAACCTACTTTTGCCCCACCCCGTATGCACGAAGTAGTCCAATGTTCCAACATGCTAATATGAAAGACAGCTGAAATCCTTTTTTAAAAAATATATTTTGATTAATTGCAGAGAGGAAGAGAGGGAGAGATGACCGGCTGCCTTCTGCACATCCCCTATTGGGGATTGAGCCTGCAACCTGGGCATGTGCCCTTGACTAGAATCGAACCTGGGACCTTTTAGTCCGCAGGCCGATGCCCTATCCACTGAGCCAAACCAGCTAGGGCCTGAAATCCTCACTGCTGCAAAAATAACGTGGAACACAGAACACATTTAAAGTACTTTAAACACCTTTTCCTAGTTTTCAAAATTTAGAAAGCTTTTTCCTCTATGATTTAAAAACACTTTCATGTTTTAAGTGTAAGTTTGTCCTCTAAAATATAGATAAAATGCTGCAAGCTGTCTTAACTAGACTATCCTAAAAACTTGCAAAGTGAATGGGTCAACTGAAAATGCAAGAAAAACCTTTTAGACACTCTCAGCTACATCAATTCAATTTATATCATGTATATATTTTAAAAATTTTAAATCACAACTTGAACCATCGCCCAGAAAAAAAGGAGAAGAGAGAAACTGAACTCGAAAGTGAAAAGATATTAAACATCCTTTATTATTATTATTATTATTATTATTTGAAAGGAAAAACTGATAAAGGGAATCAGGAACGAGTTCCTTTCACTATGAGGCCAAAAGTCCAAAATTTAAATTTTCACGTTCCAGTTGACGAATTCATACTGAAGGGGCGTCATCAGAGAATATGATCCACGGACATCAAAGGAGAAGTCATTTACCTGACATTAGCAACAAGTCACTGTAAACACTTACACACATGTTATCTCTCCGTTTTACAGATAAGGAAACTTCGGTGAATGGTTCATGAGAAAAACATCAGGTGAGGCCATGGTGGGAGGTCTGACTGCCCTGGAGCACCTGCTAAAGGTCACCAATGCATTTCCAGAGAGTCCAGGAGAAAATCCAACCTCATGTGGATACCCACATTTTAGAAGAAATGTTGTCAGCAAGGAATGACCACAACACATGGGGAATGGCTGAGATGGCTGGGGGTGTTTAATCCAGAGAAGAAATACCAAAGGGAATGAAAAGTATGTGTGCAGGTCCCCTGTGTATGGTTCCAGGGGAATCAAACAGAACTAGCGGGCGAGTGCAGGCAAGGAGACTGCCCACTATAAGAACTTTCTGACCAGGAGAACCACAATATCAATGGAGCGGTTTCTACAAACTAATGCATCCCTGAAATCAGTTCACTCATTCAAGCACCACCATCATCATTTTTTCCATAGCCACAAACCACCCACATTTTTATCTATTTATTATTTTTCCTTAAATTGATCTACATATTTTACCGAAATAAATTTAACTTCACTCTGTGCGATACTATTCAAGAAACCATGAGCTTCATTGCTCTCTGGGTTTTTCCCAAATACATACAAAACAGATGACTATTAAAATAAATATTCATCTGTGTAGCATCTAAAATCAATCTCTCATGCCAGTAGTCTTATGACCACCACATTTAGAACCACAGACCAGAAAAAGTCAAGCTAACCAGAACATCCCTGCCTTCTGAATGAGACAATTCTAAGTTAAAACTCCTGATTCCCTCTATGCATTTCCTCACCTGTAAGTGGGCATGACACAGTGCTAACTCTATTAGGGTAATTAGGATTGTTGAAATATACCCCATACTCAGCACAGTGCCAAGGATCTGGTAGTTTGATATTTCTTACCACCTCTACTGGTCTTTTTCACATTGTTTTGTAGGAAGAGCTCAATGAATGGCCATTGCTATTTCACTGGTTATTATATTAGTTAACTTGTTATAACCATACTAGCCCAATGCACGAAATTCATGCAAGAGTAGGCCTTCCTTCTCATGGCTGCCAGCACCAGCTTTCCCTCTGGCACCCAGGACCCAGGCTTTCCTCGCAGCCCTGGCTTTGTCCAGAAGGACGTCCAGTCTAATTAGCATATTACGCTTTTATTATTTTATCTGCTCAGAACCTTGTCGGGGGGTTCCCTTCACTGAAAGGAGGGGAACTAGATCATCTCTAATCCCTTTTATTAACTTGGCTGCAGTTCTAGTGAACCAATAATTACACAACCCCAGGAAAGCCAAGTCCCTCTACCCCTCAGAAAACAGATAATAATATACCTCCATGTCAATTAGCACCATCGTGTGACATTCCAACCAGCTAGCATAAAACACTAAATTATCAAATTTCCCTTTACGTTTAAAAAATTGCTAAAGCCACTTTTAATTATATAAAAATAGTCTAGCCCTCCCTCTAAACGATAATAATGAATGGTTCTTCCTGCTGGTGGTAAATGGCCAGGGGATAAAATAAAAAAAAAGAAATCTACATTAAGGAATTTTCCACACAGAATAATACATAAAATAAAAATCCTTAGCAATGACATGTTTGTATTTAAAATCAGATGGCCAGCAACAGCCAAAACAGAAAACCCAAGTCGGGTCCCACCATTTAAAGCTTATCATTTGGGTGAATTACACTGTATCTACAGAGGGAGAAGGGAAGTGAAAGAAAATAATTTGAATAGTGAGCCTGAGCTGGTAGACCCAAATCTACCGGAGCCTCAGTGAGTCCCAATTCCCATGCGCCACTTCCCGCATCTTCGCAGTGATCTAACATTGAAGGATGTGGGTTTTCCATTTCATGTGGCCCCTAAGTACAATATTTTAGCTGATGCCCGACCACAGGTGATACCTTTTTCAACCTGGGAGGAATAACTAGCTGACGGTGGCTTACTGAGATAACAGGGACGATAAATACCACTTTGGGAGCAGTATTTTGGGATGACTCAAGAAACGATTTTCATTCGTGACTTTCTAACAGCATTTCTGCCACAGCCCTGACGTTCGATCAAGAGCCAACGCTCCACTCTGACCTGATTCCACTTGGCATCATTAATGGTGATCTTGATCCAAACTCAAAGTATTATGCAGTCCAGTTGCATTTTTCCCACCATCATCAAGCGATATGGCATTCCACAGAAATAAATTAACCCGATGCACTTTCTATCACAGCCATTTAGAATTATTCTTAACTGGTGTCAGCTTTTTTGCACCTACTATGATGACTTTAAGGTTGGGTTCCACAGTCAAGCCCCCTTCAAAGCTGTCCTGGAATTCCCCCTGGGGCAGATGTGGGATGAGAAGGAGAATAAAAAGAGCAGCAGCTCTCAAATATGCCAGGCAGTGTGCAAAGGCAGTGTCCACACCTTCTCTCATTTCATCTTCCCGGGGACCTCCAAGGGTAGAATTCTCATCGTCTTCATTTCACAGGGGAGCCAAGTGAGGGTGAGGGAGGAAAGGGACCCAGCCAGCACTCCTGGCGAAGGTGAATGGCAGGGCCAGTGTAATGCGTGGCTCATCCTGACTCTCTGCTCCCACCTCAACTCTGACCACCCGGGTCTCACCTCCAAGTGCAAACTCCCTGCAGACAAGGTCTATGCAGTCTCATCTAACTGCTCCCAGCAACCTGCACACTTTCCAATCTGTACTCACTGATTTATAAATGTTTATTAGTGCTCTTGCTGCCTAGGGCAGGCCATCTATTCAATCAATAGTCAATCGAGCCATCGCTCACATATCTGTCTCAACTCTGCTGCCTCTCCAAGTGAGGAATAAAGAAATGACAGAAATCTGTAGATATCACGCTGTTTCTTTAACTGAGTGCTCTGAGTTTAATAGTATTACCCTGATCATCACTTAATCTTCTGAGGATGCCCAGTCATTTTATGAGCAGCCAATCCATACTGTGCCGGATTAGTAGCCTCCAAGCCTATTGAGATATGAGCCTTCTATGTGGTCCCAGGGGCTACAGAGGTGTTTAGGCACATGCTCCTCCTGTTCCCACCCTGGCTACCTGTTCTCATTCGTAGGCCTCTCCTAATTGCCCACTTATCTGCTGTGGGAGAGAAGGACTACACTTACTGGACCGTCTTTAAAACACAAATTAAAAGACTCTCCTCTGAGGAAAACATCAATGCAGGCTTTGAGGGGCCTCTATTTCCTCGGTGTTTTCAGGTTTCTCTTTCCTGGGGTTGGCCACTGGGCACAGAGCTGTGGTTTGGACCATTGCTGTTGCCTGACCAGTGCAATCCAGAAAAGAGAGCAGAGCTTCCTAGGATGATGTTGGTTCCCTTCGTTGTCAAAGTTCCCCACGAACTCACAGGGGGCCTTCCCCACGGTCTGAACCTTTCCCTCCTGGACAATAGGTTGCAGAAGTGAAAGCAGATCCCATATGCACATCCTCCCAGGGTAGGGACTTTTTAAGTACCGGCCAGAGTCCTGCACTGAGGAAGTCATCGGCACCATTGGCCAACGCATTGCTTTCCTTTCCTTCCCCCCATTGTTTGTACAATGGTGTCTCCTCCAGGCTGGCGAAGAGGCTGTGTAACTGCCCTGGGGCAGGGGGAAAGGGGCTGGTTTTATTCACAGGAAAGGCACTCCTTTCCAGGAGGCCTCCTAATCCCTTCTCTCTCTGGAAGAGAAAGGGGGGAGGGGAGGGGGCGGGC
>NW_006296627.1:5226799-5234504 GCF_000327345.1 Myotis davidii | reverse complement strand
GGGGTGATGAATTGTTCTACTTCCTTCTTCCCTATATCCCCACTGCAAGTTTCAGATTTTCCAAACCAAAACTGAAGATTTATATTATTCTGTCTTTGCCTGAAGCCTAGTCCCTTTTTAATTATGACCCTGGAAGGTGCCCACAACTATGTCAGCGACCATCTGTCAGCAATACGGCCGGAGGATTCACCTACAACCAGCCCCTGTCCATTCCCTAGGAGGCAGGTCACAGTGGAGACAGGTTTGGGTTCAAGTCCAGGCTCTTCCTCAGCATCATGACGTGCCCTGGAGTAGACTTGGCACCTGAGCTTCCATCCTACCACCTGCAGGACGAAGGTGGGGGCCCTCCGTGTAATCTTATATGTTATGATACTTGGTGTATAAACACATCGGATGCCAAATGGAGAGAGTGTGTTAAGAGCATCTCCTGCTAACAGTCTGGTCTACCTCGGGGCATTGGGGTGGAGTGGCAGGGGGATTCTCCTTTTCTGCTTTTTAAAAAAATATATTTTATTGATTTTTTACAGGGAGGAAGAGAGAGGGATAGAGAGTTAGAAACATCGATGAGAGAGAAACATCGATCAGCTGCCTCCTACACAACCCCTACTGGGGATATGCCCACAACCAAGGTACATGCCCTTGACCTGGGACCCTTCAGTCCACGGGCCGACCCTCTATCCACTGAGCCAAACTGGTCAGGGCCTCCCTTTCTGCTTTGATGCATCTGTATTATTTAAGTTGTTCCTGCGGTATTTATTGCTTTTGAATTTTAAGAGGAGAATTTTTTCCCATAAAAAAGAGTTTTCACCCTAACCGGTTTGGCTCAGTGGATAGAGCGTCGGCCTGCGGACTCAAAGATCCCAGGTTCGATTCCGGTCAAGGGCATGTACCTTGGTTGCGGGCACATACCCAGTAGGGAATGTGCAGGAGGCAGCTGATCGATGTTTCTCTCTCATCGATGTTTCTAACTTTCTATCCCTCTCCTTTCCTCTCTGTAAAAAAATCAATAAAATATATTTTTTTAAAAGTTTTCATTTTTGAGAAATAAAACAAGGGTGGTAGTTCCTATCCTGCCTGCTAACATGAAGTCTAGTATGGTACAGTGGTTCAATATTAAGACGTTGGAGCTCAACCACCCGGCTTCAAATCCCAGCCATCTGTTAGGCAAATGTGCACCCCAGAGTGTCTCCTTACCTCTCTCTAAACAGGGGTGATAACAGCACACCGGCGTGGTGTGAGGGTTTAAGTTAGAATGTAGAAAGTGAGCCTGCCACTGTTCTTGTTTATAAAAGAAGGCATAACAGTGCTTTGTGATCTGTGATGGGCTCTGTACAAATAGATCAGATCACAAAAAGACACTTTAACAAGTTTAAAAACTAAAAGAAGATATGCAATTTACCGTCAGGGAAAAAGACTTAAACAGATGGTTCCAGAACTTGCCAGTGCAAATCTGTATAATGGGGGGAAGGTGATGAGAGAATGAAGACAAGAAGACTGAAGAGTAGGGCATGGGGTCCGGGGAGGAACACCTCCTCCCAGGGCCTAGAGGACTGGGAGGGACAGAGTAACTAAGCCCCCAGAAAGAAGCAGGTCTAAGGCCCACATGGATTCTGGAGGAGCAGGAGGGCTCAGGCAGCCTCACCTGACCAGGCAATGCCCAGGGAGCCACCTGGGCCATGGGGGACTGACTGTCCCTGCAGCCACATCTCCTGCTGGGCTGCAGCTCAGTCTCCACCTGGCCATCCAGCCCCTTCAGTAACTCCCACCCCCTACAAAGTCCCAACCTTTCCCACTCTTTGAACAACCCCAGCCCATGGAAAGGAGACCTTCAGTTCCCAGGAGAGGGGCTTCAACAATGTCCGGGCTTAAGGTCCTTCACCAACCTCCTCCCCGCAAAAGACTTTCACACGAAGGAGAAACAGGGCTCCCTTGTGTCACAGCCATGAACAACAAAAGTGGTGGATGGGCGAGGCAAGCCCGTGCTCTGAGACACCCTAGCACACAGCAACTAAAATCAGAAGGAAATGCAAGCTGGGAGCAGCACTCAGAAGGCCCAGGCAGGTGGTTTTCAAGTCACCTCGACAACTGAACGTGAACTTCACGAGCCCACTTGGGAGCTGGCCTTTCAATGAGCAGAAAATCAACTCTTTGGCAGAAAAGAGAATCAAAACGAAAGCCAAAACATGAGCTCCTTTAAACACACACACACACACACACACACACACTGAGAACTCTGTACAACAAATGCCAGATTTTAACTTGGGAGAAAAACAGAAGCCTTTGGGTAAAATAAACAGAAGGGGGGAAAATGTTCCCTTAGCATAAACCAAGGGGAACCTCCTTCCTGCAGATCAAGTTCTGACCTTTAGGTGAACTTGAAATAACTAGCTCATGATTTCGCAAAGTGAGAGGAATGGCAAGCATTTTGAATGCTGCTAAAAATCTTAGTTCTTCTCTGGCTTTTTGTTAGGCAGCCAAGTGTATCAGTCAGAGCAAAAGTAGCTAAAAAATGTGCACTTCGCTCCGCCGGGAAAGACTGGTGAGGCGATCGCAGCAGCCGCCCTCTGGCAGCCTGTCCGGGACACTGCCCTGTGCGTCAGATCCAGCACCACCAATGAGAAACAGCAAGGAAGGCCAGTGTCCTCTCGTGGCTCATCTACAAACATGTATTGAGCACCTACTATGTGCCAGTCGCACACTCGCTTTGTGGGGCTAATTTCTCCAAAGTTGGATTTTTAAATAAAGGTATCAGTTCTCTGTTTTTTGCAACGGAAATGACATCTAAGACATACCCCCCACATCCTCATTGATGCCTGTAAATCCGCTCTTACCTGGCTCCTATTTCTGCCTACCCGGAAGCCTAGAACTCCTGCCTACCACTCCCCCTGCACACATCCAGGTGTAGATGAGGACAGCCTGTCCCGGATCAAAGCTCAGGCCCAGGCTGGTAAGGCATAGCTCTACTTAGGGAGGTGCTGTTGGCAACGTCGGCAGGGAGGAGGTGGTTAAAGGAGAAAATCTATGAGAAAGTGCTTCAGGAACAGGGCTGTCCACGGTCAGAGTGGTTTGTTCATACTGATCCCTGCTCCTCGGTGTTCCTCCAACACTTCGTCCGGCCCCGCGGCCTCTTTCTGTCTCCGTGTCACTGAGCATGGTGTACGGTAGGAGATCAATCGTTGCTGAATTCTCCGCTGATGTCAGTGATGGTGATGACATAACCGCGGAGCACAGGTGCATGCCAGGCCCTTTTCTAAACAAGGTGGTGCCGTTATGTTCCTCACCTGACAGATGGGAAGGCCAAGATGAAGAAAGGTCAAGGCCCATGTGCCAAGTCACACAGCGCTGCGTGACTTCCATCCATTTTATGAAGTATCTGGCGCTTGGTAACCAGAAAAGCATTCATACTTCTCAAATAACAAGTGCCCCAGAGGTAGGCAGCCCAGGTTCTTTCCTACTCATATCCCTGGGGACAAGCCTGGCCCCTTTACCTCTGTGAGAGGTGGCACAATGATGAGGTGGTGAATACAAATTCTGGTTCCAGGGTCCCAGCTCTGCCACCTCCTCTGTGTGTGGTCCTGGTAGGGTCCCTTGTCCTTCCCCAGCCATGGTTTCCTCATCTAGCCCAGGGAGACCATGATATTATCCGTCTCAAGTAAGTGAATAAAAGGGGCTCAGGAAAGTGCTTGACACATAAACACGCTGAATTATCATCATCATCATCATTAGCATTACAGCTGCACCTTCAGGCATAGCATACACACTGTCAGGCACAGCCGAACAGCAAACCAGAGTCAATCCCCAGGGACAGGGCTTTCCTGGGAGCCCCACCCAGTGACAACATGCAACCATGTGCCAGGACAGAGGCACGTGGCCGCCCCTGTGTTCCAGCGAGCCTGGGAGAAGCAGGCTTCTCGTAGGAAGGAGATGGGAGGCTGGGAATTGAGAAAGGAAACCAGCGGTGTCCACCACGGGCGTGGGCCAGGATGGACCCCCGCACACACCTCCCAGAGGGGGCTCCTTGGGGTGGGTCGCCCAGCAAGTGGCCTCCCGCTCACCAGTTACGCTGCACTCCCAGCCCCCTTGGCTCACTCTGTTCTGGAAAAGCTGGGATGAGGAAGAAAGGCAGGGCAGGGGCTCCCCGTTGCTCCAGAAACACAGAGCCCACCGAGTCTGTACAAGAACACTTTTTCCAACAAATCTGTTGAGGTGGCGGTCCTCATAGAAACAATTAAAGCGTAAGCGCCTCACCCAAGCTTATGAAAATGAGCAGGAACCCCTAGGAGCTCCCTGGCTTCCGACTTTTCCATCAGCCCTGCGTCTTTCCCAGCTTGTGGGTGGCTGAAGCAAATGTTTGTTCACGGAACATACTGCTTTATTCTGTTGTTTGTGTGGCAACATGAGTTTGGATCCTTTTTAGAGAATAGCTTCTGTGAGTTGCGGAGCCCACAGGGGCTCAGCCTTTGTTTACAGTACACCACACACACCTCCATGGGAGTTTCACGGCGCTGGCTTCCTGGCTATCGCAGGGCTTCTCAGGCAGGTTTTTTAAAAGGTAAAAACCTGCACGCAAAGGTTTTTTCGGGAATCTCAGTAACCTGAATTCTCAGTAACCCTAGGGCCCGGTCATTGAAAATGTTACTAATAGCAAGCATCTACCTCCCAGGCCCAGAGATACAAACAAAATCAGCATACCTGTCCTTTTGAAAGCCTGCTGCATTACAGCTAACCCAAAAAGCAAGCTAATTTGGGGGCAGTCATTCTAGGTATCAGGGGCGTCTTCACTTTACAAAACATCCCTCCCACAGAGAAGACTTCCCAGAATCCCTTGGCTATAATGTACCCCAATAACCAGGCACAGAGCTCCTTTACAGCCTCTGTCCAAATGGGGTCTAATGGTTCTGGCTGATTCAGGTTTGTGTCGGTGGCGGAACATGGAAATTAAGAGCACGGGCTCTTGGGGCTGGCGCCTAGGGCTAGCTTCAGCACCACCAGGTATGTCCCTTGGGGTCCTGTCACCTGGGTCCCTTGGGTCCTGTCACCAGAGGTTGGTTACTTATCCTTTCCTTGCCCAGGGTTCCGGTTCTGTGCCTGTCAAATGGAGGAGATAACAGCGGATGCCTTTGTCAGGCGGTTCCAAGGAAGCCCTTGGGCAGTGAGCTCTGGAGTGTAGCTATCCTTACCGTCCAGAGGCAGGCTGGGGGGAAAGCAGTGCCTGCTCCTGCCCGCCCCACGTGCACGTGGCCCATGTCCGTATCTGTCACAGGGCCACCCTCTGGACCCATGGCCCTAGAGGCTGGGGATGCATCAGTCAACAGACCAGCCTACATTCTAACTCAGGGAGGGCGGTGCAGAACAGTGGGGGTTGTGGATGCGAAAGCTAACAAGCAGAGCGGGACAGAGAGAGGTCAGGAATGCTGGGGCGCTGCTGTCAATGGGGCCATGAGGACAGGCCCTGGACGCTGGAGCGAGTGAGGGAGAAGTCGGCACAGTCTGAGCAGGCAAACCACCCTGCAAAGCCCGAGGGCAGGTGTGTGGCTGAGAGGGGGCTGAGCTGATGGTGGGAGGAGAAGAGGGGAGGATTCGTGGAGCTGCTGGGGTAGGATGCACAAGCCTTTGTGCAGACCTGGCCTGTCCTCTGGGTGAAACAGGGGTTTGGAGCAGAGGAGGGCTATGGTCTGACTTAAGAATTATTAAAAGGCTGCCTCACTGAAAACAGACTGAAAAGAGAAAAAGGTAGACATAGGGGTCGGGGGAGGGCATTGTGGAGGCCCCACAATCCTCCAGGAGAGACAACGGTGGCTTGACTGGGACCAGCCCAGCCCCAGGGAGGTGTGAGAAGGGTTCGGATTCTGGATCTGCTCTGAGCATGGAGCCCACAGACTGGCCAGTGGACGGACACAGGGTTTCGGGGTGGTGCAGGGTCAAGTGGTCGAGAACAGATGGAAGATTAAGCTGGAAAACTGGGGAGAACCAGGAGCAGCGGTGGGGTTTTGCTGGGGGGGGGATTTTTTTCAAGGGGGAGGGGAATCATTTTTTAAACAGTAATTGTAGCCAGTATGCTTCTTCCCAAATTCTGGTTTCCAAAAAGAAAACCTTTCCTCTGAGACTCCTGTCTCCCCTCTGCCCCTCCCTCCGCCCAGCTCTCCCCAGGGCAAAGCCAGGAATCTCACTCTGGTGGCTGCCCCTCCACCCAGGAGCGTTCACAGGAGCTGCGGCTGCCGCCACCCACCTCCCCACCCTCCCGTGTGAGCAGGCCTCTGGGTGCTCACGTGGCATGCAACTGGGTGGGCCCATCTGTCTAATAGCGGGTTCCTATCAGGAAGCCCATGCTGTCCCACACCTAAGCCACATCCTCCGAACAAGCCCGTGCCAGTAAGAAAGGCGATATTTTGATCTTTACTTCTTGACTCTGTGCCTCTCTTTTAAGTGGTTCAGAAACCTGAAAAACAGGCGTGCTGTTTAACCCCAACAGTAAGTACCCAGGACATTTAAAATGAAAACGACAACCAACTTTTTTCCCGCTCATTGAAACCCCATACGAACTCCCTCACAGATAATCAGCAAATGACTCCTAAGCACCTAATACCATACATGACAATTAAGTGCCACACGAGGCAATGAAGGGAAGGGAAGGGAAGGGAAGTCGGGCTTATCATGGGCACCATTTTACAGGAGAGAGGGAGAAGGATGGGGAAGGGGAGAGGGAGGGGAGGGGGAGAGGGAGAGAGAAACTCAGAGAGTTCATACTTTGCAAAAGGCATGCCATCCAGGTCTTCTGATTCTAAAGTCCATGCTCTTTTCATATTTTTGAGCTGAGTGACTTTGGAGAAGTTACTTAACCTCTCTGTGCCTGCGTTTGAGCATCTATAAAACAGATGATGACAGCACCTGCCTCTTTGGGTTACTGTGACGATTAATGAGTTCACTGAGGTACTTGGAAGAATCAATAATTGTCATCCCCACCATTATCATTATTATTACCATACCAATGCTGCACCTCTAATAATTAAGATAACTACCATTACTAAATACTTATTCTGGGCCAAAAATTATAGAAAAATGCTCTACGTGCAGTAACTCACTGAAACCTTACCACTATCTGTGACCTTTTGTCCCCGTGTTACCCTCAGAAATCTGAAGCTCAGAGCAAGGTTAAGTTCACTGGCTAGAGCTCACATACCTCCAAGTGTCAAAGTCAGACACTGAACTCAGGTCTCACAAGTTACTTGCCAGAAATAAATATACAGGGTGTCCCAAAAACATGTATGCACACTCTGAATACCATTACTAATTCCAATGGGTTAAATCTGAAAAAAAAGAAACATCCATTGAGCTATCAGCTCTTAAAGTGTGTATACATTTTTCGGGACACCCTGTATTTACTACCTAAAGCAACGCCTGTGCTTCTACCTTCTATACATGTGTATACATTTTTGGGGACACCCTGTATTTACTACCTAAAGCAATGCCTGTGCTTCTACCTTCTATACCCACGTTTAATATACATGCAGAATCAAAGGCATCTCCCTGATCCACAAAACTCCTTTTGAGGCACCTCAGCCCAAAAGTACAAAAGGAAAAAATGCTCCACATTCTTGTTCACTTCCTCCAGTGTGTGATGCTAATCACCCCAGGCCACATCCTATACCCACCACAACCTAAAACCCCACTTCCTCCCAGAACACATCCCGGGGAGCAAAAGGAA
>NW_006296627.1:5213458-5217109 GCF_000327345.1 Myotis davidii | reverse complement strand
ATACAGGGTGTCCCAAAAACATGTATGCACACTCTGAATACCATTACTAATTCCAATGGGTTAAATCTGAAAAAAAAGAAACATCCATTGAGCTATCAGCTCTTAAAGTGTGTATACATTTTTCGGGACACCCTGTATTTACTACCTAAAGCAATGCCTGTGCTTCTACCTTCTATACACACGTTTAATATACATGCAGAATCAAAGGCATCTCCCTGATCCACAAAACTCCTTTTGAGGCACCTCAGCCCAAAAGTACAAAAGGAAAAAATGCTCCACATTCTTGTTCACTTCCTCCAGTGTGTGATGCTAATCACCCCAGGCCACATCCTATACCCACCACAACCTAAAACCCCACTTCCTCCCAGAACACATCCCGGGGAGCAAAAGTCAACATCCCGCTCCAGCTGCTCCCAGCACACCTTGTTACTGCGCAGGCTTGCCAGCAAGTAACCGAGCTGGGAAAACAGCCTCTCCGCGCCTGGAAAGGATCAGAGTGCCTGGGACTGAAACGCACGGCGCAGGGCGCCTTCAACACTGCTCACTAGTCCCAGCACTCGCCGAGCTGAGCCAAGCCAGCCAGCAGCGCCCTGTGGGATCCTGAGGTCAGCATCATGGACCAGAGACAATCTGGCCCCAGTGGTTTCTTTCTGGACCTGACTTCAGTGACCTCCCTTCATCACCTGACCCTGAGGCCTGCCTGTGGAAGGGGACCCTCGTGCACCCAGGCCTGCACGTGGACTGGTAAAAGGGGCATCTGTCCGCATGCCTTGGAAGCCAACCGCCTGGCAGTATGGAGCCTAGGGGCCCAACGGAGGAGCTGAGGTAGGCGTGGCTCTGTTCTTCAAGTACTGTCCTGAGACCAGCCCTCAAGCTTTCCCAAGCCAGAATTCATTAGAAATATTCTAGAGAGGATGTGACTGTCACTCCGGTGGGAGGAAGAGGGGGAGGGAACAGAGACCATGAAAGAAAAGCAAGAAATGCCTGTAAAACTACCAACAATTAAAAGTGTATTTAAAAGAAAGAAAAGCAAGAAGTCGACTATGAGTTAATCCCAGAGATCTGGTGGGACATATGGGACCTCTCTGAATCACTCACGTTATAGTAAGAGCTCCATGCTCTCAGGCAACCAGTATAGTCCGCTGCCACCAAAGGAACCCAGAGTCCATAAAAGGCAAGTCCTGACCACTCTGGAGGGTATCTGTTGAGTGCTCACCACATTCCAGGCACCATGCTATGGGCTTTCTAAACAATAGTATGTCCCATAAAGACAGAATTTCCTGCTTCTCTTGGGGAGCAAAATCAGAAGGTCAAGGAACACTGCGCCACATTCCCACAGGACCACGAGGGCTGGGGCTGAGTAGCGGCTGCCTTCTAGGAGGCCTGACCCCTCCAACTCAACACCAGTGCCCGCAGCCCACCTCCCTGGCTGATGTGGCTGCCAGGCCCCTGTCGGCTGGTGGCCCAGGCACTGCATAAAAGTGAAGTGGAATGAGATGGCAGCGTGGCTCAGCCACCACGCATTCCTACCATCCTGCCGAGACTTGACTGCACTGTAAGATCTGGGGTGCCACTTCCCAAAGCTGGGGCTTGGAAGTGGGCATGAAAGCCATTTTGTTGATGACAGTGATGTGGAGCCAGCCCTTCGGGGCAAGCACACTGGGCACTCGCCCAGGCTCTTCGTGCCCTGAGTCCATCTGCCCCACCCTTTAAGATCCGGGATTCCCGTAATTAAATTGCACTCCATCCCCCTAAAGTCTCAATACAGAAATGCAGACACAAGATCTCCAGCCGCCACCACCCGGAGGGCACAAGCCTGTGTCACGCAGGGTAGAGGTGCCCGGGGACCTCCCCGTCACAGCTATGGCACTGACCCAAGGGCTGGAACAGTGAGCACCTCCATTCCAGGCTGAAACCAGGAGGGAGGGAGGCCACCCATGGGCTCCCCAGGATGTCAGCACCTCCTGAAATCCCAGCAGGGAAAAGATGGTGATTAATGAGGGAGAGGCAAGTGCCTGCCCCAAGGGAACCATCTTCCCTCATTTCACGAACCTGAAAATCCTCCGTCTCAGCTCCCAGTGAACTCGCAGCTGAATCACTACTCTGCTGTATCGTAAACCAAGAATAAACACTAAGCCAAGTGTCATTTTTAAAAGGCAAAAGATTTATGCGCTCTGAAGAGGAACGCTAGAGTCCAAGCATCATTTTAGACATTCTACCTCCCGTCTTTCTGAACTCAGCCCCAGGAGCCAGCCTACAGGCAATTCTAGAGCCTAGAGCAGCCGTGGGCAAACTACGGCCCGCCGGATCCGGACTCTTTGAAATGAATAAAACTAAAAAAAAAAAGACCATACCCTTTTATGTAATGATGTTTACTTTGAATTTATATTAGTTCACACAAACACTCCATCCATGCTTTTGTTCCGGCCCTCCGGTCCAGTTTAAGAACCCATTGTGGCCCTCGAGTCAAAAAGTTTGCTCACCCCTGGCCTAGAGACACTGCACAGGACGGAGCCCTGCCCTCAGGATGCACAGACCCTCCCCTTCATACTTGCTAAGTACCAGCATCATCGCTGTCCTTGTTGCCAAGGCACCAACCCTCCCCAAGTGCTCACTACACCTCAAGTGGCATGTTGCACACATCACTCTCATGATCTCATGTTGGTGTGGCTATTATCTGCCTGTTTAACAGATGAGAAAACCGAGGCTTGGCAACGTTAAAGTGACTTGCTAGAAGTCAGAGAGGACACTAAGCTTCAAACCTGAGTCCTGAACCCATGCTGGAAATGCCAGAGAAGCATCATTTCTTGATGTTTAGATGAAGAAGCTGAGCCTCAGAAAGTTCGTGAATAAAAGACACTACTGGCGCTCGTGAAATCCTAAGAAATTCTGAAACTCAGTGACAGGAGCCAGGGACAAAGAGCAGCTGTATTCTTTACACTATCACACTAAACAAATATTCTGAGCACTCATGCTGGGCCAGGTTCAATGCTGGGCATTGGGGAATAATCTATATTTTCAATGGTTTTTCTTAAACCCCAAGCCTGGAAGACAGTGCCTTTTTCAGACCATGGATCAGGACCACCACCCTTTCTTCACCAACATGGCCACCCAGAGCGAGCCCTATCCCAGGGGCTTAGAGAATCACAGCCTGTTTGAGCTGCAGGGCACCTTAGAACTCTCTAAAGCAACTCCACCCCTTCACAGAAGAGGAAACCAAGAGGTAATTGGCCAACGGTTATATTCAGCCAGTGGCACATGTCAGGACTGTCAATCTGGAGCTACAGCCATTCACCATGAGCCGCGGGATCAGAGATGTCGGCCCCTGAGCCAACGGTAGGAGGTAGGCAGTTACTGTCCTTTGGATTAAGGGCCTGGTCATCTATCTTCCTCTGCCCACTTACATGAACAGCCTCAGAGTTGGCTTGGAAGATAGACAGGACATTCCAGGGAGAGCTGCTGGGCTCAGGAACAGACTATGAGAACCTGTTCCCTTCTCTCCTCCCCTCCACCTAAGCCAAGCAGCTCTCCTACCATCTCCCACCCCTCGAGGAAAGGTCCTAACACTTTGGCAAGTCCACTCTCCTCAATATTGGAGGTGGGGCACCCACTATGTACCATGCCGCTGAGCAAACTTGGTTTTATAGGACA
>NW_006296627.1:5211292-5213403 GCF_000327345.1 Myotis davidii | reverse complement strand
GTACTGAAGGCATAGTACGCTGTCAGAATATAGGGGAAGAGAGATTCACTAAGGTGAGGAGTCCTAGTGCAAAACACTTGTCTTAGGCACTGACCCCTCAGCTCGTCCCAAGGGGGAAGAAAAGCTTATGAAATTTATGCAACGTGGTAAAACTAGGAAGAGGTCTCTTTCCCAAACCCACTGGCTTCCACTCCCTCTGGGCTGCCTCCCCGGAAGCCTGTGTTTTCTTCACCACAGTGGGGCTTCTCAATCTTGCCACTGCTGGCATCTGGGGGCAAGAGAATTCACTGCTGTGGGGAGCTGCCCAGGGCACTGTAGGGTTCCTCCCAGCATTCCTGGCCTCTACTCACTAAATGCCAATAGCACTCTGAGAATCTTCAAACCCCCACTCATGGCATCCAAAATCTCTGGGTGGCAGATTAAGGGATTTTCATTTCTCCTTTTTACTTCCCTTGCCCTCCCCAACCCCGCCCCAGTTCTCCATCTGCAAGGACCAGCAGAGGGAAAGCCTGGGAGGCGAGTGCAGGTTGGAACCCCAGGTCTACAGGCGCCTGCTCTGCGAGCCTGTGCCAGGTATTTCACTTCCTTCCCCCAGTTAAGAACACTGCTGACAATAGCAGGGACTCTGAGAGGTGGCTGTTATTATTACTTTTATTATTGGAGGAGGGAGGTAAGCCCTGGGAATAAAAATAACAGATACTATGGGGCTAGACTATGCTGTCCCCCCTGAAGGAGCTCTATGACTACTCAAGGAGACAGACACGTTCACCAGGCACTTCTGCAAAAGTCCTGTTAGTTACCAAGACTGACGAGTGGGCCACTTCCTGAAAACCAGCCGTGCTCAGGAGACATGCTGAATATGAGAGCACTAAGATGTTGCCTAATAGAAAGGGGTACACCACACGCCGGCTTAGATGGGGGTTGCTGAAAAAGTGCGTGTAAAGGGGTGTTGCAAACTGAACCCTATTTATGACTAACAAGAGGGAGCGCTGGGAGGTAGAAGGTATGGGGAGGGTGAATGGTGATGGAAGGAGACTTGACTTGGGTGGTGAACCCACAATACAATGTTCAGATAATGTATTATAGAAATATACACCTGAAACCCATGTAATTTTATTAAGGCCAAGGTCACCCCAATAAATTCAAATTCTTTAATAAAAAAAAAAAGGAGGGAGCTCTGTTTCACAGAATCAAAAAAAATGAATTTATAATCTGATTGTATCATCTGGGAAATTAAAGTTTCCAAATTTTACTGTTCAATTTGAGGTTTTCATAAGTTGGATTTTCTCACTGTGAGGCATCTTGGCGAATTACAAGCTAATGTTTAATTAACTCTGCAAATAAAAGCTCAGGGGCTCCAAGTACAGCCTGGCACGCTGCAGTCTCCGAGCGCTCTGAGGTGTGGATGTGCGAACCATACATCAGGGAAAAGAAGTCACATTGAACAAAACATGACGGGCCTCCCAGCCAGGTGTGTGAAAACAAACTTGTTGGGGACCACACAACTCCCATTTCTCCAACCACGTGACTGGCCAGGCGGTGAAACCTGAAAAGCGGGTTCACCAGGGAACTTTCCGAAGGAACATGAAGGTCCCCTCCCTGTGTATTCTCCAAGGCCAGCAGGCTCAAAGGAGGCCTTTGCGTTTTCACCTGGTCGTTTTCAACATACAGTGCTTTTAACCACAAAACTTCAATAAATCGGAGACTACATTTCCCCCCCAAGTTTCCAGGGCATGAAGACAAAATACGTCCAGGGGGCTCCACCAAGGGGCCTCCGCCAGGCACTGGGTGTCATTTAAATTTCACGTGGAAGATTATCCCTACATAGAGCCCGTTGTTTGCCTGCCAGCACCGAGGGCTGTGCTGTGGCTGAAGCAGCAGTTTTGGGTTTTTTAAGTCCTGGTTTCAAATGGTCTCCCTCTCTCAGTCTCCATACACTGCACATCCTGGCTTAGGGTTTGAAACGGCAGCAGTTACTCTACGGTTCTCAGTTGGGTGCAATGCTGTCCCCACAGGGAATAGTTGGCAATGTCAGCTAGGCAAAGCAGGGGGACATGTGCTGCTGGCACCTCGTGGGGAGGAGCCAGAGATGCTGCCACATACCAAGTGCA
>NW_006296627.1:5188433-5211199 GCF_000327345.1 Myotis davidii | reverse complement strand
CCAACAGTGCCAAGGTAGAGAGGCCCGACCATCACTGGGAAACAAGAGGGGGCACTAAGGGAGCCCTAAAATCAAAGTCCCGCCTCAGGGCTGTAGGTGATGGCTGACTCCAAAATGAAAGCATGCTCCTCTGGGGAAGCCCAGCCCCACCGCCAGCTGCATGAGCCTGGACAGTGAGGGCTTCCACCCCAGCCTTCACTGCTTCGGCTGTAAAATGGGGACATAAACCTGCCTCCCCAGATTTGGGGTTATGTACCTAAAGGATCCAGAGTGCAGCTATACTTTACAACACAAAGTGCATAAGCGACTCATCAGCTACATAAGACATCTGGACCATAACAGCTGTCCCTGCTGTAACCCACGGAGCAGCCGGTCTAAGCGAGCTTGGGCCAGAGACGGTCTTTCCAGAAGCAGCCAGAGCCCCTTGGGAGGCTGAGATCTTGGGCAGCTCCGGATGCTTTGAGAAGAGGCACCAACAACTGAGCAGTTTCTCAGGGTCACCTGTACCCCCAAGATGTCCAGGATAAGGGCATCTTCCCAAGCAAAGGCGGCGGGAAGGGGAGCCCAGGTGCCAGACCACTCCCGTGTCGGCATTTGGCAGAGGGCAAACACTAACAAAGAATAGGACTAGTCGGAGTTCTTTGATAGACCCCAGAAGAAAGAACAGAGGGCTGACCCACGGCCTCTCCCCTTAATTTATAGGTCAATTTGTCCTATAAATTAAGTGGCAACCGCAACTGAGAATGCCGTGTGCAGAGGCCTTCAGCAGGTCGCCCAAAATGCCCACTCCCTGCAAGGCAGCCCCCAAGGAAGCCATTAACAACCAGAACCAAATAAAGTTAGTCATAACCAACTTGGGAAGTTCGGAGCCTCACGAAAGCCTGAAAAGGGGTGTAGACTGCATGTGCAGTTGAACTTCTGGTTTTAAAGAGAACCACCACGGCATCCGCCCTGAGGCCATATCGTTCTCCCCGACCCCATGTCACACTCAAGCTCATGTGTGGCAAGAGGCCACTGGTGGCCCGACTTGGAATTTCCACACTTCTGCTTTCCAAGAGTGTGAGCAGGGTTTAAAAGTTAATATGGGTTAATGCTGCTGACAGAAGTGAGGGCTTTATTTGAAGAAGCTTTTGCCCCAACCCTAACTGGAGCACGATGTTTGAGACCTGGCTGAGCCCTTGTCTTCAGACACGAGTCCCCATCCTCCTTGGTCCAGATGACAAGATGAGATACAGGCCTTCACCTTTATTCATTAGCAACTTTAAACTTTTAAAATGTGCTAGAGAGCTCACCAAAATGCTAACAGAATGACTGATTATTCTTCTGCAAATTGCTGACTTTTTCATTTTTATGAAAACACATTATTCACAGGTAGATAGCACAGGATGGTAGAACTCACCCTAGAATCCATTCAAATTCCAGTTCATTTGCTGTGCAACCTTGGACAGATTACCCAGCCTCTCTGAGCCTAGGTTTACACATGTGTAAACTGTGCTAATCATCCATACTGGGGGAGGGGAAGCACACACAGGGAGAAGGGTGGTAACAGGGTGCATTATGAAGCATTTGAGCAAAATGGGCTAAACCCTAACTCTCTCTCCAGTCCTCAATCCCTGGCTCACCACTTCCTACCACAGCACCACCACAGATACCTTGCTAAGAGGTTCCCATCTCCAACCTCTCAGCTCTGCGAAACCAGGGACCTGGTAGGCTAATCCAGCAAGGCTGATTAGGGTGGGGCTGAGCACACAGCAGGCTCTCAATAACTACCCGTTGAATGGAGAGATGAATGAAAGTAACCGTGAGCAAAGGGATCTGAGTCTCCCTTTCCTTCTCTGGAAGTCAGAAACATCCCCCTGCACAGGGCCTCCACATAGGTGCTCAGTAATTAGCAATCTGCCTCTCCTTAAGCTCAAATCACAAAGGGAAGTAAGCTTTGAAACGGTCACACACTATATGCACAGATTCAGGTGGCGTTTTCATTTTCTGCTCAATTCACAGGGCACACATGTAAAAACATCCTTGTGCCAGGTGGTCAGCCCTTTGCCCCTGGGGATTAGCAGGGTGGGGCCTGCAGAACTCAGACCACGAGGCATGCATCCTGGACCACAACCACCACACTGACCTAAAGAGGCTCTGAGAAGCTGGCTCCACACTCAAATACTCTACCCGTCTCTCCCCAGGCAGCCGTAAAAGGTTAAAATCACAAAGTGGGTACAGTCAAGGGAGACAGAGGGAAGAGGAGAAAACCAAACTCCAAAGAAAAATCCCTGGAGGTCCTACCTGAGAGCTGCAAGGGCCTGGAGCAAAGAGTCCCAAGTTCTGACTAGGACAGAAACATTCCCACCATCATTTGACACTAAAGAGAAGTTCCCCCTGCTCAGCTCCACATGACAGAAACCAGAGAAACTTCAATCTCAAAAGATGTCCACAGTCACCCGCTGGGATGTGGGGCTGAGTGAACAGTACAGAGAAAGCACTGCAGTTGCAGGTTCAAGCCCCGCTCAGCCACTGCTCACCAAAGTGCAGGTTCAGGTTCCTGCCCCGCTAGGCCACTGCTCACCAAGGTCCCAGGCAGCTCACTGCTCACCAAGGCCCCGGGCAGCTCCCGAAGCTCTCTGGGACCCACTCTCCCCAGCTATCAAAATAAAGGGTTACAGGGACATGCTTCCAGATCATGAGGCCTATCTGCATCCAAAGCAACCTACAAAATCCACACCTCAGATGAATGTATGGAACCTAAAAATTCTCGCTTTCTCCCACAGGACAATCCCAAGTCCCGTAACTTATGGGGAAAGGAAAAGCTGGATGTGTATCTCAAAGGCACTGCTCAGAGATCACCCTTCTCTCGAGGGAAGACGTGTTACCAGGGAGAGAAGAAGAGAGGGGCACAAAGGGAAGAGGAAAATTCTGGAAGGTGTTGACCAATGAGTGTGATCAGCTCCCATACCTAAGAAATTCTTTCATGTTCTCAGCAACTGCTTACTGAGAACTCACTAGGGCCAGGCGCTGTCGGTGGCCAGGGTCACATCAGTGGACAAGACCAACCCCAGCCACCAAGGCTTCTACTCTGTCTTTAGTCACTGCTGAGTCTAGCTGGCCCTTCCTTCCCCTGCAGCTTTGGTTACTGAAGGCCTGACTTGGCCCGTGTCCTCGCCCTGGTTTTGACAGGGTAGTGGGAGGAATACCAGGCTGGGGAGAGCAGCTGCGGTCCAACTACGGCACACTCTTACACAATCTATCTTCTCAAGTACAGAGCTACCTGGCCTGATCTATTTACCTGAGCAGTATCTTCTGAAAACCAAAATCCAGCTGATGCATGTGAAAGCATTATGCAAGTGAGTGATTCCTGTGTCCAAGGTCACTAGCAAGCCAATCAATTTTGAGGATCCCTTAGAGTCCTGCTGCAAATCATGTGCCACCATCCCAGTCCCAGCCTGGTCCCTGGGTGATCCAATTCCTCTTAGGCCCCCCACCAGACAACAGGACTGACCTCAGAGCATCTGTGAACCTGCCCAACCATACAGTGACCTTCACTAGAGATCACACCTCCCACCCGCCAAGGGGATCCCACTGAGGAAGTCAACCCTCCATCCAGCTGGGTAAGGAACCAGTTCAGCATCACCCAAGCGAGAAGCGTACACACCTAAAAATAAACACAAGTGAAAAGCCCAGTGTGGACCTCCCCATCCCAGAGAAGGTCTTGGCCCAGCACATCAGATTCCGCCTTTCCCACACCACCAGTCCCCCCTAGGGAGGAAATGAGCCCAGCACGGGGAGCCCTCTGAGCAAACACCTCCTGGTCCTGGAACTTCCCAGAACATCAAAGCCACAGTGAAGGATTAAGCTTAGTGGGAGGGGAGAGGGGCTGCCCTACTGGCCCTTCTGAATAGGTTGAAGGTTTCTCCCACCTGCCTACCAGCTGCGAGATGCGGGGTGGGTGTACTGGCCCTCCCTAAGCATCCACTTCCTCCACCCACAGGATGGTTTCGAAGATTAAGTTTGGTGCTGGCAGAGCGGACTCAGGGACACCATCCTTAGTCAACTAAGTGGATTCCCTTCAGAGCTCCCACCCCCACCAGCCCCAGTCCTTCCACTGGACCTTGCCCATTGTGAAATATCCCCCTGAAGGGAGGCGGGGCTCCAGAACGAAAAAAAAAAAGTTATTCAACCGTTTCCTTCCCTATTTTGCCTTGACCCCCACAGCGTCATACAGGTGGCACTTGTTCTAGTCAACTGAACACTGCTGCTAAAGACAAGAAAACGCTGCTTTTCCTGAACTCTCGGCCCCCACAGTCCTCGAGCCAAGAGCGCTGGTCTCCCTGGGGCTCTGCCTAGGTCTTTCTGGTCTGAGGGGAGGGATCCTGTTCTTCTGGAAAAGAAGAAGACCGCAGCCTAACTGGGACCCTGCTTATGAGTATCCGGCTGGAACAGGAGGTTCCACCCGCAAGGGAGCTGATCAAAGACGCTTGTCTGCACCAGTACCAGGTTCCAGAAGACCTCACAGGCCAATGCCCACTCTGTGCGGGTTATTCTTTTTCAAAAGGCAATCTACCTGCTGCAGTCCTACAGTTTTATAAGACTTTTCATAGTAACAGAGTCACAAATAATGGGGAAATCTTTAATGAGGCCTTGAGCCTGGAAAACATGGTTCTCTGTGATGTGTCTTTGGGTCCCATGTTTCAGAAAGCCGAGTTCCACTCTGTGCAACAGCCTCCTCCTAATCAGTCGGTCAATCAAGCTTCCTCTCTATCCTCCTCCCGTCCTCCACAACTTCCCCAACACGCGCGCGCACACACACACACACACACACACACACACACACACACACACTTCCAATAGACACCAGGGCCAGAACCAGGGCCACTGACTTATTCCTATAAATGTCTCCAACACTCTGAACTGCTGTCCTCTGCCTCTGCATTCCCCCTGGTCCCAGTCCTCAGCCCTTTTCCATTTGGGAGAAAGGAGGACAGGAAGAAATGTGCGATCATTGGCGGGACATTAATTTCTAGTAAATATGCTAAGATTATTCATGCAACTCAAAACGCTCTTTTCCAAACTCAAGAACAGAAGAAAGAGAGAGAGGCTTTCCATGCCACACAGAAGCACCAGAAGACCTTTACCTGGATCGCCCCAAAATGAAAAGGCCTATTGGTTCGAACATTAGAAAAATACACCACGTGCTGACCCCAGTGGAGCAACAATTCAGGACACAGAGTGTCCTATTCATGAGGGAAACATAAGAGAGATGTTTTCTTTGACTATTCAGAGCCTCAGTCATGTCCTACTGGGCAAATAAAATTCATATGACCAAGGAGACACTAAAGACACCCCTTTTGCGTAACTCCCTGCTCCGCAACACGCCATCCTGCAGCCCTGTGTCCCTCACAAAGGTGAACTCAGTCCAACAAATAGTAGATTCTGAATTATTCAAAGAGACGGTATCTTTATTGATTCAATAAACAAGTCCAACGTGGAGTTCACATAAATGTAAAGTACTTGAGAAACAAACACCATTCTCTCTCTCCCCCTCCACTCCCCCCGCTCAGGTGTCTGGCAATCAATCAGGGCCCAAGTACCTAAAATTCTGTTTGAAATGTTATCACAGTATTTCCCTGAGTCTCGGTAGTGATGCCTTTCAGCTTTAAATCCAGAAAGTACCTTGAGGTGCTCAGAAACCCTCGTCTATTCTGGAGCAAAGACTTCTCACCTGAGAGACAAAGAAACAGAGCCCTAGCGTCTTCCTTCTGGCAATGGAGTCAGTAACAACACTAGCATGTAACACGGGAGTCCTAGGAGAATAACAGTGAATTGTAGACAGCACACAGAATGCACATAGTAGGCATCTGCTCAATGGCGGCATGTATTATCGTAATTCCGCAAACCTAGGAATGTCCAAGGAACAAGAAATGCTCGGATTTCTACCTCCCTGCGTTTTCACAGGCACTAAACACGTGACTAATCCTTCATGCCACAGTCCCTGAGCTCCTCCTGTGTGCCGGGCACTGCGCTGGGAGGCAGAGATGAAGACAAGATGTGAATGGTGTAGTTGAGGCAGACACAGAGAAACGAAACAGAACACTGAGCTGCCGAACCGGTTTGGCTCAGTGGATAGAGCGTTGGCCTGCGGACTCAAGGGTCCCGGGTTTGATTCCGGTCAAGGGCATGTACCTTGGTTGCGGGCGCATCCCCAGTGGGGGGCGTGCAGGAGGCAGCTGATCAATCTTTCTCATCGATGTTTCTGACTTTCTATCCCTCTCCCTTCTTCTCTGTAAAAAAGCAATAAAATATATTTAAAAAAAAAAAAAAAACAGAACACTGAGCTGAATGATGCAACAGCAGAAGGGATCTGTGATGGATTTGACTGGGCATAGATTTCCAGAAGCGACCAACAGGAATTAGCCAGGTGCGGGTGAGGAGTGCCTCGCACAGAGGGTGCAGCCACCCAGAAGAGAGAAAACCACACACGTGCAGGCACAGGAGTCCGCCATGGCTGGAGCAAACAAAGATGAAGGACATAAGAGACTGGAAAGGTGAACGGCCAACGGCCAACCCCCTGAGGCCTCTGAGAGATCGAGGAAGGGTTTCCAGGGGTGGAATGACGTGCTCAGACCTGCATTTTGAAAACATCTCTCCGGTAGATGGGAAATAAATGTGTAGCTAATCACTGTATTTTAAGATTGCATGTCAACTGCACTTGAAAAGAAAATTTTAATTAATTAATTTGTGGAGGCTGAGAAAAATAAACATATGGGATCACTGTCAACGTTGTGTATATAAAGGGACTATCCACATATTGGCTCTGAGGGAAGAATGTCTTTTATTTCCCGTAAATGTTTACATCTCACTAGGTGTGCACGCATGTGCACACACAGCCTCTTGGGGGCTTTTGAGATAGAGTGCCTGGTGCTGTGCTCTTCAGCAAAGCCTGTGCTCTCTGGAAACTTCCGTAAGAAGCAATACCTACCTGCAGCTTGTCTCCAAGGAAAAGAAATCTGAGACTCGGAACGTGGAAAGGCTCAGGGACAGGATGTATCGGTGATACTGAGAAAGGGAAAACTGCAGACCGGGGAAAACGTGTTAACCGTTCATGTCAAACTTGACACCGGGAGCCCATGGGCCTCAATAAAGTTTCAACAACAAGAGGGGTGAGAGAAAAATAAGAGTTAAGAGAACTTGTACAGCTGGGTACATGAGCCACATTTAAATCCACAGATACCATGCCCAGGAGAGAAAGAAAAATAAATGATGTTAAAAGGTGTTATTCAGAAAGAGAAAGAGGGCAGGAAAGGGAGAGAGGTTTCCAGGATCAATTCAACAAGTCAGTAAGACACACACACCACCACCAACACCAACACCAACACCAACACCAACACCACCACCACCACCACCACACCACGGTATTTGTTGCATCTGGCGAAAGGCAATGCAGTTCTGTGGTGTAGTGCCTTTGGCATCAGAGCTGAGTTTACTCACCAACACTGCCATTTACATGGTACTATATGACCTCACTTGGGCCGGCTTTTTAACCTCACCGGGCCACAGTTTTTTACACTGTCTGAACAACAAAACCTAACTCACTGGGTAGATGTGAGGATTAGAGATCAAGTACATAAAGCAGGCAGCACATAGTAAGTGCTCAAAAGAGTGAAGGCTATTTTATAGATGAAACTTTCATGTGACTGATCAGACAACTCAGAAGCAAAGCTGTCCGGATGCTGAATGGGGGGAAAGGCGGATTCTTTGTCTCATGCAATGCGCTGTTTTTCAGGTCAGCACAGAAATTGCTGTGGGACATCTCCACCATCAAGGCTGTAATCAGGCCCTCCCTCCACTGAAGTATTAACTGAGGCGATGCGCATTCCTTCAACAAGCATTTACTGGGCACTTACCAGGACTACGTGCTCGGCAAAAGGGCAGCCCGCATGCACTGCAATGACAGGAAGACCTATCTGGAGATGAGTTAAGCATAAGGCATGTACACAGATGACTGTCTTACCGGCTGGGACACCGTGCCATACAGAATGTTCAGACAGCAGCTGTAAGGGTACAGGAGGCCAAGAGGCCAATTGTCCAGACTTACGTGTAAGGATAAAAGATCTGAACCGAGCCTTGCAAAAGGGCTGGAATTTAGCCACATAGAGATAAGGAGGAGGGCACTCCAGGCAGAGACAGTGCTAATGTGGACTCACAGAGGCCAAAAAGAACAGGAAATGAAAGGGGGACGGCAGGTACGGGGAGCATCACATAAGGCTCGAAAGCTAGGAATCCGGACTTTCATCCTTAGCTCAGCATCGCTGCACAGGCTGCTTATTCCACAGGCTCTCAACAGGTGTCCTTAGGGACACACTGGCCTCCACAGGCCACACAGACTTCCCGACCCCAGCTTATGTCTGAGCCTTCCGGAGTGTGAAGGGCCTCGGGAAACTCCTCAGAAGGGAGCTTTTCCCCAGCTTGTTTGACCGAACAGCCCTTTCCCTCTCCGATTCCCTCCTGGTTCTGAGAGCATGCACAGTTTGAAAAAAGACTGCTGTGCCCAGCCCTGCCAGGTGGCTCAGCTGGTTGGGGTGTTGTCCTGGACACCAAAAGGTCATGGGCTCGATCCCTGGTTGTAGGCTCAATCCCCGGTAAGGGGTGTGCAGGAGGCAGCTGATCAATGTTACCCTCTCCTCTCTCTCTCTCTCTCTCTCTCCTCTCCTCTCTCTAAAATCAATAACAATATATCTTCTGATGACTTTAAAAAAAAAAAACACTGCTGCATCCATCAGGGCTCTGCTTCAGACCGTCTATAGTATAAATATAGAAAATACCTGACTACACTCACCCCAACTGATAACTGATGTTTCTAACCAGGACCGTGAGGCACTTGCCAAGAGGTCTGAGGTGGGCAGATTAAATTACTACATTCAGTGTGGTCTCCCAACTACTTTTTACTCCCTCAAATGCCATTTTATAACCGAGTGATATTCTTCCACATGTGACGTTTGCACGTGCAGTGCTCTCAAAGGCAAAGGAGATGGCACTGTGAGGAGAGCCGGCTCACGGGTGCTGTTCCAGAGAACAGTTCACACTGTCAAATCTTAAACAGAAGAGACAACGAGAAAAAGATTTCCAGGCCTGCTCACCCTGGCCCACCCGGTGAGAAGCCATTCGCCAGGGAGAGTGGTGCCTGGTTCTCTGGGAGGCTCTGGGTTCTGGCAGCTGAAAGGCAGGGGAACCAGAAGGAACACTGGGCTGGAAGGCAGACAGGTCTGAGTGTAAGTCCTTTCTCTGCTTTTAAGTGCACGCTCTCAGTAAACTCGTTTCCAAGGCTGTGTCTGAGGCAAATTGCCAACATGATGTGACTTGCAAAAGAAAAAAAAAGGACAAGACTCAACAAAAACATCCAAAAGTGGTTGGTTAAATAAGTGATGATATGGATATATGATAAACGATGAGGCCACCGCTAAAAACCACTTTTCAAAGATTTTTTTTTTTAATAATAATTCTGCTCACAGCCCGTGTAACAGTAAAGAGGAGGTAATGTGGCTTTAGACCAATACCAGTGACAAGAAATTTACAGAGAAAAGAAATGAGCGAAAGGAATGCAGGAAGTTTACAATCAGGAATGACTCAAAAAGAGCTGAGCCCTGCCATTAAAAGGAGGCAGCGAAGTCAATGGCCCGAAACCGGAGAGGGCCTGCCTCGGCCCTCAGACAGATTCCCTTGCAGGCTGTGTCAGGAATTCCAAGAAGGGGCAGAGCACACAGATAGACTCTTCTATCTGCCTCGGCGAGATGTAGGTCAGTGTGTCATTTCTTCAAAGAGGTGAGTCAGGATCAGAGCTGCCGATACATTCAAAGGCAGGAGAGACAAGAGCTAAATTAAAGAGGCCTCTCTAGAGTCCGGCACTCCCCTAAGACTTCAATCTTCATGCTATTTTTTCCGCAGCTATTGACTAAGAAGAATGCACTATTAAATAGAGCATTTCTCCCCCTCTCCAGCAGTCCTATAAATCAGTCCTGTGTTTCCCAACACCAAAAGGGATAGTAACTCATGCAGAGCAAAATGCCAGTACGTACAAATTTAGAACATGGGTTAAACAATACTCTGATCAAACCCCCTGCCAAACCCTGGAGAGACAGAGGGGGAGAAAGCAAGAGCCCTGCCCTCCCTACAACTTGATTCTATGCTCTAATTCAGAGCGGTATAATTAACCCTGCGCTTCACTGCTAACACTGAACTTTTTCAGCCTGATGAGAATATCATTTAGTATCCTGCAATCGCCAATAATAGCAATATGACACAATGGCGCCCATTGAGGCTCTAATCGGGGCACAGTCATTTACATAGAACATGTTCTGTGACTCTGTAATACAAAGCCACAAAGACTCGATTGAGACACAAGTCTCCCTTTCCCATAAACTAAAAAAGAAAAGGGGGGAAAAAGGAAAGAAAGAAACCACAATTTCCTTTACAGGACAGCACAGATGGTCCCCACCCTTCCCGCGGGCTCACCAGGCCCAGGCACTTCACTGGAGGCCGCCGGTCCTGATGCTGACCAGAAACCAGACGCTTGCGCTCCGCCGTGTGTACACACGGGCCTGATCTCTCCACACAGGAAAAGGAGATCTGTGAATTAGGAAATGCTTTAGGAAAGCCCAGGCTTAATTAAATGGAGTACGGGATGTGGAGGGGCATGGCTGGATTGCCAGCTCTCACAGCCAGCTCCCAACGGCTGGCCTCCTCTCAGAGTCAGGCCTGGAGAACATGGGTCATCGTCCCATCCTGTGGCCCAGCCGGTGCCATGGACCACAAAGTGAGTCTGGAAGGAGGTAACAAGGTACCAGGAGCCACCAGGGCAGGAGAGCGTTATGGCCTTGCAGCCCGGTCGCTGAACTGAGGAAACTGCAGGACTGGAAGCCGGACAGACCAGGGTTTGACTCCTGCCTCCATTCCTTAGCCTCAGACTTGGAGCAGTTACCAAACTGCTTCATTTTTCCTTCCTCTGAAAAATGGGCTTTGAATACCATGCAGGGTTGGAGATTCTCACTCACGCATCTGAAATACACAACATGGTACACAGCCTGTAAAGAGCAACAACTATTGGTATGGCCATTGTTGCTACTCTTTTTTTTTTTTTTTAATCTAACAGCTGTCCTGTTGGCTCACAGAAAATCTGCTTGGTGCACTGGAGTTTCACATTCTCCGTGGCTATTGTTGAGGTTCCTGACAAAAGAGGTGGTCCACTGTGATGGACATTCTGTAATACATGTAGAGAAGTGTTTAAGAACGCATGTAATAAATATGTTTTTGCAAGTGCAAATAAATAAATAATTGATCGTACATGCACGCACACACGCATATGCGCACACACAGACTCTTGCTCAGAGCCTCTGCTTTGATGATAGACATAGATAGTGGTGCCTTTATTGTTTTTTTTAAATCCTCACCCGAGGATATTTTTACATTGATTTTTAGAGAGTGGAAGAGAGAAGGAAAGACAGAGAAATATCGATATGAGAGAAACACAATGGATAGTTGACTCCTGCACGCGTCCTGACCATGGCCCAGGCTGGGGTGGAGCCCGCAACCAAGGCACGCGTGCCCTTGACCGGAATCGAACCCGGGACCCATAGGTCCACAGGCCAATGCTCTATCCACTGACCCAAACCAGCTAGGGTGGTCACTGTTATTACCCTTTACTGAAAATCTGTGGGAAAACCAATAGGCTTTAAGAGCCTAGCCCTGGAGCCACACTTCCCAGTTTAAATCCTAGCTCTAGCACTTGCTGGTTGGGTGACCTTGTTTAACATCTGTGCCTAGTTCCTCAACTATAAAATGGACAAAATGACACTTCATTCCTCCGAAGGCTGCTATGAGGATTCAGTAAGCTAATATGTGCAAAGCTTTTCTACAGCACACACCTGCACACACACACACACACCAGGCACTATCCTAACAATTTGTTATGTAAATAAAAGCAAGATGAATCAATATTTGGAGAATAGGGGTATCTTTTAAAACAACAGTAGAAACAGCTACTAATATCTGCATCATGTTTTCATATCCACTGTTATTTAAGCCTTTCATTGAAACCCAAGAAAAACAATCCTATGACATAAAATTGGGACCTAAGCTCTAAGCAAGGCCTGAGAATCTTCCTTTCTTAAAGGTTTCATTTAAGAAAGAAAGAAGAAAAGGAAAAGAACGCCCTGGTTTATGGGAAGCTCCAAATGAATGGCCGTTTGTCTTCTGCAAGCTCAAGTCTTTGCCTGCACAGCCAAGCTCTTCCCAGCAGAGCACGTGTCATGGAGGTGATGGCCCGCGGCAAGGTCCACGCTGACATCCCGCACTGGGGTAGGATGAGCTGAAGGAGAGCAAAAGGGAGAACTGGGCCAAGTTGATAGGTTGCTTTCTGGCTAAGCACAAAGGGCTGCCCTCCATGACTGTTCACAGTGTCGGCACCTTGGAGTTCAAGAAGTCCTCCCCAGTCCCTGCTGCTCAAATGCCCAAGTTGCCTTGGGGAGAAGCCCTTTAGTAAGCGAAGCATTTATTGAATAGTCAGCTGGCCAGTACAGGTCAAATGGGCTGCATCGGTGGACCAGGGCCACCATCAGCGGTCCTGCCCACCACACAGCAATCAAGGCCAGATCTCACCCACAGAGTCACCAGTGACTACCTTCTTCTCCACCGCTACTTTCTCTTCATTCTGAGGGATTTCCAACACCAGTAACTAGTCTTTGGTCACTCTGCCACGATGCAATCCAAGGTCAACGAGGCAGACAGGCACTTGTATCCCTTAAACGGCTGCCAAAGCAGGAATTTGCACCGCCTGGCCAGTACCACCCATCTAACCAACATGATGGTGATCGCCGCATCCAGTCCCACGGCTGCATGTAGCCAACGCCTCTCAAATTTATCCTTCCAGCTTCAATGTCTTCTCTGAACTCCAGGCTCCTGTTTCAACAGTCTGCTCAGTCTCTCCACAGAGATGTCTAATAAGCCTCTCAAGCTCCAAAGTCCAAAAGCCTCTTTGCCCCCAGTTCATTCCACTCCCTACCCAGCTGCCTTCTTGCTGCTCCACCGACAAGCCCGTCTGTCCTGTCTCAGAGCATCTGCACCTGCCGTCCTTATGCAGGCTTTCCCTGTGCACCATCACACTGTATCCCCTTATCCTATTTCACTGCTTTCACATCCCTCAAGTCTACCTGCCTTTTCGCCAAATTTAAGCTAAGCTCCATAAGAGAGGGAACTTGATCTGTTTTGGTTACGTGAATATCCTTAGCACATAACAGTGTTTGGCACAGAGTAGGTCTTGAATAAATCGTTATGTGCTGAATGACTCCATTAATTGGTTAATTAATTAGAGGCCCAAGAAGACAAAAGAGGATCAAAAACAAAATCACATCCGGGGTCAAACTACAAAGAAACTTAAGAAGCACTTGAAGCCCCACCAAGGAGTCTCCCAGAGAGGCTGGGCTGTCAGAGTTCACCAGGGCCTCTCGGCTTCTCTTTTCTCCCTTCCCCTCTGTATTTTGTTTCATAATGTTTTGAAACTGATGGCACATGAAAGTCCAGAGCTGAGGGATGAGAATATCAGCGAAAAAGGAACCAGGCCAGGAGGAACATCAGGCAGGAGGCAGGAAGAGCCGCCAGGAACTGAGCCACGCTCTGCGCCTGGTTTGATCTGGCCAGCGGGACACAGCTGCAGCAGCGGGTCACTTACCGAGCCCTGACAGAGCACCGGGCACCTGGCTGAATGCTTATCCTCGTGATAACCCTCTGATACAGTCACAGGGACACGGCCTCTAACCCGGGGTTAGGTTCTAATGTCAGCCAGGGCAGGATTGAGCATAAGTATAACACCCTTGAAATGTCCCCTTGAGCTGCAGCACTGGCATCTAGGAGCCACACTGTACAAAACTGTACATCTTTACCCCTGGAACCACAGTCCCATGGCAGGGAAGCACACTATGAGAGGCACCAGGACACAGATGCCTGTTTCCAATCCTGCATTCCCTCCAGGCCAAATCTGTACACACAGCAGTAGGGAGCACAGCCAGAGACCGGCCTGCCCCATCAGCATGTTGAGCCAGACTCAGGCTGGACTTGCCCCTGCCTTTCTTGACCCCATGGCACCTTCCACATGATGGGGGCCTCCCACATGCCTGCTGGAAGCGCTGCAGACAAGCAGGGTATTAATCATCGGCTTCATGCTTTACAGACCACTAGGGGCTTCTGCAGGCTCAAGTCAGCAGCCCGGGAAAGTGGTGTTGCTCCCCATCTCACTGGTGTGGAAAGCTCAGAGAGATAAGAGCCTTGGCCAAGTCCCAGAGGAGGACCAGGTCTTCTGACACCAGGGTACAACTCAACAGAATTTACCTTGTGCCTCTGTGTTAGTTTACCTTCCACACCCCCACTTTTACATCATCTGCGTCCTCATTTCACCATTTATAAAAAGAAGCATCAGGTTAGGACTCTGTGCACCAAGATTCTAACAGACGGTGGTCACCGTGCGAACAATCAGGTGGTTCTTTGGTTAGAGGCGAGCAGAGGAATAGGAAGGTCAGTTTACAAATGTCTACAGTCTACTAAAGTCCTTGAAAACACTGCTTGCTGCCCATATCTATAACATCCAGTCTCCTCTTTCTCCTTAGTACAAACCCTTGGTTTTAATTTTATATATTGCACCAGCACTCAGGCTACATTTCCCAGCCTCCCTTGCAGCTAGGTGCACGCTTGTGACTAAGTTAAGATCCTTGAGACATAAGCAGAAGTGTTCCCTGAAACTTGCAGCGAAGAGCTTAAAGAGAGCTGATTCAGCAGAGACATGCCTCATTTGGGGCCTTGCCTTTCTTCCTTCTGCCAGCATACTGCCCAGACATGAGAGCTGGAGTTCCAGGAACACCCTAGGCTGTAAGGTGACCTAGAGGGTGGAAGCCAACATCCCAGATGACACCTGGGGCTCTAAGAGCCCTGCCCTGCTACCTCTAAAGTGAAAAATAAAACTTTACATCACTTAAGCCTCCATTAAATTAGTCTTCATCTGAGGCTTTTTTTCGTGTGTGTGTGTGTGTGTGTGTGTGTGTATTATACAGCTAAGGCTAATCCCAACAAACCCAAAGCAAAAATAGAATCCTAATAGAACCCTATTCCCATCGCTTACTCTCAACCAGCTCCATAAAAAGCAAAACATCTGTTCAGATAAAAATCAAACATTCCTACAAATTAATTCGTTTTACATTTGAATGTCCAGAGCTTCTTAAACTAGCATCTCTATCACTGGCTCCAAAGAACACGCATTCAAGATTCCATGTCCTTTTCTAATTAAGAGAAAAATTTCCTCCCATCTGACTGGGAGGCACTCCTCAGGTCAGCATGCATCCACGGAATGAGAGGGTGTGGAAAGCAATTTTAAGTCCCCACGTGGGAGGAAGAAGGGCAGAACAAAACTTCAAGATGAAAATATTACTGCTCATCTTTAATGTTTTTTAAATCCTCACCTAAGGCTATGTTTATTGATTGAACCCACTAGGGAGGAAAGGAGAGAGAGAGAGAGAGAGAGAGGAGAAAAGAGGAAAAGAGAAAACCATTGATATGAGAGAGAAACATCGACTTGCTGCCTCCTACACATCCCCTATTAGGGATCATACCCACAACCCAGACATGTGCCCTGACTCAGAATCGAATCGGTGGCCTTTTGGTGCACGAGACAACACTCATCCAACTAAGCCACACCAGTCAGGGCAAAAAGAGCTCTTTTAAAAAGTCTTTCATCTAAATCATCCCAGTGTAAGTTCTGCATTGGTGAGTGTGTACTTTGTTTGATGGGGAACAGGGAATGATGCAGGGGTTCATGAACCTGCAACGATGACCACCTGACCTAACAAAACAGAGTCATGGGATATCAGTGCCCCAAAGGACCCTATCAACTGCTTAAACCAAGTGAGGAAATAAACACAGAGACGAAGAGTTATTTTTTGCTCAAAGTCACCCAGCAGATCTAGCCCTAGAATCCAAGTCTCCACACGCCAGAACCAGAGTTCTCCCTACAACACAACACACTGCTTCTGCTCACTCTCCTGGGAGGTGGGTCTCCACTGCTCACAACCCATAGGCTCTTGCCACCTCAAACTCTAGAATGGCTCTCTTGGTGGGCAGGAGAAAGGACAGCTGGCTGAGAAAAGGATGGACTCGGGTCTGTTTTGTTCTGTCCCTGCCTACAGCTTCTTTCAAGTGTCAAAGACAGACCTAAAATCCCAGTATTCAAATCAGGCCTACGTGGGGCGCCCCACCACAAGGAAGAAGACATGCAGGACAGCACTGGGTACTGCCTACATTGAAGAGGAGTTAAACCTCGCCTGGCCTGCTCCTGTACCTGTTCTGTGCTTAGCCATCTACGCCCTTGCCTGTGCTCCCTGTAGATCCTGAGCAGCTTCCTCTCGGGGATCAGTTCTCCAAACCCCAACATGAAGTGCCAAACTCGCTAAAACCCTTGTTGATGATTACCCTGAGCCAACACTGAGGGGACTAAGTGATGAGTGAGACTTGAACCCTCCCACAAGGACCTTATCATCTACCGTGGAAGACAAACCTCGACACAACTGTGACCCAAGAACTGCGGTGGAGGTAGCGGGAAAGTGCTATTGAGGTGAAGAGAAAGATGGTATGTATTCCACATTTACAGAGTCCGAGGGCAGGCAGCTCCAGGGAGAGCGTGCCTTTTGAGCAGAGCCTTTGAAGGATGAGTGGAGAGCAGGATTCCCATACACTCTCAGGAAGAGCATTCCAGGAAGGTGAACAGCATGAGTAAAACCAAGGAGGAGGAGACCCTGGGCGTGTCTCAGGAGCCCCAGGCAGCCTGAGGCCGCTGCAGCCTGGGAAGTCGGAGGGCCTCGGGGGAGGTGACAGTGGAGTGGTAAGTTGAGGCCACACATTCAAGTGGAGGCACCGTTTATAGTATATCCCGTGAAAACGACATGGAAGGTCTTCAATGCCAGACTGGAAAATCTAAACCTGTGCTATGGGGAGCCGTGAAGGCCTGGGGGAGGGAAGGAGACAGGGAACAGAAGGCTTTCCGGTGGCAAAGACCTTGGCCTTCATCATCATGCCCCCTGGATGCCAACTTTTGGCATCTGTTCTGCCTGCTCTGCATGTCATGTTCATTTCCACGCAGTCCCGGTATCTGACCATCTGGATGATGACGAACACCCACCTAATCTGACTCTACGGCATGTGTGTGTCCCCTGGTGGCCTCGATCGCCAGCCTCGCCGCCCTCTCAGAGGCCAGCAGGCATGATTTGGAGGTTGAATTGGTTGCAACATTTAAAAATGTAGAGACATCGCATACAAAAATCTGGATTCTTCTAGGACTCCACTTCTACACATCAGGGAAGCTGACCGGCAGTTGCCTCCTTTAGGCAGAGCACACAACCTCCAGTTTCCCAAACTGTCATCTCTTTTTAAGCTCCACGGCTGAATATAATCAAACATCCACTATCCACTTATCTTTTACCAGGCCACCTCCCACAGCCCCAAAGGCCTCTGAGCTGGCACCACCCCACCACATTCAACCTAGACTTATGGACCTACTAGATTCCTGAGCCTTACCATCCAGGTACGTACACACCCCACAGGCCATCACTCCTTCAAATATACTCTCAGGCCCTGGCAGATGGCACTGCGGAAAGAAATCAGAAGGCCCCTCCAGAGAATTAGACAACAAGCTTAGAAGAAATTTAGTATACCTGGACTTCCCTTCAATTGCCAACTCAGCTCCTCCTGGTTATCCACTATGTGTCAGGCCCTCTAAGCAGGACTCAAGAAACACAGCTGAATAAGATGCGATCCCTGCCTTTGCCAGATCTGGCAGACCTGCAAACACTGCCGGTAACCCTGGTGTAGATGCCACTCGGAATGAATGAAATAACAGCGCAGCTCATGCGTGAAACCTAGCAATCCGCATCCATGCTATGACCAAATGTTCACACTCCCTCGCCAGCAAGTAAGGCAGCAGGCAGTGTGTCAGAACAGGATGGATGCACGGTCCCCAGCACTTAATTCCCTCCAGCATCAGCTGTTTGTGGCTCATGCAAGAAAATTTACTCCGAGGCTTTGATCTTAAGAGACAGCGTGAGAGAAAGAAAAGGTTGGTCACGGTAGAAAAATAGAAAAGAAATGTAAGTGTCGTTCCTGTCTTCAATAAGAAGACAGTATAGTAGGGGATCAAGATGTGGAACCTCAGAGGTGATGACGGCGCTAACACAGGTGTGAAGGGGATGTGAACATGAGCTGGGGCAGTTGAGGGGCCTGCTGGATGAGGTGAGCGAGAGCTGGGTTTTGAAAAAATTTTTTGAACCAAGGAGGTGGTCTGGGCGGGCACAAATCATCAAAATTCTGTTTTAACCAATCATCAGGCCCTCCCTCTGGGGGGGAAATAAAAAGGATGTGAATCTAATGAGCCTACAGTTGAGAAAATGGAAGGAAATATTAAATCCCACTTCAGTAAGAGTGAAGTTCAAAGTGCCAGGAAAAACTGGTTCAGAAAGCCACCGATTCAGCCTGTGAATGGGTTTTCCATTGGGCGAAGGGATGAATGGGCATGTGCATCGGGGAAACTCCTGATCATTAGAATGGAAGGGAAAGAAAGAAAGGAGGGAGGAGGTGGAAGCAGGAGTGTCACCTATTGGCAGGTCCCTCCGGGTTAAAAATCTAACAATGGCAACGACTGTGTTGTTCAAGTTGGGATGACCTCCAGCAAGAACTATGAAGCTCTCCCTAGCCAGTGTGGCTCAGTGGATAGAGCATCAGCCTGTGGACTGGAGGGTCCTGGGTTCGATTCCAGTCAAGGGCACATGCCTGAGTTGTGGACTCGATTCCCAGTAGGGGGGGTGCAGGAGATAGCTGATCAATGATTCTCTCTCATCATTGATGTTTCTCTCTCTCTCTCTCTCTGAAATCAATAAAAATATTTTTTTTAAAAAAAGAACTATGAAGCTACAAAAAAATTGAATTTCTATGCTTTGCATAATCACTCTCACTCGCTTTTTCCTACTCTGAATCTCTCCTCCAAACTTTGGTCGCCTTAAAACACTCAGCCATTTGTACCTCCCCAATAAGTAAATTAGCCCATGACACGCAGGTGAAATGGACAAGAGCACTTCCCCACTGCTCCGCCCACTATATTTAGTCCCATGTGACCTCAGGCCTTCAAAGCCCTCTCCCAGACCCCATTACACTTGCCAGGCCCATCCCACCAACTGCCCCTTGGCTCACCCACTCTTCCCCAGGGTCCTTGGGTTCAGCCACTTCCATATTTCTTTCTTTGCTTATTACACACACACACACATACACACACACACACACACCCTCACTCACTCACCAAAGAATCCTCTCTTCCCTCTAAACCAAACACACACACACACACACACACACACTCACCAAAGAATCCTTTCTTCTCTCTAAACCAAAAACCCTTAAGTGAAATGAACCCAAGCAGCTCTGGCTGCAGCAAAGACGAAGGCCTAGAAGACTCTGTCACTCTGTCTTGAAGTCACCCCCTAGCCCAGAAAGCACTATTCAAGTCAGATTTCCTCACTGGGCAGGTGTGAACCAGCTCCCCAGAGAGCAAAAATGCCTGGCCCAAAGACTCACCAGACCAGTGCCCTTGTCACCGCCCCCTGCATCTCAATCAGCTCACACAACCAACACGCACACAGAACTTAACCCCGTGCCCAGCCTTTCTCTAAGCCCTCCACACCGATTAACACAGTTAACCCCTACAACAATCTCAGGAAGAAGGTTCTTTTACTCTCATTTTACAGAGTAGGAAACCGAGGCACAGAGCGATTAAGGAACCTGGCCAAGGTCACACAGCTGGTAAGTAGCAGAGCAGGGCGTGGAGCCCATGGCTCTTAAGTAGTTTGCCAGAAGGAATCGCTTGCAGCCTTTAGGCAGAAAAGGAAATACTATATGGCCAGAGTTTCCCTTCAAAAGCAAAACAAGGCCCATAAAAATAACAATAAAAACGTTTTAAATCAACACTGGAGATTGCAGGGAAAGGCTCAGTGCGCTAGCAGAGCATGAAAGCATCTTTGTCAGCTTTTTTTTCACGGCGTTGCATGCTTGGGGGGTGGAGCGGTGCAATGCATGTTAATCTACACAGTGGCCCAAATCTTTCAACCGGTTCCCAATGCGCTTATCCTTAGCACCTACCTATGTTGGCTTCGTTCCCACCCCTGCTGCCCAAACCCTGGGGCTCCCACAAGGACTGAACTAGAAATGGCCCACATACAGAACTCCTGATACTGTTCAGGGCTGTGGCCAGCCCACCCTCCTACCACAGAGGAGTAAAATCTTCTGCCCTTTCCTTTAAAAAAAAGAATCTTCAGGGGCCAGCCTGCTCTTTTGAGGGTCTTTCTGTTTCTATCTGGGGATTTTTCTCCCCAACTCTGGCAAGTGCCCCCTCAAAATAAAGTCAGCCAATCCAGAGGTGAACTGTCCAACCCCTGGCTTCTTTGCTGTTCCATCCACCTGTTGGTAGCTCATGCTCAGGCCCACACCAGAGGGGCAGGAAGAAGAGCAGGGGCGTCCAGCACTGCGACCCAGCTCACCCACAGCACTTCCTGAAGCCCCAAGCTGTTTGAAAACCTCCGCCTCCTCAGCTGCTGACCCACCTCGGGCACCCCGGCTGTGGTGGCTGCATTCACAGAGCGCTCACTGTATACAGACCGCGCCACGCTCCATAACTAGACCTCCAAACATAAGCTTAACCAGGGCAGGTGTGCACAGATGCTCAGGACCCAGGGAACTCCAAATGTCCTAAGAAAAAAAGGGGGTCACCCCAAACAAGGGGTTGGGAGAGACATTCCCACAGCAGCAAGCAACAAAGAGCACCCCACTTTCCATGCCAACGCCCTCCACCATCACCACCAAAAACTAGGGTAATTCATGCCACGAGTGGAGGTGACTGACTCAAATGGGTTCTGGCATGTGACTACCACTTAATTGTCACCAAATGAGACACAGGATGGAGACCTCCCCACAAAGCAATATTTATTGTCTTTGGATCACACTGGCTAAAACGTCCTGAAATTTCTCAAGACTCAGCCCTGTAAAACAAAAGGGCTCCATTGTAAACCACAATCTCACCGGGATCTCGGGACCTGCCCGCACTTTGTATTTTCTCATTTTCGTATAAATGTTGGAACAGTGCAGAAACAGGGTGATTTCAGATTCGTGCCACTCTGATGCCTGCATACCAAAACCCAACTATTTATTCCACTGTATTCTACTTCTTATCTCAAATACACAGTTGCTTTTCCTTTAACGAAACTATTCCTTTTTGAAACAATATGTGATGCAAAGCAAATAGAACAGGGTACCAAAACAAATTCTTTCAGCAAAATTTATGGTCCCTCCTCTGTCACCAGCTGCACACATCACCACCACCCAGGCCCACCGCTGTGTATGCAACCCGGGCTACAAATTATCAAGGACTGCCTTCATCTCTCAACGATGTGCGGTGTGGCAGGGCGTGCTCAGATGCTGATTTTTAAAAGCAAATCAACGTTTCTCAGATAACATATTAGGAATGAAAAGCTGACAGCATTTAATACCATAGGGGGTGGGGAGGCTAATTGTTCCTACGTCTCAGAGCGAGATGCCTTAGAAAAGGTGACATACTGTTGGCACCCTGGCAAATGTCCATCACATTCTTCCCCCTTCACCTGGGTCAGCATATCATACTTTCTAGACTTGGGCAAATGAGTTTGCTGAATAGTCAACACAGGGAATAAGGCCCCTTCCTGAAGCTTCCTCAGTCCGCTCAACACAACGGACTCCTCTCAGGCTCAGAGAAAGGAGCCAGGTTGGGCTGGGTTCAGTTCGGTTCGGTTCGCAAATGTCCATCACATTTTTCCCCCTTCACCTGGGTCAGCATATCGTACTTTCTAGACTTGGGCAAATGAGTTTGCTGAATAGTCAACACAGGGAGTAAGGCCCCTTCCTGAAGCTTCCTCAGTCCGCTCAACACAACGGACTCCTCTCAGGCTCAGAGAAAGGAGCCGGGTTGGGTTGGGTTCAGTTCGGTTCGGTTCTGGGGGTGGGACTCTTTGCAGGTGAAGGGAGAGGTCTGAGCCAGGGCAGCCTTGGCGGGTGCATCTGCCCAGTGGGGTCAGGTGGAAGAGTGTGAACCAGGAAGGATGGTTCCTTTCCACTCAGAGTCCTTCTCAGTTGCTCTCATAAAGGCCACGTGCCCGCCTGACCCCTGCCACCTCTACATTCCAAGACAGAACTGGCAGCCTTACCCCACACACCCAGCCTTTCCACAGGCCCCACTGAGAGGGGCCGCCCTAACCCTCCCTCTGCAGCTGCCCGCTACCATTTGCATGAATGACGACTGTGGTCAATTTGTGCCTGGGAGAGAACAAAGCAGGAAATGAAAGAGCTGTCACTTACTCAGATCCAAAGCTCATCCAGTCTAACCCCCCTTCAGAGGGAGGGGTCTGCTTGCCGGCCCTGCCCCTCCCCCTCGCAGGCACTGACTAAGGATCTTGTTCTCACTTAACCTGTTTCTCCTGTGCCTGTTTCCTGTCTCCAATGGGATCATACCTAGATTCTTAATTAACCACTTTTTACAAAATTTTCAAGTATTATTATTACTTGCACGTGGTAAGAAAAAAATCTAAACAATGAAAAGAAAAGGCTGCCCCCTACCTCAGAGCCCAGAAGCCCCCCTCCCTCATCCCAGGGACCTCACTGTTAAGATTTCTCCCCCAATT
>NW_006296627.1:5183064-5188260 GCF_000327345.1 Myotis davidii | reverse complement strand
AGAACTTTGCAAAAGGGATTCTCAATAAAGTGGTTGAATGGAGAAAAGAAGTAAGTGTTGAACAGTTTCCAGAATGTAAAGTTATAATCCCTTTGCAGGCACACAGAGTAAAAGACGCTGGACGCATATACACTAAAATATGAAATGCTATAGGGAGGTAGTAGGATTAGAGATTATTTTTATTTTCAACTATGGCTTTTCTCTATTTCCCAAGTGTCACATAAATAAGCATAAACTTTTTAAAATCAGAAATGAATCCTATTCACACATGCATACAGATGCACCTCTCCACCCTGGCCTAGCAGATCCATCCCGCGTTGAGCATTTTGATTTGTTCCATGTCAGTGCAGGAACTAACTTATATTTCCAAAGTGCTCTACAGTTTACAAGGAACTTTTAAAAGTGCAAAACTCCCAGGTGTCAACCATGGTCCTATGGCTTTCTGCTTCCTGATAGCCCCAATGTGGCCGGAGTCGAGTCTCTGCCCAGAGCTGTATGGAAAGCGACACACTGGACTGTCCATCCCCCTGCAGGCACTCTGCAGCTGGCAGGCCAGGGCAGCTGTCTGCAAGGTGCCTTCCGCATCCAACAGAGCACAGACATGGTGCACACAGGTGAGGGGGCAGGCGGCATCCCCCGCATAGATGAGCCCGCCCAGGCTCAGCAGGGCTCCGAGGCTTGCTCAGAGGGGCTGGAGCACAGATGCTGCTCCCCAGCCCGATGACCCAATGCCGCATCCTGGGAGCAATCCCGCCATCTCAGCAAAGGGATGACTCCACAAAGCAGAGGTGGCTGTTCCAACTAAGTCACACCTATTCTGCAAGTTTGCAACATGTCATTTATGTATCACAGACGTTTTTATAGTAACGTACAAGCATCTCCTACTTCATTGAACCCCATGAGGTGTATTCTTATAGCTCCACATTCCTCTTCTCCTTCGTTTTCTCACAGCAAGCCAGTGAGGCTGCTAGGCAGGAATTAGGGGGCCCATTTTAAAGATGAGGCTACTGAGGTTCAGAAAGGTGACTTACCCACAAGCACACAATTGTGGCCAGAGGGCTCAGAGATGAGCTCAGCCACTGAAAGCCGTTATCCAAACGAGCCCTAGGTTCTACTACCCTCCAGGGACCACTCCCTGCCCCCAGATGGTCCTTCCTGCCCCCACCACACTGATATGCATAGATGCCATCACCCAAAAAGGCCCAGACTCCGGCCCTGTCCTATGATAGTGGAGACAAATACAACTGGAGGGTCAGCTGCCTGAGTTCATATTTGGCTCCACCACTTAATCAGTCTGTGACCTTGAGCAAATTCATCTTTTTTTAAGCAAATTACTTCATCTTTCCCGCTGTAAAAGGGGGCTACACTTGTCCTTCCTTACTCAACTGCTTGTTTGTGCATTAGGATCATGCATGTAAAGGTTACCACATGTACAGAAGTCAGTGTTCCTAACATGTTCACCATCATCACCATCATCATCACCATCACCATCATCACCCTCAGCAGCAGCACAACACAGGGCACAACACACAGGCACAGTGCCTGACACCAGACAAACACTTCCCTGCTCCTCTTCTCCTTCGTTTTCTCACAACAAGCCAGTGAGGCTGCTAGGCAGGAATTAGGGGGCCCATTTTAAAGATGAGGCTACTGAGGTTCAGAAAGGTGACTCGCCCACACGCACACAGTTGTGGTGAGGACTCAAGCCCCCTGGTCCAAATCATAAGCTGCCCCTGGTTTCCATGCAGCCATCTTCCCCACAGAGGGTTCGGGGAGCTCTCCTGAGGGCCATGTGGTTTTTCTGTTGGGGTGCAGGCTCAGGCCTCATCCAGCAGGAGAATCACTTAGTGTCCTCATCAATGCCTCCTGCTCCTCTCCTCCCCCCAGAGCTGCCATGAGGATAACGAACAGGAAGTAGCTGAGAAGAGCATGGGGGGGCTCATCTCTCTGCCCCGCCTGGAACCCGATGCGTCACAAGGAGTGAGGAGGGGCTGAGCAGCCCCCACCAAAAAGCCTTCCTCGAGCCACGTGTGTGACATTCAAGCCACTCGAGACCTCCAATGCAGCCAGCCTGGCTTCCTGTGGGACCCACAAAATGGTGGCTGCAAAAGCAAACAGACCTGGCTCCTAGTGGATCCTAATCCAAAAGGCACGGAGCGTGGTGGACAGAGCGTGGAGCCTGCCTCCCCACCGACCAGCTGGGGACCTTACACAAGTCATCCTACCGTTCATTTTTAAATGTAGTTACACTCTGCTCCACCACAAAGGACTCATGAGGGCTTAGGATAATACAAACAACACAAGAGAATAAAAAGCCGGGGGTAAGATCACACAGAAATAGGTACCAGGGGGCCCCTTTCTGCAGAAGTGTCAAGATGGGCCACAAATCTACTCTCGGGTGCTTAGTCACCCCAGTGAAACAGAAACAGGGCCAGCCAGGAGACTGTCAGTGCCAGGAACATAAAGCAAACCAGTTGCTCTGAAGAAGCAATTCCTTCCCTGCATGAGTCAGAGCGATGGTCCTCAACCTGTGGGTTGCGACCCCTTTGGCAGCCGAACGACCCTTTCACAGGGGTCGCCTAAGACCATCCTGCATATCAGATATTTACATTACGATTCATAACAGAAGCAACATTACAGTTATGAAGTAGCAACGACAATAATTTTATGGTTGGGTCACAACATGAGGAACTGTACTTAAAGGGCCAGGAGGTTGAGTCCCACTGATTCAGAGCCCCGGAGAAGTTTCTCCATCCACCTTCATTCAGGGGCTCAAGGCCTGCAACCTCCCCACCACCCTCCCTGAGGTCTCTCCCAGGTGTCCCTTAGGTCATCAGCTCTTCAGCCAAAGTGGGCAAGTCACTTTACCCTTTAGAGCAGGGGTGGGGAACGACCTTTTTACTGCCAAGGGCCATTTGGATATTTATAACATCATTCATGGGCCATACAAAATTATCAACTTAAAAATGAGCCTGTTATATTGGGTCAAGCATTTACTAGTAATTAACTCTACCCCTAATGCCTTGGCAGGGCCAGACCAAATGATTTCAAGGGCCTATACGGCCACAGGCAGGACGGTCCCCATCCCTGCAGAGCGTGTAAAATCTACCCGACCAGGCTGTTGCGAGGACTAAACAGGATAACATATGATAACTCGCAAGCCTGACACCCAGTAGGTGCTCCATAAAGATCAGTTCATCACTTCTGCAAGGATGCAAGTTCCTCTGAGGTAGGGCTCTTGGTCTGAATTGGCCACTGACTGTATCGCAACCATCTAGAATGTTCACTGACACATAGCAGGTACTCAATAAATATTTGTCAAATGAGTGAATAAATTTCCTGCATCAGGTTCCTGAAAGCACGAGTCTCATGAGATAGTTCAGGCAGATACAAAGTAAAACAAAAATCTAGGGAAAATAAGGGTTTTATGTGCCCCCCCTCCCTCCTCCCCTTAGCGTCAGGGCATACTGAAGTCCTGCAAGAGAGGCATCTGTTTGATTTGGGTTAGCCCAGAGTTCTCCAAATTACCCCCTCCCCACCCCTTCCCAAGAGAAGATAAACCAAAAATGTCCTTGGGACCCTAGGGGACTCTAACTGAGCCTAAGAAGAAAAGGGATAAGAGATGGTCCCAAAACAGCCCAGGGACAAGAGCATCCCCACTCTCCAAGTCAACCCCTCTCCCCCTCTACCCCAACGTGGGAACACACTGCATTTCTTAAAAATCAAATGGGTCTTTCAGAGCTAAACAACCCCTTTGTGTGGACACACGGGCACTCAGGCTGCCCCTGAACATGCCCGAACCCACTGGCTCAGCTCAGCTTCAGCAAGACCAACTCCCAGGCTCCTGGCTCCGGGTCACCTGCACGCAGAGGAACAGCCAAGCCAAAGCAAAGACCCCAGAGAGTGGGTGGGGAAGGGGCCTCACCAGCCTCCTCTGTGAAGAGGGTGCAGGAGGAGGGATCTGGGTGTGTGTCCGTCAGGCCCCCAGCTCCTGGTGGCTGCCTCCAGGGTGTGTCACATGCTTCTGTTTAGCTCACTAAGCCCAGAGGCTGCCTGGCAACAGGTTCCCCTTGCTGTGTTCTCTGCTTGTTTACCCACTGACGCCTCAGCACGTTGGTGCCACCACCCCAGCAACCAGGGAACCAGGAAGGCAGAAGGGCAGGATACCCGAATGACTAGCATCCCTCCCCCACACCAACCAGGCCTCTCCTGGGCACACCACAGCACTTGCCAGGAAAAGATTAAGGAGAATTTACTGAGCACTTCCGGGCAGCAGAGGGCTGCTCCCAGCCTCAGCTCACCCTTCTACACGAGTCCTGGCGCCCATTCCCTCATTTGTGAAACAGCTACTAAGCATCTGCTGACAACCAAGTACTGAGTACTGAGTACCCAGTACCAGCAGGAACCTGGCTTCTGACTAGAATCTGGCCTTGACCTCAGACCCCTGTATGCTGCTGGGCTCCAGATGTGCTGTCCACATGAGTGTGGCCCTACACGGCCACCAGGTTCATGGTCCTCCAAGTGCTGGTACCTATTCCATGTGTTTGAAAGAAATGAAAGTGGCCTGTAGGCAAATGGGCCCAAATGGAGTTTAATATCACTTGTCACTTACCTTCTGCCTCATGGGCGGAATATCTTGAATGCAACCTTGACATGCACTCTCAGCAGCCCCTGTGTGCAGGCCCTGAGCTAGGTCACAGGGTTAGGAAGATGGATGGAGCCCTGAGTGTCCACCCCAGGGGCTCACTTTGAACCCTCTTCCCCTAAGGCCCCTCCAGATGCATCTCTCCCTGCCCACCTCCCCGTCTGCCCATGTCCTGTTTGCAGCCGGAACCATCCTCCCTAAAGGGTGCATCGCAGAGCAGTTGCCCCTCTCCGGCCCCACTAGATCATGGGGCCCCTGACTGCAGGGACACTGCATTCCATTCTCATTCCCCTGGCACCCGGCACAGGGCTTGGCACAGAGTGGGCGCTCAGGGGAAACTGTTGAATGAACAGGAGTGGCTGTCAGCATCTTGACTGACTAGACCTTCAGACAAAGCCTCCTAGATGCCAACCTTGAAAACACCGCCTTGGGCTGTGGTTCATTCAATTAGCACCACTTAGAGGGTGTGGATCAAAACAAGATGACCAGCCAGGTGTTACTAGCACAGCATTCATTAAAAAAAAAAAGGAGTAAGAGGAAAGGACAATGGC
>NW_006296627.1:5178856-5183034 GCF_000327345.1 Myotis davidii | reverse complement strand
AGGAATGCCCACTTCTGCACCACCCCATGCCCCCAAGTAGTTTACACCTAGAGTCCCTTAAATACACACAAAGGTAACTGCTGGAGCTCAGTCACCCACTGAGCTAGCTGTCCCAGCTCTTCCCAACCGCACTTTTCCGTGCTCTCTCCTAAACAGGTATTTTTTTTTTAAACTGAAAATCAGTTACCACCCTCCCATGTGAAGGAGAGAAAATCATGGGCTCTGCAGTCCTTCAAATCCAAGTTCAAATCCCAGCTTTGCCACTCCCTCCCTGTGTGATCTGAGCAGGGCCATTAGGCTTCTTGGAGTCTCAGTACCCACATCTGTAAAGTAAGAAACCTCGCTGCCTCCAGGTTGGCGTGAAGGTTAAATGAACTAAAGTGAGAGCAAGTGCCTGGCACAGGGTCACCATCAGAGCATACAGATGTTCATCGCTTATCCTTCCCTGGGATTCTTCAGAGTTGGGCCCAAACAAAGGCAGTAAGTACGATGGACTGAGCCCCACTCAGGAGCCCGACTGCCCAGGTTCTACTCCTGACTCCACCGCTCCCTGCTGTGCAACCTCTGACAAGGTCTCTGACCTCTCTGTGCCTCAGTTTCCTCATCTGCAAGAGGAAGGTCACCATATCCTGACCTTGGAGGGCTCTCATGAGAACAAAAGTGCTTACTTAGCACAGGAAGCTCCCGGATCCATAACAGCGATGACCACTATTATTACTAACCCCATGTCTGACCATTCTACTGCTCTCCCAGGTAAATGAGTGAAGATTAAAAGCACAAAAGACACCGCCTGAATGAATAGTGGTGACAGGTGAGCAACACTATGAGCGGACTTTAATGCCACTAAATTATACACTTTACAACTGGTTGAGCCCTAACTGGTTTGGCTCCGTGGATAGAGCTTCGGCCTTCGGACTCGGGAGGTCCCAGGTTCGATTCCGGTCAAAGGCATATACCTTGGTTGTGGGCACAATCCCAATAGGGGGTGTGCAGGAGGCAGCTGATCGATGCTTCTCTCTCATCAATGTTTCTAACTCTCTATCCCTCTCCCTTCCTCTCTGTAAAAAATCAATAAAATATATATTTTTTAAAAAACTGGTTGAAACGGTACATTTATGCTATGTATATTTTACCTGTAAACCTAATATGGTAATCATTTCACAATATATGTAAATATATGTGTATCAAACCATCGTGCTGTAAACGTATACAGTGATGTATATCAATAACTTCTCAATTAAACTGCCTCCTTAACACCAATCATTCACGTGCGGCCATCACATTCCCAGCTGCACCCCTGCTGTGAGGACTAAATGAAAATACTGTGCGTAAAAGCAGTATTTCGGAACACTCTGGTAAGCATTACTTTCCTTTCTCAGGTCACTTCTCCGTCGCCAGTCTAGTACGTGGTAAGGCCAGAACAGAAGCCAGGCTGCCTTCTGCTCTAGCCAGGCTCTCATCTGACGGCAGCACACGGCCGAAGCCTCACCCACGTGCGTAACCACCCAGGCCTGGTCGGGGAGGGTCTCTCTTATGAAGAAGCACACACAGCTCCAAGGCACAAAAAGCAGCAAAACTGATCAAGCCTGACAACAGGTCAAATGTCTGACAACATATGTGACTCCCATGCGACAATGAACGCTGAGAGGCAGGCTATGACTATGTCAATCTCTTGCTGTGCCCAGCAGGTTTGGCCCCCAAACAGGCAGTAGTGACCACCACTGCCCTCTGCCCTGCCTGCCTCCTGGAGCGATGCTCTCTCTCAACCTGCTCAGCAAGCCCCACTTTTCATTTAAAGGCCCAGCTCAAGTCCCACCTGTTCAGTGCATTCAACAAAAATTTACTGAGCATCTGCTGGGCACCAGGCCCTCGGATATGGTGCCCTTGGGGAACCCAGTCTATTGGGAAGATTAAAAAAAAAAAAAAAGAGTTACTGCAGCATGTATAAGGGCCTCGTGGCAGGAACGGGCACACCACGCTGAAGGAACTAAGAGAACTGTGGTTTGGCAAGTGCACACAGTGTGTGTGTCCAGAATCCAGAGGCACTAGGGGCTCCAGCAGCCTTGGAGCAGCAGACAACATGGTTGGGTCTGACCATGGAACTACCATGCCATAACTCACCGGGGACGCCCAGACTGGAAGCACAGAGCCCTGCCCCTGAAGGCCCAGACAGATTGTTTAATTCTCACAACAACCCAGAGATGAGAAGCCTAAGTTCCCAAAGGCCCGGTGACTTGCTCAAGGGCACGTGGCAATTTTATGGCAGAGCTCAGCCAGCCTTGGCCTAGGTCTGCGAACGTGCTTTCCAAACACTGCGCTCTGGTGCACTCATATATCCTTAGAAAATACATGTTGGACTTGGAACTCTGGTTGATTATGTTGCCCAGGTGTGTTTGTACCTTATGTCATTTTGTAGCCCCCATCTTTAAATGTCTTCCATCACAAACATTCCCCATATCACTGGGCACTGCAATCCATGGTTTCAGCAATCCCCCTCTGCTTAATATTCAGGTAGCTTCCAACCCATGGCTTCTTGTTTTTCTTTTAACCGACCAGCCCACACAAAGTTCATCTCTCTGTGTTCTCATGGGGGGGAGGGGGGACCTCTGCACCCCTGATACCACCCATTGTGTGGCTTATCTTGGGTGAGGATGAGTAAGACAATGACTTTCAACAGTTGTATCAGCAAGTTTTATTATAGGAGGAACCCTATCCTTTTATCACCAGTCCACCTCCCAAACTCAGCCTCCCAGTTTGGTCAACCATAAATTCATTCTGTTACTGGGTTGGTTTCCTTATTGCCTATAAAGGCAAAAAAAAAAAAATGGGGGTAGCAGGTGGGAGCCATCAGGCAGCCAGCACCTCAAATGGCCAAAAGCAGCAGAGATGCCAGAAAACAATAGTCAACTTCAACTCCTCCCCATAAGGAATGGACTTTCCCCAGCAGACAGGTCACCAGACACACAGCAGAATTCAACCCCCAGGGAAACCAATTCCATATCCATCGAAACAGGTCCGAGATAGGTGTGTTCCCGGAGTACTGTGCTCACCACTGGAACTTTAGTGTGTGGAAGAACCAGGAAGCTGGGCTCACACTGTGACTAGCTGTGTGGTCTTGGGCAAGTCACCTCCCTTCTCTGGGCCTCAGTTTTAACACCTGCAAAGTGAACGGTTTGAATGAGATGATCCTTAAGGTCCCTTCTTTCTCTGAATGAGACCCCTGGGCCTGGCCAGTTTTGTAAATGAACAGTGACTGTACTTTATGATGCAAATTAATAGTACAGACTGGACCAACAGCTGCTGCCTGGAGGCAAGAGAGCAGAAACCCACAGGGGAAGGCTGTCACACCTCCGTCCCCTATGTCCTCATAGTCAGAACAAAGGAGGACTCCTCAGATCGCTCTGTGATGGGGATAGAGGAAGGATTCAAAGAAGAAAAAATAAATCATCTACCTTGCATCCCATAAGCCTTGCTTCCCATATGAAGACAAATGTGCTTGTCATGCTTAAAGAAAAAATTAAGTGACTGATTCATAACAACCCAGCAAAATGCAGGCATCATAACTAGAGCAAGTCACTGCGACACCATCTCCAAAGGGGAGCTTTCTGTCTTTATTGTCTAACTGGCAATGACAAGCTTTTCACAAAACCCAGGCAAGCTGCACGTCAGTGATAAAGGGGACCGTCAGCCCTGACACTCGAACAAAGACAAGCCAGATAGGAGAGGCCAGCCGAGTGACCCCTGGGACCCAGGAAAGCCTCTCCGGTTTTGAGGGGATGCCTGGCGACGTGAGGGAGGGATGTGCTGCGGAGGCTGCTGGTGCTGTGCGCAGGTCAACAGCAGGCTGTTCCCAGAAACAAAGGCTGAGATTCAAATACGAGGAAAAATCAATAGTCTCTGGATTACAACCTGCCCATCAGCCTCCGGGTCGGAGCTTCCACAGGGTTCAGAACTCCCCCAATGGGCAGGAAGTCCTCCCAAAACAGCTGGCTACCTCCTCCCTACCCAACCCCCTGAACCTGCCTGCCTCTGCTGCACTCAGCCCCAGGGCCTCTCCCCTGCACCCCCTGCTCCCTGACCCCCACCTCCCAGGTCATCAGCTCTGCACAGTCTAGCAGGTTCTGGTCCCCATCCCTTTTTCTCTCCTCCCCTCCCTTCTTCCTAACCCACTATTCACA
>NW_006296627.1:5160594-5178727 GCF_000327345.1 Myotis davidii | reverse complement strand
ACGGGCAGGAGGCGGGGAGAAGAGCCGCAGGTTCCAGATGAGAAAGATGAGGCTCAAAGGAGACAAGATGAGTCCAAGATCACAAAGGTCATGCCAAGAATCCAACCCACCCTCCCAATTCCAAGTCAGTGTTTTTTCTAGGTCACGTCCACACACCATCTTCTGCAGATGTTGCCTCTGAAGCACAGTCCCTCACCCCACACGCCATTCACATCTGTGCGCACCCCACTCCGCACAGCCTATTGCACTCTATACCATCACCACCCAGAGGCCACCGCAATCGCCTGGTCTGCCCGGGACAGGGGTCATGCTGGCTGGCTCACAGCTGGACAGAGCTGGGATCTACCATTTTCTGGCTAGGAGGCTGACTTACTCTCCTTGAATCTAATGTCCTCACTATACAAGAGGAATGATGACAGACCCTGCCTCACAGGGTCTTCAAAAGAAATGAAGCATATAAACCTGGCCCTGGACCACGCTGGGAAGGACAGAGACACACACAGGCCTCAGCACAGCCCACCTGCTCAGAGTCGCCGACACCTCTCACCAGTTCAAAATCCCACCACACTGAGAACATACGTCCATGAAGAAACCGGCACACACGTGGTTCACAGAAGCATTATTCATAATACCCAAACAGTGGAAGTGGCCCACACGCCTATCAACTCATGAAGAGAGAAATAAAACATGGTACGTCCCTGTGACTGAATATTATTTGGCCATTAAAGGGAATGAAGCGTTGAAATATGTTCTAATAAGGGTGCACCTTGAAAACACCATACTAAGTAATATAAGCCCGGTAAAAAAAAGCACAAATTGCTTATGATCCCACATATATGGGATACATAGAGGAGGCCAATTCTTAGAAACAGAAAGCAAACTGGTAGTTGCCAGGAGCTGAGGGGAGAGGAGAATAGGGAATGACTACTAATGTGTGTGGGGTTTCTTTTTGGGGGTAATGAAAAAATTCTGGAACAAGATAATGATGATGGTTGCACAGCTCTGAATATAAAAACAACTGAATTGTGTACACTTTAAAAGGGTGAATTTTATGGTAAGTGAATTATATCTCAACGAGAGGCCCGATGCACAAAATTCATGCAAGAGTAGGCCTTCTTTCCCCCGGCTGCCGGCACCGGCTTCCCTCTGGCACCCGGGACCCGGGCTTGCCTCGAAGCATACTATGCTTTCATTATTATAGATAAAGCTGTTCTTTTTCAAGTGGCCATCAAAAAACCTAACAAAACAATACCATGATTAATATTCCCACTCTATAAAGAAAATCCTTCCATAATGCCTCATTCTCTCCAAGACAAAGTTTAAATCCTGAAGACACCCGAGACCTTCAGGTCCCCAGGCGAGCTGACACAGACACTCTGAATCTGCCAGCTGTGACCCCCTCACTCTCCAGAAATGAGTCTTCCCCACTATGGACCTGGGCTCCCAACGTTCACCCCCAACAGCAGCCAAGGGTCCTGGATTGGCCTCACTTCTCTTCCCCGTTCCTGGCTGTTACCCTGAAGCCTGCACTGTTTGTGTCCTGGAAGTGTCTCCAGCCAGCCCACCTTATCTCTCCAGCTAACCCGGATCCTCTGTCCCTGGTCTGGCCTATTTTCCTCTTCTTCTACCCCACCCCTCAGGCCACTGTTGTGTCAATACCAATAGCAGGATCCCTGGGCCTTCCTGTGTGCTCAATCCTGATTAGCACAAAGTTCTTAATCCTGACCCCCCACACGCACTGTCAGACTGACTTACAGGTGGGGAAACAAAGGCAGGTGGCAGAGAAGAGGAAGGGAGGGAGGGGGGAAGACCTGATCAAGGCGGTGATGCAAGGGGCAAAGCTGGGATTGAAACTCAACTTTCGCTTCCCTCTGTGCTAGCACCTGCTGCCACTTTAAAGATGTAATCACGAAGGTCTAGATCAGTGGTCGGCAAACTGCAGCTCTCGAGCCACATGCAGCTCTTTGGCCCCTTGAGTGTGGCTTTTCCACAAAATACCGACTTCTGCGCATGGGCCACAAAGTTTCACGTGCCCGCACTGGTCTAGATAGACAGCAGGTGCTCAGTAATATTTCATTCCACCAGTGTCCATCCGATCGTCACATGATTGAGGTTAGAGTGAGAGATTGGAGAGCAGGCACCCCTAAAATTGGCTCTAAAAATTCTCTCTGCAGTCAGGTAATACACAGTTAGGCCTAGATCGTTTCTGGCTGTACCTAGAATTTTTCTAAGTACCACCAGATAAATGTTAATTACAGCACAAAACACAGTGACTTGACATTTTCCTGAGCATTAAACAGAAAAAAATTAATGAATGTTTTAACAGATCGCACAAAACAGGTTCTGTATGAGTCACTTATGGTCAAAGGCGGTGTGAGGCAACCACCACACAACCAAGTGGACATGTCTGCAAATATAAATATTAAATTTAAAATCTGTTTTTAAAAAGTGATGACACCCCACGGGCATAATGAAACAGGCCGTCTCCTACATTCCATTGGCGATGTATAAACAATGCTCCCCTTCCGAAAAGTCATTTGGCCAGTGCTGTCAAAGATTACAAAGATGCCTGGAAACGGATCTGGAAGAAATAATTTCTGTCTCACAGAGAAAGCTACCTGTGCGAAAACATCTATTCCTGCTCCGCTTAAACCAGTGAAAAACTGACTACTGCTTAAATTTCTAAATAAGGAAAAGGTTAAGTGAATTACAGTGCACCTACTCCATGCAATATCCTGCAGCTATTAAGAATATGATTATACTAACTGAACTACCAAGTAAAACGGAGAGAGACCCATAGATAGAGAGCAGGCAGATAGCTCAGGGCAGGGACTGAAAAAAAAAGAAAAAAAAGAGAGAGAGAACTCATGGACATGGACAACAGTGTGGTGATTGCGGGGGTGGAGGAGGATGGGTGGAGGTGGAAGAAGGCATAGAGGGGATAAATGGTGATGGAAAAATATAAAATACAATTTTTTAACAGAAAAAAAATAAGCTCAAAATATACTAGTAATTAATTAAAATTAACAAGTAATTAATTAAAATTTCTAAAAAGAATATGGTTTTGTATATATCATCCATATAGCACTGTGGAAGGAAGTTTTCTTCATTTTGTCATGAAAGGCTCAAAAGCTCACTGTCCCTGCTCTGTGATCACAATTGTTTCCTTAAGAAGCCACCTGGAAAAAAAAAAAAAAAACCACAGCTGTCAGTACTTTAAAATTATAATAGTTCTGTGACGGGGTAGGAGAGTCTTTCTCTAGTTTTTACATTTCTTTTAATGTTGTTATACCACTCTGATATAATTAGGAAAAAATAAATTAAAAAAAAAACACTCATGTTGAAGCCTGCTCAGTCTCACACCAACACTGAAACCCACCCAAAGCAAAACAGCCATTTGAAACGTGGCTCTGGCTGTTCACGCTTCCATTTATCAAAACAGGGCATTCCTCCCAGAAATGCCTCAGCAAGGTGACACCGACACAGGCCCATCGCAGTCCCAAATGCCTGTCTCCAATTATCACAACCAAGAAAAGTGCCCAGGTAACCAGGCTGGAAAATGGAGGATTGATGAGTTGGGGTGACAGGACTGACGATTATTGTTATATTTTTTTTTATTGGTCACAGTCACCATGCCTAGCACAAAGTAGATGCTCAATAAACATTTGAGGCAGAATTTGTTTTTTTAAATGGGGAAATAGACCAGCCCTCATCCGCTCACACTCCCTCAGTAGTCAGGGCTCAACCCTCCTGGCCTGCAAGTGGCTCTCCCTGAGGTCCTGTCAACAGAAGCTATGTGTGGAAGAAAGCCCGCCAGCAGGAAACTGGTACTTTTGTCACCAACTTGCGAACAAAACAGTAAGAAAACTTAAATGTCACTGTGAGAGTAAAGGTCAAAGGGGGAGGAGGAACTAACTGTAGTGAGTGTCTCTACACCACCACCTGTTCTAGGGACCCTGGGCATGATTTCAGAAATTCCTAACACCCTGACTCCAGAACCAAGCTGCCAGAGCTTGAACCCTGTTTCCTCCATTGATTAGCTGTGTGACCTCAGGCTGGTTGCTTAACCTCTCTGTATCTTGTTTTCCTCTCCTGTAAATTAACGACACAGAGAACCGCACCATTAAGTGGTCGTGAAGATTCACTCAGTCCAAACACAACAAGTCAGCACAGTGCCTGGCACATAGAAAGCATTCAACGACAGCTAATCATTAGTAGTGTGATTTCATTGTGCAGAGAAGAAAGCCTGGGCCTCAGAGAGGTTCAATAATTTCCCAAGAGCACATGGCTAAAAAGAGCAGTGCTAGGATTCAAACTCAAGTCCAAACGACTTCCAACCCTGTGCTTGTTTTACTACAGCAAGCTAAAGCCCACCCCAAGGATTCAAGGATTCCAGTGCTCCCCCAAAACATATCCATACACACACACACACACACACACACACACACACACACATTTAGGGCTGCAGTGGCAAACGGCAAAAATATTATGAGATAATTGGAAATAACATGGGACTGAGGGGCAGTAAACTAGGACTCTAATTGATTATAACTTGGGAATAATAACAGCTCCATGTCATGGTTCTTTCAACTGGTCCATTCAACGAACACCCTTTTGGGGGCTGGCTCTGTCCTAGGCATGAGGGATGGAGCAGAGAAGCAGACAGGCGGGATCCCTACCTCCTGCAGTTACTACTCCAGGGGGTGGGGAAACAAACAGTCAACTAATAAGATAGTTCCAAGTAGTGATAAGGATGGAGGAAATGAAGCCGGATAATGGGATAAGTGTCTGTCTGGGCAAGAACAAATTAAGGCCTGAGAAGAAGCCAAGAGGGTCTGGGGGAGAACAGGCAAGGAGAACCCCCTAAGGGAGAGGCGGGTGAGGCCAGTGTGGACCATAACAAAGCCAATAGGCCAAGGGATTACGTTGGAGGGGAGGGACCTGATGATCTGATCTGAGGTTCTCTCCCCTTATAGGCCATCATCTGGGTTTATCTACCTGCAATGTGAAGGCACAGAGGGCCTTATTTTATTTATTTTTTATTAATCTTTGCACGAGGGTATTTTTTTCCATTGATTTTTTTTAAGAGAGTCGAAGGGAGTAGAGGGGGAGAGAGAAAGAGAGAAAGAGAGAGAGAGGGAGAGAGAGAGAGAGAGAGAGAGAAATAGTGATGTGAGACACATCAATTGGTTGTCTTCCATATGCGCCCCAATCAGGGCCGGGAATAAAACCTGCAATCCAGGTACATGCCCTTGGCCAAGAATCGAGCCTGCAACCCTTTGTCAGTCCACAGGCCAATGCTCTAACCACTGAGAACACAGGCCAGGGCACAGAGTACTTTAAGCAGTGGAATAACCCATCTTTATGAGACCAGAAGTCTCAGCATGGAAGTAAAAGCACCTGCACAGGGCAGCCACCTCATAAAGGGCTTTCCCCTGGTTTCCCTTCTCCCGGTGCCACTACCTCCACACAACCCTGGACAATCGTGCCCTTCCTGGGCCTGTTTCAAAAAAAAAAAAAAAAAAAGATTTTGTCTCAGTGGTTCTCAACTCTGGCTGCACATTAACCTCACAGGAGGAGTTTGAAAAAATTACAAAACCACAATGCCGGGGATGGTGCATGCCGCTGGTCGGGAGTGGGGGCCTCCAGTGTTTTCTGAAAGCTCCCCAGGCAGCCATGGTTGAGAAGAGTCCACCTAAAGGGGTTTTGAGGACTTCCTTCCCCCTCAGCGGTATCAGTACTGGGAGAGGGGCCCAAAGACAGAACACGCTACCTTTTGAGAGAGCGGGTTCCTCCTCACTGAAGACAGTCAAGCAAAACCCACTTTCTCAGGGATGAAACTAAAGAACTGGACACTCTTAAAAGATCCCTTTCCAAAAAGATGTTTATGGTCATATGACTTGCTGAGTGACCCTCCAGTGAGCCGGCTTAAGCCATAGGCCTTAGTGCCATCAGCTGTAACCCAAAAGAGCAAATAAACAGCAAGTGTGCCACCCTTTGCCTTTCTTATGTCCATGGCAGGCATCATTAACTGATCCCAGTGTTCTCTCTTGCTAGAAAGGCATCCCAAGCGGTCTAAGGACCCCTTCTATACAGGGCCCAAGCAGCCACTACCAATCACTCCAAGACAGACACAATCTGGAACCCACTGATCTTCCCTGGCCTAATATCCCTAGGTCCTTTCCCACTCTGACATTCTTGTAGGCCAGCAGTTCTCAACCTGTGGGTCGCGACCTCTTTGGGGGTTGAACGACCCGTTCACAGGGATCACCTAAGACCATCGGAAAACACATATATAATTACATATTGTTTTGATTAATCACTACACTTTAATTATGTTTAATTTGTAACAATGACATTGGGGGTCACCACAACATGAGGAGCTGTACTAAAGGGTCCCGGCATTAGGAAGGTTGAGAACCACTGTTTAGGCAATGATCCCTTTATCTTCTCACTAGCAATGATTAACCACCAAGGCGCATGGCATTGAGGTCTGCTGGTTCCAGACAGTGAGATCACACATTCCATCCCCGAGGGTGGATTCTGCTTTATGCCCTGAATCTCAGGCTTTTTGTCCTCCCAGGTGACATCTCCCCCCACCCCAGGCAGCTGTACCCCAAACATTACTGAACAGGGCTAGGGTAGATTCAATGACTAGCTCATATATTCCTGGAAAAGCTCATCAAAGCAAGAGCCCTGTGCCATCACTGTCTGTTGAAACAATGGTACGGACAGCAGCTGGCATTAGGAAGCACTTTCCATATGCCAGGCACCATGCCGGGCTTCCCCTACATTTTCTCAATGAATCTCGAACATGTTTGTTTATCCCCATTTGGCACATGAGAGGCACATGAGAAAATTCAGGTTTGAAAGCTACAAAGTTGCTGTGGGTCACAAAGCAGTAGAAGCGAGACCATGGAGGAGCCACAGCCCTGGCTCTGGCCGAGTCCCTTCACCCCTCTGTGCCTCTTCCCTAACAAGAGCCCAGCCATGTGACAGCCCAGCAAATGTCCCGGGATAGCTGGCTGGAACTTGGGCAAAAGAATAGATAACAGCCCTAGCTCAGTGGATAGAGCATCGTCCTATGGACCAAAGGGTCCCGGGTTTGATCGTGGTCAAAGGCACGTGCCCAGGATGCAGGTTCGATCCCCAGTAGGAAGCATGCAGGATGTTTCTATCTCTCTTCCCTCTCCCTTCCTTTCTGAAATCAATAAAAATATATTTTAAAAAGAGAACAGATAACAGTATGTCCTGGCCAGGTCTAACCCACCCTGAGCTGGGAGTCCTTTTCTGGCTTCACGAAGGGGTGTATTCCTGAAGAGCCCTGTGGACAGGGAGCTCTCAGGAAGCCACCGCGCCTGCCCCTGGTGGGCAGCAGCATCCTTTTACGGGGTTCTGGGTCTCCTCTCCTGCCTCATTCCTCTGGTCTCCCCATCCCGGCTCTGAAGGCATTATCTCTAGGTTTCTGCCATGGAGCCTCTAAACTCTCTAAAAGCTGAAAACGCTCCAGGGAGCTGGTGGGAGGGGGAACTTGGCAGTGAATCTCTTTGTAATGGGATCTCCCTCTGCCTGGTCTATCCCTTGTGTGGAACTTGGCACATTTGGCCTCAAGGCTCCTAATGAACACGGAGCCTTCCCTCAACTTCACATCCCCAGCAGCAGAGCTTAGCACCACACATATCACATTAACACCGGCTTCCTTTCCCACCCGGGCAGGCTGGGGAAACTGCCAGCTATTCCACTCCGTGGAGGAGGAAACCCAGGCTGAGAACGCAGGGACGATGTGGCCCAGGAGTCCACTGGGTGCAGAGACTCCCGGCTCAGAGCTCGCTCGGCACAGCATCCCCAACAAGTGCTCCCCGAACAAGCAGGGAGTTGGATGTGAATCCTCTTTGCGACCTAGCCACCTTAGATACTTGTCACCTCTGTCAATGCTCTTGTTAGACCTACAGTCTTACTGCCAGGAAGTCAATTCCTGGATCGCATGGAAATGGCAGGACAGCAAGCAGTCCCACACAAAGTCACCAGAGCACAGGCCTCTACGCTGTTACTTCAAAACAGGAGATGCCTAACCGGATGGTCTCCATCAGGCTGCTTTCCCTCGGGGCACATTTGGCAATATCTGGAGACATTCTCAGTTGTCACAAGTAAGGGGTGAGGGGTGCCTCTGGCACGTAGCAAGCAAAGGCTAGGGAGGCCTCTTAACTCCCTACAGTGCACAGGGCAGCCTTCAAACACAACAGATATCAGGCCCCAGTGTCGGTCGTGCTGCGGTTGAGAAACCCTGGTCTAAAGGAAGAGAAACTGTCCCACCTGCCCCAACCACACTGTCAGACAGCTGCAAAGCCAAAGGCCAGACTCCAGGGGAGAACAGAGGCTGAGGGTTGTGTGTGTGACTCTGTGATCGGAGAGAGGCAGAGGGTCTGAGTCTTACCCCACACCCAACGCATTGTTTCTTTTCTTTATCATGTTTACTGATGTTTAATATGTGCTGAATAGTTCTTTGTGATCCATACTGATGTTATGTACTTCCTCTAACAACCTTAGAACTGAGTCACATGATCACAGGATCACCCTATCTCATCGATGAGAAAACAGAGGCGCAGAGAGGTTTAACAACATGGTCAAGGTCATACAAGGAATTCCTGCCCAGGAATCTGGCTCCAGGGCCCGAGCTTGTCCCCACTGCATTCAACTGCCTCACGACGGTCCCATGAGCAAGCCCACACTGAGACAGTCAACGAAGGTGACTTCATGTCTGATGTCCACTCTCCTAGGGACAGACTCCCAGTAGCCAGATACAACGAAGCCAACTTGGAGGTTATTGTTGATTTTAGAGAAGCCCGGGTCAGGGCTATGAAAATAATTTCACATCAGGTCTGAACTATAATGAGAATATAGGATCAGAGAATAAAGGGAAAGGTGGTCTCAGGTAGAGTGGTTTGCAGGATGAGATGAACTCGAGGAACGGGGGCAGGGATGAGGTCACATGATGGGCATGTGGTGATGAGGCCCAGCTCCATGTAGCAGGGTCAGGACAGCGATTTAAAAGAGATGAGCGAGGCTGGACCTCAAAGCTGTGCTAGATCTCAAAGCGGTGGCTAGTGCCTGTTTAGTAATTCCTGCCTGAAGTGAGGGCTGGAGGATTGGGATGGCCTCACCAGCAGGGAGAAAGGCAAACAGGGCTGTTATTCTCCTTCAGAGAAGGTTGGCTTGGGCAATGAGGCCTCTGCCGAGATCTCCTGTTCTGGCTTAATTAGCATTATTCTCTTTTAGAGACAGCTATGATTCAAAGTGAGTAAAGGACAACCAATTCAGATACCCTTCTACCAGAGCTCCCACCCCTACTTCCCCTAGTTTCTCTTCACACAGAATTTGGTGGCCACTTCAGACAACAATACCCCTTCCTAAGGGACCGCTCTAGAAGTTGGTCCTTCCTGCACCAGTGGCTGCATAATGGTTTTCAGCTACAGGGGGCAGTGACGACGCATAGCTGGGACTTTAGACTGGTTTCCACTGTCTCTACAAACAGAGTCCACCTCCACCCCCAACCCTGCACCTTCCACCACTCCATTCCCTATAAATAGTAGGCCCTAGCCCAGGGGTGGGCAAACTTTTTGACTCGAGGGCCACAATGGGTTCTTAAACTGGACCGGAGGGCCAGAACAAAAGCATGGATGGAGTGTTTGTGTGAACTAATATAAATTCAAAGTAAACATCATTACATAAAAGGGTACACTCTTTTTTTTCCAATAGTTTTATTCATTTCAAACGGGCTGGATCCGGCCCTCGGGCCGTAGTTTGCCCACGGCTGCCCTAGCCCAAGCATGTCAAACTTGCAGCCGGAGGGCCACATGCTTGTTTGCGGCCTGTCGGCTGCAAGTTTGACAGGCTTGCGTTTGGCTCAGTGGATAGAGCATCAGCCTGCAGACTGAAGGGTCCTGGGTTCAATTCCAGTCAAGGGCACATACCTCAGTTGCAGGCTCCTCCGCAGCCCGGTCCCTAGTCAGGACTTGTTCAGGAGGCAACAAATCGATGTGTTTCTCTCACATCAATGTTTCTCTCTGTCTTTCCCTCTCTCTTCCACTCTTCCTAAAAATGATCTGTTTTTTCAAACTTCTTTAAAAGCACATTTTCTGAAACATATTAGGTGGAACTATGCACGCTAGTCAAAGTACCAAAAACAGTAATTTCATATGGTTCAACCTAATGATTATGTATGAATCAAACTAGAGGACTCAACTGCCCAATTTGTTGCTTACATGCTAATTCGACATTTGAGCAATGTTCAAAACTGGGCTACACTACAAAGGTACATTATTATTGTGCAAAAGACAGATGACACCTGAATTGGACAAGTCACTTAGTCTGAGCCACACCTTCAGGAGGAATAATAATATGTTGAAGGCCTGTAAACTATAAGGTAAAAATAATTTTTAAAGATTTTTTGAAGTAGTACATTATGCCAGTCTCCCAGCAAGATAAGATAATAAAACAACAGCCAACATCTTTGGAAGGTTTGTTTCATGATAAGATCTTGTTATGCAGACTGATTTAATCCTCAAGACCCTATGAGGTAGGTATTCTTGTTGTCCCCATTTTCCAGATGAGAACAAATGAGGCTCCAAACATTAGAAGAGCTGGCCCAAGGTCACACGGCTAGCAAGTAGCCTCCAACGCCAGTGCACCCAGCACTGGGCTGCCATGTCCCTCTGTACCTGTAACCACCCCGCAGGAGCAGGTCCCAGGGGGTCCACCCATGTAGTCCACTCTCGGTAAGGAAGGAAGAACCCCCAGGGACACAAGGACAGGAAATATAGGATCAGAGAGTAAAGGGAAAGGTGATCTCGGGTAGAGTGGTTTGCAGGATGAGATAAACTCGAGGAACGGAGGCAGGCATGAGGTCACATGATGGGCATGTGGTGATGAGGCCAAGCTCTTGAGCCAGCAGCAGGAAATGTAAGATCACCTTGCTGCCATGGAAACGGGTGGCAGTCAGCACAGACTCCCTGGGCCTCCCATCTCCCTCCCGTCTCCCGCAATATAACCAAGGGTTACTTCTCTAAACTTGCAGTTGTTGGCATAAATACCCCTCTTAGCCCTACACAGAATGTACCCAGAGACTCCTAGGAGGTGGCCACAGCCAAGCTGGCCAGGTCGCAAGGTAAAGAAAAGTGCTTAAGCCAATGCAAGAGAGACCCTGTTTTTGTTTTGTAAAGGATGTGGTCAGTGTCCCTCTGTTCCTTTGGGGCTGGAACCACAATGGCCACTCCAGTCATATCTCGTGGTCATTTATTAATTCAATTCTATTCACTTGTCAAATGAGAAGAAACTTAAATTGTGCTATCGGGAAGCCTTTATGACTGTCCATTGCATTATTTTACCAATGCAAGAGAGACCCTGTTTTTGTTTTGTAAAGGATGTGGTCAGTGTCCCTCTGTTCCTTTGGGGCTGGAACCACAATGGCCACTCCAGTCATATCTCGTGGTCATTTATTAATTCAGTTCTATTCACTTGTCAAATGAGAAGAAACTTAAATTGTGCTATCGGGAAGCCTTTATTACTGCCCATTGCATTATTTTAATACATACATACATACACATGAGTTGTTTAATACATACATACACAGGTATGTATGTACACAAACCACTCTGGGTTTAATCTCTTTGTAGCATAATTTTAACACCTCATAAGTTTGGCCTTTTGCCCTAACTTTAAAATGTAATTTGAGTAAATGGAATATTTTGTCAGTTGTTCATATACTTCTATATCCATTCACAAGGGTGTTTAACATAATGTGATCTTACTTATCTAACTGTCCTGTGTGAGAGGAAATCTTTTTCTTTTTTAATCCTCGCCTGAGGACATGCTTCTTGATTTTAGAAAGAGGGGAAGGGAGGGAAGGAAGGAAAAAGGGAAGGAGGGAAACCGGAAGGGACCGAGAGAGAAACGGATTGGTTTCCTTCCCGTAGGTGCCCTGACCAGAAATCGAACCCACTACCTTTCAGTGTGGGGGACAATGTTCCAACCAACTGAGCCACACTGGCCAGGTCAGCACAGACTATTATTATTGGCATTTTAGAAACGTGAACAACAAGGATCAGAACAGTTAAGGCACCAGTCCAAGATCACACCGCTAGTTAGGTGGTAGAGCCAGGATTTCAACCAGGCTGCTTGGCTCCAAGTTCTATACTCACTTCACCATCCAGGGATCTGTGTTCCTAAGAAACAAGGACTATATCTAAAATAACTGGAAATATATATATTTGCACAACAAAGGAAGCCAAAACAGTAACTTCCTTAATTCCAAAGATCTTGTGCAAATTGATAACAAAAGGTAATGTTTTTTTTTATTTTTTTTAGTGAACAGGAGTTAATTTTAAAAAGGGGAGGGGGGAGGAGGAAGACATGCAAATAGCCCAAAATGAAGGGGAGAAGTGCACAACTCAAAATTATAAATATAATTTCTTTCAAAAAAAAAGAAAAAATTATTAATAAAAGTAGCAGAATACAATTTTTCACCTTAAAATTTAACAATCTTCAATTCACCTAATGGTATGGAGAAACACTGTCCAAACCTATGGGGGCAGGCACAAACTGAGATAACATTTCTGGAGGACAAGTTCACAACAGAATCAAATTTTTAAATGCATATACCCTCCAATCCAGCAGTCCTAAAATTAAAAACTTCCCCTATGAGTATCCTCATAAGGTTACATGAAAGATGCACCAAAGACATTCTCTGAAGTATGATGCGTAAGAGGAGGGGAGAGAGACTAAAATTAACTAAAGTGTCCACTGACAGAGGATGGTCAACTAAATTATGGTTCAGTCACATCATAATAATAGGCAGTCATTTTTTAAAACGAGTTAAAGCTATTGGTACAAATATGAAATCATCTCTACGATAACTAAGTACAATTAAAAGCCTAGGTATGTTTTTAGAAAGATGAACATAGATACTTGTCTACATTACATAGAAACATTTTTTTTTTCCCCTAGAAGGAAAGTAAGGATCCCAGTGGGGTTATCTTTAAAGAGGATGGGTACTGTTTTGTTACACGGTTTTAGACTACATGGTTTTAAACCTGGGCCTCATGGGCTATTTTAAAGGTTTTATGCCCCTGGCTGGATAACTCAGTTGGTTAGAGCATTGTCCTGCTACACCAAGGTTGCAGGTTTGATCCCTGGTCAGGGCACAGACAAGAAGCAATTCCTTAATGCATAAATAAGTGGAACAACAAATTAATGTCTCTCACTTTCCCTTCCTCTCTCTCTAAAATGAATAAATACAATTATTTTTTAAAGCTTCTATGAAATCCCTGAAATTGGATACAAAATTATAAATTTCTTTGGGGGAGAGAATTCTTCCCCTTGTACATGCTCTGAGGGTCTCATACCTCCCCCTCCCCAGAAATCACTGTGTTATGGACTCCAAATTGGTGCTAAGTTTTCACTCATTCCCTTACTCAGAAGCCAGGAAACAACAATGGGCCAGGACCCGGCACAAGCACCCAGAAAAACACACCCCATGCCTGCCCCGCAGAAGGAGACAGTCTGTGGCATAAAAACGACATTGTCTGCTCAAGCCTCAGAAATGGCAGCCGGGTACAGCTTCCCTCAAACAGGAAGAAGGAAAAGTGGAACTGAAAATTATTTGCATGTTTAAAATTAGACCTTCTGTGGGAGCTGACACTAGCTTGCTTTCAAAATGCCCCCCATCTGCTGCCTCAATGCCACCCCTCACCCAGGCATTTACATGCCATGGAAATTCTGAGACAATGGGAAGACTGCAGCTTCACTAATAAAGAAGTAATAACAAATTTCCTACAGCTCCCGTCCTCCGAGGGGTCACCAGAAACGCCAATGGAAAGCCAGCCATGCGAGGTCGGGACAGAAATTGCCCTGCGCGTCCCTTGTCTGAGGTAGCCGCCACTCCAGGGGTCGCCACAAGGACTCACCACTCCTCTGACAAATCCTGTGCCAGCCCTTTCTATGCAGGGACAACAAGGACATCACACGCACGGCCTATCTCACAAGTGTGGCCAGTTCGCTGGGGTTACGGGAGGAACGTCTCACCCCCAAGGCCTGCAAGGCGGGCTGCTTTTCTTCTTCAGCACACGGCCTCCACTCAGTGCCTATATCTTCCAAACTTCAGCCATGTATCACCTGTACAGTTTGCCAGAACCACACCATCCTTCTATAATTATTCCACCATACTTTTCCATAGCTCACCTTTTTATTCTATTTAAATACACGTGTTTACTATGGCGCTACAGATAGCCTCACTCTACCTATAAAAGCATGCGCTTGATAGGCAACTTACAATTTTTAATACTGATACCCCCCCAAATAAATAATTCTTAACATTTAAAAGAATGTTTTGGGACTGAGCTAAGTTGATCTTGCACAGCCCCCCAGGGAAACACGCTGTGGAAAATGCTTGGTAAGTATTTCTTATATAAACTAGTGATCTGAAGCCCCACTTCTACTCCCCCAAATAGCAGCAGCCACAACTAGCAATTGAATGGTGCCTTAGATTTTACATAGCAGTTCCTCTTCTCTCTTCTTTGATCCTCTCAACCACCCAGGGGAGCAGGAAGTGTTAGTCCCGTTTTTTTCCAGATAAGGAAATGAGGAGTCTCAGAGGTTAAGTGACTTGCCCAAGTTTATGCAGCTACTACTAGTAAGTGGCAGAGCACGAACTTGAACCCAGGTATTCCCATGCCAGACCCCACTTTGTCTCCACTTGCCTCATAAACTCAGGCCCCCAAAGAACCGTGAGCAAGAAAGAGGGTCCCTGGGTTGTCGGTGTTATGAATGGAGCAGAAACTACAGGGTTTAGGATGCAGAAAACCCAAAATGACTCCCAGCCCCTTCAGGGTCCAGGCCCCACAAGCCTGTCCTACACCACAGAAGTCTCCCCTCTTGGTGGCACGCTCTTGGTTTAAGACCTCCTCTTAAACACGTGACTTCTCCCAGCACCGGACAGTAACCTGGGGCCATGGAGACTTGGGGCTGGGCTCTGACACCTATTACTTATGAGTCTTTGGTAACTTCTGAACCTGTTTTCTCAGATAAAATGGGAACCTGACAACATCCAACTCTTACTATTTCTGAAATGACCAAATGAGGTAATGCACTGAAGTCCTTAGCACAGTGCCTGCCACGTGCAATGGTACCTATTAATTACAATATCACCAACACCGTTATGTTAGGAGGGAAATGCACAGAAAATTGCCTCTTACACTGCACTCAAAATAATTCCCTTGGCCAAGCAGTGAATGAACTAAGAAGTAATTGCTGATGATGTGCTGGCTAAACCTAGGCCTACAGTCACTCAGCAACTCTGCTGAGGCCTCAGCCCAAGCAAAAATTACTTTTAGGAGCTAAATAACCTCTTTGCTGACCAAAATTGCTCACTCGGGAGCCAGGATTCATTCTCCCTGCCTAGGAAGGCTTGGGCATTCCACAGTCCTCTTTATCATGGGGCTGAACTTGAAGTCGGCTCAAAGTCATAGTCTAACCATAAACCAATTTGCTCTGTTTTCTTAAACTGTCTGCAAACAGAACATAACCATTTGGTTTTTCCGTTGTTGTTCTGAAACAAAACAGAAATATTTAAAGTCACCCATATGAGAACTTAACAAGCAATATCAAGAGGAGTCAAAATATTTTTCATGCTGTGGATGAAGCAGGTAGGTAAGCAGGCTCAAGGATTAGCTAGAATAGAGAATAAATAGTTATTATTCCCTAGTAAACAAGAGAGCAAAGAAAAAGCAAACCCACAACACTGTAAACCAACAAAACAGCTGTCAGTCTCCAGGTTTTTTTCTTTTTTTTTTTTTTCAAAGCAGCCCACTATCAAGCTGATCTTATAAAGAATCTGTCATTTCTGAAGAGAAGGAGGCGGAGGTGGGGGGAGGGTCGCTTTGTCACACTGCCTAAAACATACACATAAACCAAAATTAGTGTGCAAAAATGCTGGGAGAATGGGTGGAGTCAGACCCTGTGACCAGCAAAGTCCTCATGCTGGTATCATCTCCGACCGTCCTTCCTGTCTTGGAGAAGGGGAATGGGACTCCAGGGTCAAAAACTGCTTTCCCAGACCTACTAAGCACTGAGCCCTCCAGCATCTCAGCCTTCCAGCTTCCATATCCGTCCTCATTCATGTCCCAATAGAGCTGCGTCTTTTCCATGACTTGTCCATTTTCTTAACCTGCTAGAGTCGATTCCATTCTAACACACACACACTATCCAAACCACATGAAATCAATCCAGTATTAAGGAGGTAGTCAGGTACCTTCACCCACATTTCCTAAATGCACAAGCTTCAGAAATCTCAAATATGACTTCCAACTTCAAACATGATTTGATGCTAAACAATTCAGTTTACATTCACAGTTTCAGGAATATGCACAACGAGGAAGGACGGTATAGTTAAAAGTAAGAGCAAAGTGAAAATATGGCGCAGGCACACACCCAAAGCATCATGAAAATACGAGGCACAGGCAGGCGACACAGGTTCCAGTCTCAACATCTCTACAATCTTACCAAGTGACCTCAGCCTGCTCACTGTCTTCTCTGGGCCTCAATAGTCTCATCTAAAAGAAATAAGGGGTTGCCCTGGCTGGGTGGCTCAGTTGGTTGGAGCATCATTCCGTACACCAAAAAGCTTGCGGGTTTGTATCCCAGTCAGGGTACATACGTAGGTGGTGGGTTTGATCCTTGTTTGGAGTGAGTATGGGAGGTAACCAATCGATGTTTCTCTCTCACATCAATGGCTCTCTCTCTCTACCACCCCCTTCCCCTTCCTATCTCTCTAGGATTAAAAAATAAAATACGGGGTTTGAGCTACCTTAAAAGTCAGGTTCAGTTCAAAAACACACTGATTCCCTGAAATATCCGATTTCAAAATGAACTGCCAAATGTGGATTTTGGAGATGCTTTTTAGACTTCCTATTTTATAGCATATCCAAAAATGAGAAATAGAGTCCTCTTGCGTTTTCACAGAACAAATTAGAGCAGAAGGAACTGTCTGAATAGGGGACAAGTGTGGGGTGGCGGCAACATGCTGCTGAAATACAAGGAAGGATTGGGCAAGAAATAAATTTGCCCAAGAAATGTTTTGCTGGTTCAAAGCATAGCTAATAGCCACCACGACTGAAGCAAACATATTAATAATATAACATGCATGTACCAAATCAAACTAAAATAAGTGAAAATCGAGGATGTCTTTATTATAAACTTTGGCGCATGCCATCTTCATTTATGAGGCCTTTTTTTTTTTAATCTCATAGGTTGCTCTCCACAAGCTTCCTTATAGGAACAGGGAGATGATCACCCACTCTCCCTTCATGATAATCCCATCTGAACACCATCTGATGTCTTCAAAGCTCTTTCAGACACTGGCCAGGGGAGGCCCCCAACAATCTCTGGGGCAGGTGGTGGCCCCCGTCCTACAAATGCTGTTAGCTGAGGATGCAGGGGCCTGGAGATGGAGAGTAAGTCCAGGCCCCACGCCTGGCCCTGGAGCTCCTTCTAACACCTGATCCAGTCTTCCCTGCAGGAGGTCCCACTGCCTCCCAGGCCTCCGGACAGCCTGTCCAGGGCCCGCTGGGGACATCTGAGAGTGGACATCAGCACCCAGAACTCCGTCTCCGCCGGCCTGCTGGGCGGCACTACTCCCCAAGGCTGGTACTTCTGCTCTCAGATCATCCTCTGTTTGCGCCTGAGAAGTTTTCCCTGGACCCAGGTTCCCTCCCAAGTCAATAACTCACTTCCCAGGTTTCACACTTCAGCCCCTGGGAGCTGCTGTCTGTATAAAACAAGCAAGATTTTCCTGAGCCAAATGCGCAGTGGGGTGTCACCGGGGCCCTTTCCGTTGCAAGACGGAGCCCGGCTCCTCGAAGGCTGTGAGGAGCGGGGCCGGGGCGGGCGCCCTGCTCTTTCACTTCTCCCTCCAGTGCCCTCGGCGAGGGGGGCGCCTCCAGCTGCCCGCCGCCCCGGGTGGGAACACCACCCAGGGGAACCGGAGCTTTCCGATCGCTCACCGCCAGGCCGGGCGCAGCACTAGCTGAGCAGCGAAGCGAGGACGCTGGGCAGTGGGGGGAGAGCCGGTGCCCGCCGGCCC
>NW_006296627.1:5157646-5159511 GCF_000327345.1 Myotis davidii | reverse complement strand
GGGACCGGGAGGTGGCTCCGCTGCTCGCGCCGCGAGCCCGCACTCAGCCCGGGTCCTGCTCCGAGGCCCCGGGTGTGGGTCACCAGATGCTGCCTGGAGTCCCTGCTGAGGGCAAGCCAGGCCTGCATTTACAGCACCCGGGTGGAGGCCTGATTGACGTGGCCGGGGATGGGCTCGGGTTCCTTGACCCCCTGAATTGTAGAGGAGAGCGCTGTGTGCTGTGTTCTGCACACCCCGATCCCCGGGCCAGGAGGCAGAGAGCCCGCACCGGGCCGGGTTAGAAGGCATTAGCCCCCCTCGGTAGCAACACAAAGTCTGGCCAACGACTGCCTTAGTGGTTGGGCCCTGCCCAAGCCCCGAAGATCAAAGAGGCAAATTGCTCCCTCTGGTTTGAGTCTCTCCAATGTCCTTAGATGAGTAAGGACCTTGCAAAGGTGTCTGAGGTTGAACCCTAAGACGTGCAGGGGCCTCATAGGGAATGCAATTGTGATTACACTGACCATCCAGAGAGTGTACACAAGAGCTGGTCTCCCAGCACTCTGGGCCCTCACAGCTGTTGTAGATAGCCAGGGAGAGAAACTGAGGCACGTAAAAGGGGGAGATGACCAGCAGCGTCACTTCCTCTGGGAGCTCTCTCCATAAGCAGCGCACTTTGACCCACAACACTTGACCCACTCCCAGCCTGTGTCCCCAATAGGATATTTGGTTAGAGGCTTGCAACCTCTGTTGCCCTCTTTGAATGGGTGCTCCAATGGCTTCAAATGGGAACCCCTTTTGGTTTGAGCCACCCTTCCCCAATGAGGACCTGGGGCTCCTTGGGCCGGACCCCACTAAATTAACCTTCACAGCCTTCACTTGTCGGTCCCTGTTTACACCATGGGAGCTGGACTCCTCAGATGGCTCTAAGGGCCGTCTTCCCTACTGTGTCCCTGGTGCCCATGGACCATGGTTCATGGCTTTCCAGGGCAATGGGGACCTATTTCTTTCCTCCCACTCCCAGCATGTGACTCCCATGACCCCGAGACCTTCTGGCAAGCCCTCTGTCATTTCTCCACCTGCCAGGGACAGTTGACTCTGTGCCCGCCCCGGCCCCGAGAGGGCATATTTCCATGCTAGCCTATTGACCTGCACAGGGGACATAATCTTAAAGTGAGGGCCATTTCCCATCTAGTGGTCCTGAATGAGCCCCGTTTTTCTAAAAGGCCACAGTTTGCAGCCTACTTTTGGGAGGGCCCCAGCAGATACAAGTCTAAAAGGCTATTGTGACCCCTAGGAGCAGCCACGGAGGCGGGGACTGAGGCAGAGGCGGTTAGGGGCGATCAGGCAGGCAGGCAGAATGGTTAGAGGCAATCATGCCAGCAAGGGAGAACGGTTAGGGGCAATCAGGCAGGCAGGCAGAGGGATTAAAGGTGATCAGGCAGGCAAACAGGTGAACAGTTAGGACCCAGATTGTGAGAGGGATGTCCCCCAAGGGGTCTCAGATTGGAGAGGGTGCAGGCCGGGCTGAGGGAACCCCCAACCCCTGTGAACAAATTTTGTGCACCAGGCCTCTAATAAATATATAGCCACCTTCTTCCTGTGTAACTGGAGGGGACTGATCGTTTTAGAGCGTCTTATTTCTATTTTACGGCAGCAAAACCAACGTTCAAACTTCTCCACACATGAGTTTTTGTCTGCTACCTACCTATGGTTTACAGCCACGGGGTTCATTACAAAGCAATGGGAATGGGGTGTGGGCAGAAGCAGGTCAGAGGTGAAATGGTGAATATTGATGTGTCTTTGGAGTCTTTACAAGGTCACAGATTAAGAGGTATTTGGTGAGTAGGCGGTTGGCATGGAAAAGATGACTTTTTAAGACTGTTTCA
>NW_006296627.1:5109270-5138314 GCF_000327345.1 Myotis davidii | reverse complement strand
GAGGGTGCGGGCCAAGACATGGAATTCCACTCCTACAGACCATCTGCTTGCAAACCACCTTCATTCTCATCCTACAGGAAAGGATGTGTGCCCTACAAAAACATGCATATCACTGGGGGCATTGTATGGAACAGACATGGGTTAAATCAAATGGCATTTGTGTCTCCATGGTACAGGTCTCCTTCTCTTTGCAAGAGTAAAGGAGATCAAGAGAAACCTGGGGAAATTTTCAGATGATCCCAGTCTATATAATAAAAGGGTAATATGCTACTTAGACCTGATAGACCAGACATCTTCCAGAAGTCCTTCTGGACAAAGCCACGGAGGCGGGGACTGAGGCAGAGGCGGTTAGGGGCGATCAGGCAGGCAGGCAGAATGGTTAGACGCAATCATGCCAGCAAGGGAGAACGGTTAGGGGCAATCAGGCAGGCAGGCAGAGGGATTAAAGGTGATCAGGCAGGCAAACAGGTGAACAGTTAGGACCCAGATTGTGAGAGGGATGTCCCCCAAGGGGTCTCAGATTGGAGAGGGTGCAGGCCGGGCTGAGGGAACCCCCAACCCCTGTGAACAAATTTTGTGCACCAGGCCTCTAATAAATATATAGACGTCTTCCAGAGTCTTACCCAATTGTTCGAATTGCCTTACAGAGATCTCATGATACTCTTGGGACAGACTCTGTCCCCCTCTGAAAAGAAGACTGTATTACAAAAAGCCAGGGAATTTGGAGATCAGGTTTACCTTACTGTGGTCCCCTGGGTACCCTGATCCAGAGGAGCGAAGAAAAAATTGTTTAACAGGAAAAGAGGCAGTTCCCCTAACGGGCCCCAATTGGGAAGCTGACCAAGAGATGTGGAAAATAAGACATTGCCAGGTTTGCATAATCGAGGGCCTTAAGTGTAGTAAAACAAAACCCGTTAATTACTCTAAGCTGGCCACTGTTACACAAGGGGCAGGTGAGAACCCTTCCGCCCTTTTTGGAGAGACTCGGGAAGGCATCCTATCAATCTACCCTTAGAGAAAATTGACAGGATCAAATAGACTCACTGGCAGAGTTACCCTCCAAAATCAGAGAGGACTTGACCTCCTCACAGCCCAGAAAGGAGGTGGGGGGGAGGGCTATGCCTATTCCTAGAGGGAGAATGCTGTTTTTATGCCAATCAGTCTGCACAGTAAGGGATGGAGCTACAAATCACTGGTAAAGCCTCAAAAGTCTGACAACAGCTTTGAGAATCTTGGGGCACCTGGCTACAGAATCTTAACTGTGCCTCCTGGCTTTTACCTCTAGTCTAGCAGGACCCCTTTTAATGCTCATACTGGCACTCATCTTTGGCCCTTGCTTATGAAACCTCCTAATACATTTGCTTTTTCTTGAAGCTATAAAAGCTGAAAATGGTCCTGCACATGGTCCTTCTTCCATGGACCCCTAGATCGCCCACCTCCGATGGAATCCTGACTCCTGCTTCCAATCAATGCCTCCACTCAGTAGGAAGCAGCTAGAATGGTCGTTGCCTCTATTCCCAATAGCAGTTGGGGTTTCCTAATCGGAGGCGAGGGATGAAAGGAGTTAAAGCAGAATTAGGCAGATAGGGTGAGGGGTGGAAGAAGGAGGAATCGTGGAGCTAGCTGAAACAAAACAAAAAAATGTGTTTTGCAGAAAACAGGATGGATAGCAGAAAAACAGGGTGTTTTGAAATGAGGGTAGTGGCACAGATAGACACAGAGCAGGCCTTTAGCCAATATGAGGGGGAAGAGCAGAATGCTTTGGGGGCAACCCATTTGAATCTCCCTCCTGAGCGGGAAGTCTGTGTTTGTTTGCAATAAATTCCTGCCTTGTTTGAACGCCTCTGACCCGTGGCTTCATTCTTCGATTCAGTGAGATAAGACCCCGGGAAAAATTCCTGCTCACCGGTTCCAGTATCATTAGGACCCCAGCACTGGCTTAGGACCCCAGCACTGGCTGGGCTGGGACTACAGCTGTGTGGCCTGGGGACAGACATCTCACCTCTCTGGGCCTCCTTTCCTCATCTGTGAGATAGAGACAATAGTCGTACCTGGCCAGAGAGACTTGACTGATGGTTATGTGAGATAGAAAGAGGGAAAGTCATAAACATTTGGCCTGATACTGAGTGGGCCTCAATAAACATTAGCTCTTCTGGCAGCTTTCATCACATCATCAAAGAAGTTCATGTTCCTGAAGAGGTTAAAGATCACTATGGATATTACTACTGTGCCCATGCACAGAGGAGGAAACTGAGGATGGGGAAAGCTAAGCCAGTAATGAGAGAAAGAGCCAGACCAAGGAGTGCTGGGGGGGAAGGGGGTGGGGAGATGAATTCCAACCAGGGGGAGAGGTGACACCTGAGCTGGGCTTTGAAGGATGGATTGAATTTCACCAGGCAGATTGGGGGGCAAATGTCTCAGGAAGTGGGAGCAACATGGCAAAGAAACAGAAGGTGGATGGTTTAGGCTTGGCCTTCAGAGAAGCAGGGGATGGGAGAGTGCGGGGTTAGTATTTGGGGGAGATATTGAAAGCTTCAATAACTAGTCTGGATAGAGTCTATGTGCAGCAGGAACAAACCACCAGGTGATGACTAGCACTGCCCCCAGGTACCCCTGGTACCTCGGGGTTCCCCATCTGGAAGACGGGAACACACCTACACCAAAAGGAACTAAATAGCTCCTACCAGACAAGCAGAGAAGGTAAGGGGACCTCACCTGCTGACTGCCCTCTTTTGTTTAAACATGATGCAATCATAATTCACAAGGAATCATGTTCCTCCCTGCCTCCTCCCCTTCTGGGGCAGAGACAGATGGTTTGAAAGGCGGTTGTGTTCATGATGCCCAGTGGGAAGGAAAGATGCCAGGCCTGCGGGCTGTTCCGATACTCACAGGCCCTCCAATCCTTCCAGGCCACCACGGCGGCGGCGCCGCGGCAAACGGCTCCTTGAACTCCAGCGTGCACGTTGGTTTTCTCTTGGAGGAAATGGATGCCTGCACTGCAGTATCAGTGGGAACCGATTTCCCCGCCACGTGGTGATGAAACAGAGCACACAGCCTTTTCAGTGAAAAGAGTTAAAACCTGAGCAGTAAACTACCTGTTCAGTCATAAACAGATCACACTGGATTGATGACCCAGATGAGAGCAGAGGGGAATCCTGAGGGGCTGTGATGCAAACTACCTGAGGGCAGGGATTGGGTTTTTCTCACCCAGGTAACCCTACCACACCTCACTCTGCCTTGCCCCTCACAGGAGCTCAAAACATGTGCTTGTATAAGCGCATCCAGGGGTATCACGATGTGAACCTTCACTTTTCTGCGAGTGTAAAGTAGAAAAATGTATCTTCTTGCTTTGGAGAGAGAGAGAGACAGAGAGAGAGAGACAGAGAGAGAGAGAGACAGAGAGAGAGAGAGGCTTGATTCCAATTTACAGGTCTCTGCCTCAGATGTTACTTCCCCTGGAACTTCTTAGGTACCACAAAGCCAAGTTGGATGTGCATCCCCTTCACGGTCTGCTATCTCCCTGTGTGAACCTTATCTAGCCACAATGTTGTAATTGCCTGTTTATTTAACCATTATCCTCATGGGACTCTAAGTAAGTCTTGAAGATGGGCTGCATCTTATCACTGCATACCCAGCACATAAGTCATCCAAACAATATTAATTTAGTTGAACTGAAAGCATTCCTTTGAGTTGCAAACTATGAAATTAAATAAATGCCTATATATGCCTATTCTCTCTCTCTCTCCCTCTCTCTTTCTCTCTCTGTCTTAAATATTACAATATGTTTGATTAAATATAGGTGAACACACATAGACACATACACACACACACACACACACACACACACACACACACCCCTCCCAAATTCAATTTGCAAACAGCTTTTCAGGGATCAATCTACTGTACAAAATTCAGGGCTCATTCTTTTTGAGAATATAATGATATTTGACCTTTTAATCATGTCTGCCTTCAAGCAAAAGTGACAGCTTTGCTGAATATAAAGGCAGGTGCATAGGGAACAAAAGAGCCAGCCCAAGAGTTTGGAATGAAGGGTTCCTGGATGTGTTCCAAAAGCGCCTGGTAGGGATTACCCCCAGTGGCTTGTTATGACATAGATTCTCATTGTTTTCTATAGACGACGGAGGATGCGGCCTGGGAATATGTATTTTTAACCAGCGCCTTGGGTCATTCTTGCTGCCGCGCAGGCTTGGAGAGCACTGCTCATCCTATCACTGGCCTGTGTTGTGTTCCCACTAGAAATAAGCAGTGATCAGGCACCTACTGGGGGCCAGGCACTACTCTAGAGACTTGGCATTATTTCTACTCCTCACAACAACCCTGCAGAATAGGTATCATCATCAATATTTGACAAACAAAGACACTAAGCCTCAGAGAGGTTGAGTTCCTTATGTGGGGTCCCACAGCTCAGCGTGGCAAAACCAGGATGTCAGCCTGTCTTTCTTGTGATTATGCCCTGGTGTCCCGCCCTTTGACATTTATAAATAAGTTACTATAAAGTGCTCTGTGTGCTGGCTGTTATTATTACTCCCTGAGCCTCCGTTTTCTCAGTTCTAAAATGGGAAGGGACAGAGGACACAAGACTTTCTACTTCATCCCCCAAGAACTGGGAACAAGCAGGCAGCCATGTTGAATGGCATGCCCACCATCCCACCAGGAGGCAGGCCTGCTGGGCACCAGCCTGGAACCAGGTCACCAGCCCCGCAGGGAGTCCATTCAGCCTGGCCACCCTCCGTTTGTTTTAAAAGCCACCACAAGCGCAAACCATTCTCCAAAGCCCTCCTAAGCGGAATGGAATGTTTCTTGGGAGCCTGATTAGCTAATGTCACAGGCATGGCTGCCCTGAGACCTTCCTGCTTCACAGCCTTGAACTGAATCAGCATGGAAAGGAAGACTTAGAAAGTTCTTTCTTTAACAACAACAACAAAAAAAGTAGCACTTCATCTTTATAATAGTAACAGGATGTGTCCTGTGGACTAATAACGGAGCTGTGGTTAGAACTCCATGTTTGTCCACCAGACCTCAGTTCCTTCCTAAACAGAGCCTTAATCACCTGCCCGTGCAGAGCCAGGGAGTGCCTTAGCAATGCCTCTTCTGTTTCTTCAAGCACTTGCGACATTAGCATTTTCCTCATTTGTGTGCGTGTGTCAAGACAGAAAACAGAGTTTCGCTCACAAAGAAGCAGTTGCATGTGGCAAATGCTCAGTGCAGGCATGGAAGCCTCTTGTAGCCAGCTCGGGTCTGGAGAACAGGGACCGAGCCACTGCCCTCCCAAGTCCCACCCTCTCCCAAGCACTAGGCAGCCACAGGGGTGAGCCCACTGACCTCTGCGCTCACAGCTGTGAAGCTCCCAGGGAGCCCAGAACCTCCATGTGCTGGCGAGACAGACCCAGGCCCCATGGTCTCAGGGCACCTGGAAACATGGAGTGTGTGACAGGGAGACCTCAGGGACAAGGGGACTTTTGTCCAGGGCTTGAGAACAACTTCTGCACAAAGACCACAAGTGGCAGGCAGGGGCAGGAGGCCGTCAAGCCTGCAGCAGAAATGTCACCTCAAACAAAGAAAGGGCTGCAAGGTATAAAGACAAGAAGAGGGAGAGTGAGCAGGAGGCCACTGACCCAGGGCTTCTTGGCAGCTGGGTCCTTCCAGGCTTGTTAACAGTAAATTAATGTTGTTCAGGTTTGAGAAGAATTAAAAATGTCTTAATCACATTGTGCTGGGTGTATAGAATACCTGGGTCAGGGTTAGGGTGAGAAACCAACTTGTTAACAACTATGTAGTGGAATCTTGCCAGTAGGGAAGACAATACCCTGCAATCTAAATAAACAAATAAAAATCACGTATGGCAATATAGTTACATTATGTATATAACTGGTATACGGACATACATGTCATATTTGATTGACATGTGCATGAGCTATACTTGTCGCAATAAACTGTAGTGGGTATGAGAATGGACTCTGGAGTCAGCTGCCTGGGTTCAAATCCTAGTCCTGCCATTTATTAGCTTTGTGACCCTGGACAAGTTACTTAAGTTTTCTGTGTCCCAATATCCTTATCTATAAATGAGGACATTCTTGATGATAACATCTACCTCATGGGATTATTACTAGTATAAGTACTTAAGAATAGTTAAAGCACTGATAGTACTGCCTGGAATAAAGTAAACACCATGTCATAAAAGGTATTATTATTATTAAAATAATTTTTTGACAGATTAGAGGCAGGGTGGTATGATGGGAAGAATATGTGCTTTGGGTCAGATGTTCAGAGGTTCAAATCCTATATACTTGCTACACAGTTTTGGCCTTCAGTTTCTCACATAAGGAATGGGATGATAATTCATTGCCATGAAGATGACAGGAAATGACACATGCAAAGTGCCCGGCATGCATTCCAGGAGCCCCAAGTGGTAGAAGCATAGTGATTGACAGAAAGAGAAGGAGATCGGGAGTCAGAGCCCTAAGACTTTATTACCCAGGTATCAGGGCACTGACCAGTCAGTCCTCTAGGGCTTAGTTTCTTCCTTTGCACAGTGGGGGTTAGATTAGTGTATCGGTCAGGATGAGCTAGCTTACGCTGCAGTGAAAAACATCTCCCCAGATCTCAGTGACTGAAAAGAACCAACATGTATGTGTCGTTCTCACTCCATGTCCCCACAGATCAGCTGAGGGCTGGGCTTCACATCATCCTCACCCCCGGAGCCATCTGCTGGAGCTGAAACTTGGCCAGTTGCTGTGGCAAAGGGGAAAAGAGCTTTGGAGAGTCTTGGACCATAAATTAAATACTCTGTCCTGGAAGTGACACTAATCTCCCTCACTCACAGATCATTAGCCAGAACTAGTCATGTGGCCCCACCCAACTACAAGGGGCCAGGAAGGACAGTCCTACCATGTGCCCAGAAAGCACAGCTAGAAATGCCTGGTGAACAGCACTCATGACCAGCACAATGATACAGCCTCTAAAATCTTGCTATTAAAAGTGTGATCCAGCCCTAACCAGTTTGGTTCAGTGGACAGAGCGTCAGCCTGCAGACTGAAGGATCCCCGGTTTGATTCTGGTCAAGGGCATGTACCTTGGTTGCGGGCACATCCCCAGTGGGGGGGTGTGTAGCAGGCAGCTGATCAATATTTCTCTCTCATGATGGTTCTCTCTCATTGATGCTTCTAACTCTCTATCCCTCTCCCTTCCTCTCTGTAAAAAATGAATAAAATATATATATGTTTTTAAAAAGTGTGATCCACTGACCAGCAGCATGGCCATCCCCTGGAAGCTTGTTAGAAATGCAGAATCTCTGGCCCCACCCCAGACCTATCTCGATGGTTAATTTTGTGTCCCCTTAGGTGGGCCACGGGATGCCTGGATGTCTAGTTAAACATTACTTCTGGGTGTGTCTGTGAGGGAGCTTCTGGGAGAGATTCACAGTTGAATTGGTGAACTGAGGAACGCAGGTGGACCTCCCCAATGAGGGTGGGCCTCATCCAATGTGAAGAGGACGAAATGGTGGCAGATGGCTCAGTTCTCTCTCTGCCTGACTGCTTGAGCTGGAGCATTCATCTTCTGCCCCTCTCAGGCCTTCACACTCAGACTGGAATCTACACCTGTAGGCCGCTGCATCTCAGATATGAACTACTCCACCAGCTCTCCTGGTTCCAGTGAGAAGATGGCAGATCCTAGGGCTTCTCAACCTCCATAGTCACAGGAGCCAATGCCTTATTTCATGTATACATAATACCTGGGATCTATTTCCTACGTAACACACACACACACACACACACACACACACACACACACACATCCTACTGAATCTACTTCTCTGGAGAACCCTGCCTAATACACCTATTAAATCAGACTCTGCATTTATCAAGCTCCCCGGTAGATTTCTATAGACATTCAAGTTTGAGACATGCTGGCCTGATCTGTTGGGTAGCAGGGCAGCAAACTGCTTAAGAGCCCAGCCCTCAGCCTTTACCGGTGGATTTCCGTTTCAGAGTGCTGTTTCTCAGTGGAATTAGAGCCCAAAATCTGCACTCAGCCGCACAGGTGCAGTTAGCTTCCTCCAACCCCACTTTGAGAAAATCCTCTCAGGTTCATGCTAAGTCTGTGGGATTTTTATTTTCCTGTAAAGCACAATGAATTTCAAAAGGCCTAGACTATCACATAGAAGCAGAATACCTGAGGGTCTCCTTTCACTTACTTAGACACTCTAATCTAAGGTAGGGAGGTGGTAAAGACCTGAGTAATAATACCTATTACCATTATTGGCAGCTCTGTCCCAGGCTCCGTCCCAAGCTCCGTGCAAACCACTTTAAACACTTGATCTCCCTTCATCCTGACCACAGCCCTGTACCAGGGGCCCTGTTCTGACCCCATTTTATAGTTAAGGGAACTACAGGGCATACAGTTTAAGGAACTTGCTCAAAGACCCACAGGAGGCAGACACAGGTCTGCCTGGAGTTTAACCACTACGTGATGGCTTCCAGGGAGGCACCCTCAGGTCCTCCTGCAGAATTCCTTCCCCACCTGAGCATCTCCCACGTGGCTCTTCAGCCTTTTGCCAAGGACAGCATGACACAGAGACTCCTGCATTTCCTGCATGTACACAGTAAATGAACAATTTCAAGACAAATTCCTCAGCTACCTCAATTCTTATTCATCGGTTGCTGTCATTTCCTCTCATTGACATTTTCATCAAGCATTTTTTCTGAGCCTTGCACCCACGCTGATGAAAAATGCCACGGCTCTTCTCAGAGCAGTGATGGCGAACCTTTTGAGTTCGGCGTGTCAGCATTTTGAAAAACCCTAACTTAACTCTGGTGCCGTGTCACATATAGAAATTTTTTGATATTTGCAACCATAGTAAAACAAAGTGTTATATTTTTGATATTTATTTTATATATTTAAATGCCTTTTAACAAAGAAAAATCAACCAAAAAAATGAGTTCGCGTGTCAGAGGTGTCATAGGTTCGCCATCACTGTCTCAGAGTATATCATTCTGAGATTCAGGGAACTGTAGAGTGTGATACATGACAAAGAACCATGGAGGCCGTCCCGACCAGCCTGCTCATGCTACCGATGAAGAAACTGAGGCGCAGAGAGGTGAAGTGATTTGCGAATGGGTCACACTGCAGGCCTGGGTATCAGCACTGTGTTAGCAATAAGGTTTCTGTCCTGTGATCTACTGGACTCTGCTCCCTCTCCTCTGAGTGATGGGCAGGGAAGGAAATAAAATCTCCCTCATTCTGGGCCTCCACCCTTCCCCATTGACTGTCACTCATTTCTGGGCTGTGAAGAAATGTCATTGTGCTTGACTTACTAGTGACCGAAGCTTAGAAGTCTGCAGTCACCAAAGACATAAAGAACATGAAGCATTTTTGCATCGAGCCTCTGGGCCCTTGGAAAGCAAGTTGGGTTGGGCTGGTCCTGGGCCAGTTTCTGACTTGGCCATCATCCTAAGCAGAGAAATCCAGAGTTGTAGGCCGCTGTGGTCCCAGTGTAGGTAAGGCGACAGCAGGTGTCCTCAAGGTCTCAGCTTTTCTGGCAAAGCTCAGTTTTTTCCTTGCTCTGATCCCTTCGGACACATTGACAACCTGGAGACTCATTATGCTTGGGACGCGACATTCACAATGCAGAGCTTTAACCTACACAGGGCAGAACAGTGAAGGGATCCTGCCCCGCTCCCTAACTCAACCTGCCATGGTACTGGGAGGATCCCTGGCTCCTGGCCCCCTGGCCTTCAGCACCAACCTGAGGCAGGTGTGTTCTCTGTACACGTGGACCAGAGCAGATGTTAGCCAGACGATGTGACTCACTCTCAAAGCTGGAAGGGAGTTTAGCATCATGCATTCAACACCCGATTTTAATGATAAATAAAGGAAGGTCCAGAGAAAGACAAGGACTATATAAAGCCATGGAGAAGTTTATAGGAAAAGTCAAATGGGGACTGGATGGGAGGTGAAATATATATATACACACATACATATACATATACATATCCTACCATTTTACACTTGATCTTAGCCAAAAGGCCAAGAAGTGATTCTGCCTTTTTAAAGTTTACAAAGTTCTTTCACACAAGGTCAGAAACAATACTCACAATATTTTCCCACATTAGGCACAGGCTCTGATGACTCAGGACAGGCACCAGCCCACAACCCTACACACATGAACACCCTATGCCCTCTCCACAATCTTGGGACGTGAGCCCTGTTACTATTCCCATCTCACAGGTGGGGAAATGGGGGCTCAGAAAGGTAGACGTTTAGCCCTGTTCACCATCTTAGCTAATATCTTAGCTAATAGCTTAAGCAAAAAGGGGAGCTTGATTATGAGATCCCTGAGGTGTCTGGCAGACCCCCAAGGCAGGCATACACAGGGCCTCCGCAGGCCTGGCACCAAGACTGGAAAAGCCAACAAGAGCCCAGGCCAGTGTGTCTGCACATCTGCCTCTGCTTCTCTCCTGCAGGTTGCCTTCTTCTGCATCTCTTGCACTTCTTCCCAGTTTCCTCACCCCTGTTTCAGGTTTTGACAGTGACTCCTAGTGCGTTTCAAATCCCAGTCCCCAGAAGGGATCTGATTGGCCCAGCTCCGATCCCATGCCCACCCTTGTCTAATCAAATCATATAAAAATGGCTACCAAAGACCACCAGCATTGGGAGCAGAGGCACAGACAGGGGGGTGTGGCCGTGAGCTCGGTAGATACCCCCAAAGGTTGTCTACAGGACATGCAGAGTCAGGACTGAGGCCCCGTCTGGAGTCTCAGAACAGAATGCTCATTCCATAGAACCACTGATCCCTCTCTTTCCAAGGTCACATTCAAATACATGACTGCTCACTCTGCACTCAACCTTGGAAGCCAATGAACATCCCTGCTGCCCTGGAAGGATTTAGGCCAAGGTCTGATTGGGTCCTGAGAGTACTGATGACATTAGACTAAGAAGCAAAGGAAGGATAAAACCTGCCTTCCCATGGAGCCCCAGGCTCCTGCCTCCTCCTTGCCCTCTGTTTGCAGGGCTCGGAGCGGTGGCTGACTCTGTGGGGAGCACTGCATGGGGCCAGCACAGGTGGAGGGAATATCTGAAGGGAACCTCCACGTCCAAAGCCTGCCCAGAAGCAGGCAGGAAGCTGGGGCCAGGCAGCCAGAGAAAGGCAGCTGGAAGCCAGAGCTGTTACTGACAGGCAGGGGTGTGGCCAAGCAAATGCCCAAAGGAGAGGAGAGTAGAATGGAAGCGGACACACTGCTGGATGCCTCCCTGAAACGGCTTGCGGAGCTGGCTCCTAAGGACGATGGTGGGATGGAGCATGAGACACACATGGTGTCGGTGGGAATGGAAACCAATCCAGTCTCTTTGGAGGCAGTTTGGCAATATATATTAAAAGTCTTCAATAATATTAACAACAACAACAATAATAAAGGCATATTTACCCCCCAGAAAATCCGCCGTTACTGTTTTTTCACAGCCTAGAACAAAAACATGACACATAGAAGGGACTTAATTAAAAAAAAAACAACTGCTGAATGAACGGCTGGACGAATAACATGTGTATAAAGAGAGATATGTATGCAAGGATGCAAATTAGAAACTACACCAGCAAATTAGAAACAACCTACACAGACTCGTTAAATAAGTGATGATGTAGCCTTATAAGAGAATAAAGATAATTAAAATGATGGCATTTTAATTATAAATAAGAGATAAAGAAAGAGAAACTAAGTAAATAAATAATTAAAAAGTGACAGCATAGGTTTATATTGTTGCATTGGAAGAACATGCTCAATATTTCGTCGGGGTGGGGGGGGGAAGCAAGACGAAAATAATCCCATTTTATACAGAGAAAAACATTTTAATATATGCACAGACAGAAGTTAATAATGCACCAAATGATAACTATGGAAAATGAGATTTCAGATCATTTTCATCCTTTCTCTTTTAGTTTCTTTCCACTTTCTCATTTGTCTGCAATGACCATGTGTGACTTGTATAAATAAAAATAATGGGAGAAAATAAATTAATACATGAAAATATTTCTCTTCAATGAAGGGTGAAGTGGGTCGCCCTGGCAGGGTGGCTCAATTGATTGGAGCGTCGTCCCAAACACCAAAAGGTTGCAGGTTCGATCCCAGTCAGGGCACATATGGGAGGCAACCGAACAATGTTTCTCTCTCACATCAATGTTTTTCTCTCCGTTCCTCTCTCTCTAAAATCAATAAACATATACTCGTGTGAGGATTTTAAAATAATAAGTGTATCCAGGAAAGGGATGAATACAAGTGATCAACCAATAAATAGTTAGGGAGCGCCAGTTGTGTGCAGCGCCCAGAGCTTCAGCAGCCACCAAGAAGCGTAAGGCAAGGTCCCTGCCCTCCAGGAGCCAATGGCAGCAAATCGCAGAGGAGAGTGGGAGATGGCTGCAGGCTCATGCTGAGGCCATGGTGGGCACGAGGACCACCAGCAGCCTTCTGCTTCCTGTGACCAGGAATAGACGGAGATGAGGCAGGGAGGGCTGTGGAGGGGAGAAGCTGGAGAGCCAGAGATGCAGCCAGGACCAGGGAGAACCAAAACAAAGGTGGCAAAGATGGATGAGAGCAAACAACTGCAGTGAGGATTGAGTATAGCAGGAAAAAAAAATTAAAAACCCAACTTTGTACTAGGTACTGTGCTAGGTGGGATACAGGTTCTAGAAATAATTGAAACTAGCAAGTCTCAAGTTTTCATGGAGTTATAGTCAAGGGGTTTGGGGGTAGAGAAAATTGACTGATCAATCAATAAACAAACATAAGAAAACACCAGCAATAAGAACTATTCATTTTTAAGCCCCATCTAAATATCCCTACCATCTTACATCAAACAGTATATGTCACAGAAAACTAATAATGAACATACTCATACTTACTACCTATATTTAACAGTTATTTTGCCTCATTTTTTTCATGTTTTTCTGTTGCCGTTTTTATTGTTGATATGTTTTAAATTACACACACTATGACATTTCACCCCTAAATACACATCTCTAAAACTTAGACATTATTCTACTTAGCCACAACATCATTATCATAATCAATAAAATTAACAACAATTCCTTTATATAACCAAATACTCTGTCCATAGCCAAATATATACAACTAGTGGGCTGGTGCATGGATTCATGCATAGGTGGGGTCCCTCAGCCTGGCCTGTGCCCTCTTGCAATCTGGGACCCCTCCGGGGATGTCAGACTGCTGGTTTCGGCCTGATCCCCACAGGCCAGGCCAAGGGACCCCACCAGTGCATGAATCTGTGCACCGGGCCTCTAGTGTGCATATAAGATCTTTGGTTAATCTCTTCCCGTCCTCCCCACTCCCCCCTTCCCTCTGAGATTTATCAGTCTATTCCATGTTTCCATGCCTGTGCATTGAGCATCTGCCCCCTGGTGATCAGTGCATGTCATAGCTACCAGTTGAACGGTCGAATGGTCACTTAGAATTTTATATATATATATAGATTCTTCCCAAAATAGTTTTTAATGCTGGTTTTTTAAAATAGGATTCAATCAGCATCTACACCTGATGCTTGGTTGTCTTTGTCTTTAACTCTTTTAGTATCTATATCCATATCTACATCTCATCTACTTTACAGCTATATCTCCATTGTCTATATGACTGCTCTTGTCGGGAACCCAGAAGAGAATACATCCTAACCAGATCCAGTCAAAGGAAACCCAAGCTATTTGTAGGTGGCAAATGCCTGGTCCTTTCTACCCACTGGTAAGAGGTGACTGACTACGCATGAAATCTCTGGCCTTTGGAAAAAACAAAGGATTCCTATATGTGAGTCAGCCTTGTACAAGAGGAACTATAGTCTCTCTCTCTCTCTCTCTCTCTCTCTCTCTCTCTCTCTGTCTCTCTCTCTCTCTCCCCTCACCTTTCTTGTATAATTCAAAGAGGGGAGTGGGTGTAAAGAGAAGGATATAAGCAGACAAGTTCTCAAATCTGGCTCCAGGACTGTGGACCAATGTGACCTTGGACGAGTCATTTCACCCCTTTGCCTATAAAATGAAGATAATACCCATCTGTGGGATTGCTGTAAGGATGAAATGAATTCACTCATATTCACTTATATGGCATGCCCATCACAGTGCTTTGATTCGCTATCAAGCTCTAGTTACCAAATTCAGTTTCTCCTCTTCCTGTAGACATGCTGGAGGACATTTCCCAGCTTCCCTTGCTGTTAGAGGTGGCTATGTGATCAAGCTTTGACTGTGTAGCGTGTGTTAGGGTTTATCTTTTACAGCAGCTAGCATTGCTTTAACCAACACAAAGCTCAATATTAAAGATGAAGCCCTAGCTGCTTGGCTCAGTGGATAAAGCGTCGGCCTGCGGACTGAAGGGTCGCGGGTTTGATCCCGGTCAAGGGCATGTGCCTGGGTTTCGGGCTTCATCCCCAGTGGGGGGTGTGCAGGAGGCAGCTGATCAATGATTCTCTCTCATCACTGATGTTTCTATCTCTCCCTCTCCCTTCCTTTCTGAAATCAATAAAAATATATATATTTAAAAAAAGATGAAGCTGTTGCTTAGAAAGAAAACCTAAATAGGCTTGATTTAAACCACAGTGGCTTTTGGAAAACCAAATAAGGAACCATGCCACTGCTGGGAAAAACCTTTAGATTTCAATATTGTATTTCATAAAATTTAACTTTTTTAATATTGTCACACCTCTGAGATAATGCTGTGCGTTGATGGCATCTCAAATTGCTGACAGCCGGGCGATAGTTGTGATGTAGCTGCCATCAGCTGCACACGCACATACTTGGTCACAGCTCTCCATCTTGTCGTCCTTTTCCTTGAAGGTCATGCAGGTGTTGGGTTTAATCACCACTCAGAATGTCTTCAAAATGTCTTCCATGCTGATTTGATACTAAAATGAAAAGTTGTGTGCTAAAAAGGCAAGGAAACAGAGCAGCTGGGTAGAAGCTAAACATCTAAATAAGACTTAAAAGAGCTCTTTCGATATGCATAGACAGAGAATTTTAAGTGATAGGAAAGCTTTGCGTCATGGTTTCCTAGGTTTTAGAAATACGTCAGTAATGGTGTGGGGTACGATGATGGGTGCCTTAGATTTGGTGCAGTTATCAACACGTAAATATGTCAGTGATTTTTAACCAAGGAAGTAACCCAGTGTAAATAATAATGATATAACAACTTGCACTTTCCAAGAGCCAAGCATGTGCCAAGCTCTGTGTATTACTCACATTATCTCACTGAGTCATTGTAACAGCCCTGTGAAGTGGGTACTCTTATATACGATTGCAAGTTGTCCTACATGCTATATGGGAAGGGAATGGGGTGCTGTGAGAGTGAGAAACAGGTAGGAACATGAGTCAGATTGGGAGGGGAGACCTTCCCTGGAAGTGAGGAGACCTGGAAGATAAGAGTCAGCAGTGTTTATTGAGCAGGTTTGATTCTACATGTATGTGTCACTTCACTCAATTCTCATTAGAACCCTAAGAACATTGTTATCTGTTCCACTTACAGATGAGGAAATCAAGATGGAATAGAGAAGTTGAATGACTTGCTCATACTAATTCAGATCACACAGCTAATGAGTGATAAAAACCTGGGATGCTATAACGGCTCTCCAGGCACAGAGCCCACGCCTCTTATCACTTCACTATCCTCTCTAGTGATTAAAATGGGGGGCCATCTACATTTGACCAATAATGGCAGCAGGAAATGAACTGGTTACAAGCACAGGCTCTGGGGGTCAGACTCCTGAGTTCAAAGCCAGGCTCTGCAACTGACCAGCAAGGTGCTTGACCTTTCTATGCCTTGGTTTCTGCATTTGTTGTGAGGATTAAATGAGTTAATACATGTATAGAGCTTAGGTCAGAACCAGAATATAGTGCATCCTCAAAAAGTATTACATAGTATTGCTGTCTTCATACACAGTTCACAGAACTCTAAGGAAACTAAGAGTTAGAAAGGTTTAGCAGTTTGTCTAAACCCATGGTTGGCAAACTGCGGCTCGGGAGCCACATGCGGCTCTTTGGCCCCTTGAGTGTGGCTCTTCCTAAGCCTTAGGAGTACCCTAATTAAGTTAATAACAATGTACCTACCTATATAGTTTCAGTTTAAAAAATTTGGCTCTCAAAAGAAATTTCAATCGTACTGTTGATATTTGGCTCTGTTGACTAATGAGTTTGCCGACAACTGGTCTAAGCCCACACATTTCAAGAAAGGAATCAGGATACGAACGTAAGTCTGTTCACTCTGGAGCCCTTGCTCCATGCCTTACCCCAGGGAGCTGCCAACTAAAAATGGATCAGGGGTTTAGGTCTTCATTCCTGAGGGTTTCCCAGAAAAGGAGATTCTAAACCCACTGTGACACCTCATTTTAACATCTGACTCCCACCCAGAAGTAAGGCTCTTTCTCTGCCAATCTGGATTTCATCTGTGGGGTTTTTTTTTTAAGTCATTCCTCTTTGAGACCCTGGGAAGATAGGGACTCAACAATCCATTTCTTTCCTTTATGTCTTTCATATGCTGTATTTCACATTTCCTCGCCTATGTAGAGAAGGCAGGGACCATTTTTGAATCTGGCACAAAGTAGATGTTCAACAAAAATGCGTTGTGTGGAGAACATATTGGTGGTTGCCAGAGGCAGGAAGCAGGGAGCAAAATGAGTTGGAGGAGTGTCAAAAGGTACAAACTTCCACTAATAAAATATTAAGTCATGGGATATAATATGCAGCCTGGTGGCTATAACTAATAATACTATATCGTATGTTTGAAAGTTGCTAAGGGAGTAGACCTTCAAAGTTCTCATCACAAGAAAAGAAATTGTAACTGTGTGAGGGGATGGATGTTAACTAGGCTTATTGTGGTGATCATTTCCCAATATTTATATACAAATATTGAATTGTGTTGTACGCTGAAACTAATATAAAATTATATGTCAATTATGTCTCAATTGAGAATTTTAAGAAATGGCTAAGAACATGTGGTCTATGAACAAATAAGTGCATAATCTCTGAGGTCCCTCCCAGATCAGACAGACCCCTGCCCACTCCACCCGAACCTCCCCCCCAACTTGCTTTTCTTTGACTCCCATTTCTTAACCCCAGTATTTCTCAAACAAGGCTGTTGCGAGGGTATTCTGAGGACACTGTGGAGTTGAAGTGGTCTTGGTATGTGGTGACACCCTGGGTTTCCTCCTTCCTCATTCCCTTGGGCCAGTTTTTGACCAACAGGGTATAGAGCGAGGGGTGTGTGTGCATTGGGGCAGGGGATGCTGAGGTGGGCGGTTGGCAGGTAGATAATGTGTGGCTGGAGCCATCAAAATAGCTCCTGGGCCTTTGGTTGCAAACCATGGAAACTATCTCAAACAGGCATAAGAAAAAAGGAAAGGCATGAATTGCTCACATAACTTGGAGTTCAAGGGTGTGCTGGTTTCATTCAGGAATCCTAACATTCAAATAAGGCCTCGACTTTCCTCTTTTTCTCTCTCCCTGCCCTGTGTTTTCCTCTCTGTATTTGATCGCACTCTCTTCTCAGAAGGCAGATGTCCTCCAAATAATGGCTGCTGACCACCCTCCAGCTGCAGAGAGCTCTAACCATCATGACTGTTGAAGTTGGGGGCAGGGGGGAGGCTTGCCAGGGGCGGAAGCTGAGACTGTTCTCTTCTGAAAACAAAACAAAACAAAACACAGCTTTCTCAGAAGTCCCAGAGTAACTTCCCCTTTGGTCTCATTGACAAAAAAGGGGGTCCCATGAATACCCCTAGCCAAAAGGGAGGCTGGGGAAGTGGGAAACAAAATCACGATCACGATTATGATCCATTGCCAGGAGTGGCACATGGTCACCCTGAACAAAATTGGGGTTTCTTCTAGGAAGGAGAGATACTAGATTAGGTAGGTGACGAATGGTGTTACCACAGGAGGTGTTATAAACCCATCTCACCAGATCACATAATAGGAACGGGGAGGAGAAGTTAGGAAAAGAAGTGGAAATGCTAGCGACAGAGATACAACTGGTGCACACATTAGACTTGGAAAGCAAGGAGGTGAAAGCCAGGGGAAGAGGTGAATCGGGGAGGTGGGCATGGCCAGAAAGCAGAGGCCCAGCCAGCTGTGGCAGCACCAATCAGGACATTTCCTGGAACACACAGTTCTTATCTAAGGATGTTCTGGAGCAGGAGTTCAAGAAATACCGAGGTTCTTGGTGAGCAAGGAGCAAGGGAGAGGTCTCACCACGGTGAGTCTGAGTCCCTCCCACAGTTTTTAGTCAATCCCCACTGTTCATGCTCCAAGGCAACTCGAGTCTAAACCAAAGCAACAAAGCTCCAACCCAAGGAGAAACATGCTGAAAAACCTTCAGTGGTTCCCCACCACCATGAGCTCAAGTCCAATTTCACAGTCTGGCACCACTGTCCTCTCCAGCTTCATCTCTCCCTGTAACTCCTCCCTCTTGTTGCTCCATCCCCCCACAGCTCCCTAAATCCAGCCTGCCCTTTCCTGACTCCCGGATTTTGCTCTCTCTGTCCTTTCTGGCCTTGTCTCTCTCTGACCTCTCCGAGCCTCCATTTCCTTAAAAAGGGAAATAGCTTGATTAATAGATGTTGTGAGAGTTACAGAATGTGATAAAACATGGTAAATGGCTCGGCCGGTGTTGCTCAGTGGTTGAGTATCAACCCATGAACCAGGATGTCACGGTTCAATTCTCAGTCAGGGCACATGCCTGAGTTTTGGGCTCAATCCCCAGTAGGGAGGTGTGCAGGAGACAGCCGATTGATTCTCTCTCATCATTTACTAGTATGCTTCTATTTCCCTCTCCCTCGCTCTTCCTCTCTGAAATCACTAAAATATATATATAATATATATTTTTTAAAATGTTAAGTGCTTAGAACACTACCTGGCACATAGTAAGTGGTCAATATATGTTAGTGTTATTATCCATTGATCCTTGTTTTGAAATTTGAACTTGGTATACGTATTACAGTACTTACCCATTCCTTCTTGGCTGTATTTGTGAACGAACATGTCAAGAGGGTGAGCACCATGAGGTCCAGAGGGTTGTGAGTGGCTGCCCTCTGCTTCTTGTTCGCCTTTGGAGGTGCATGCCAAGCGCACCGCTATCCTTGATTTGTTCTCTGGAGATGACAGCCTGACAGGGGGCAGAATGTGTCTATCCAGGACGTGTTGGAGAGTGCAGAGTGAGGTTGGGCAGACAGTCACCCTCTGGGCCTGTTCCCTCTTGCTGGCCACGGGGCCCCACCAGGAAATGAAGCCCACCCACAATTTCACAAGGAGTTCTTAGGAAAGTCAGGTGGCTTCATCTGCCAACAGTGTGCAGTTCAGACCTGTCACCAGGCTTCTCCTCCAAAAGGCAGGAACCTGCCACTGTGAGGAGGTGAACTCTAAGTGCCACTCGCCTGCATTCAAGGCCCATCAGCAGTGACACAGCAGGAAGCCAGCAGGGCCTGAGTCACCCCGTCCCCTACGGCCACACCCAGCGTTTTCCTCCAGGGCTGGGAAAGCTGCTTAGAGCTGGAGGTGTAAAGCTTCTGTACCTGGGTCTACCCAGGCCAATGACATCATTGCTTTAACATAGCTTAACAGTGTAGTGCAGGAGCTCTAGTGTGGGACTGACTGGGTTAGGAGCCTGGCTCTGCCTCTATTTAACCTAGAGCAAGCTTCTTAGAGCCTCTGGCCACAGTCTGCCCATCTGTAAATTGGAACAATAGCATTACCTCCCTCACCGGAGGGAACGAGCTTGGAACAGTGTATAGTATATTGATAGGACTTCTCTAACATGCCAGGCCTGGTCCCACCGCAGGGCCTTTGCATGTGCTGTTTTCTCTTCCTAGAATGTTTCTGCCCCAGATGGCCAGCTCCCACACTTAATTCAGGTCTTTACTAAATATTCATTTTCTTAAAGAAGCCATCAGTGGCCACCTCATTTCCATAACCTTTCCACCTCCCCCAACACTTCTTATTCCCTTCCCCACTTTTTCTCCCTAGTGCTACTTATCATCATCTGATAGACTATGTATTTTCATCAGGAATCTTCTCTATTTCTATCTCCCCCACCCCTACTGGAATTCAAGTTCCATTTTTGTCTGCTTTCTTCACTGCTGTACTCCCTAGCCCTAGAAAAGTGCTGACACATAGCAGCTCTCAATAAACATTTGTTAAATGAATGGAAATGAATGTCAGCTTATTCAACATGATTTATCACCAATTACCACTGTCATCAATAAAGACCATCAGTAAAGATCACCATGATTATTCATTCCATTACAGTGAGAATCAGAGAAAGGTTCAACATTAAAAACCACGCTACAATTCTGCAAATCTGCCTTTGGTTCATAAATACTTGAATAAATAGATTCTCAAAGCTGGAGGGCTCCACCTTTAGGGTGGAAAACTCTGTTAGCCACCGGGGCTGAGCAGATGGCAGATATGTAAATGTGTGAATCAGATGGGGCCATTATGGAGTGGTGAATGTAATCCCCACCTAAAGGCACTTAAATTCAAATTAAAAAAATAATCTCTACTAGCCAAACACGTCCCTAACATGTGTTTCCCTAACTCCAGACTGTAACTGCTAATTATATCACCCACTTGACCATTCTGATTTTTTTTAAATATATTTTATTGATTTTTTACAGAGAGGAAGGGAGGACAGGGATAGAGAGTTAGAAACATCCATGAGAGAGAAACATTGATTCAGCTGCTTCCTGCACACTCCCTACTGCAGATGTGCCCACAACCAAGGTACATGCCCCCGACTGGAATCGAACCCAAGACCCTTCAGTCCTCAGGCTGACACTCTATCCACTGAGCTAAACCGGTCAGGGCCCATTCTGATTTTTTAAAAATATGCAGATATTAATATGACCCAGAGCCTCCCATTCTCCCACCATTTTGGCATCAAGACCCAAGGTGGGCTTCACAGTCCATCAGTCAGTTCTGATCTTAGCTGCCCTGTTTGGGGCTGCTTTGCTGTTCTTCTAACTCCCCAAAGTTCAGGAGGCAACTAACCAGCGCATTCCCAAAGTCCAGCCAAGCTGGTGACACACAGGAATGAGTGAATGAATGAATGACTTGATGGCTCAGACGGGGGAGTCCCAAGGGCCACCGTATCTTCCTGGTCTCCATTTTTGGATCCTCAGTGACCTCCCAGGGAGGCGTGACTGACTCTCTCCCGGAAGATTATTTCTCCCCACTTCCTCAAAAGTCCCTTAAAAAGACACCCATTGGCACCATTAAAAAGAACTTTCACTGCAGTCTGCATCTGTGTGGAGACTGGGGTGACCCCACCCTCTTCACCAAGGACAATGGGTGAGAACTTTGCCTCTTGTTTGTATAAAGGCCCATCCTGGTGAATTTCCCAAACAAAGAGAGACAGCTTCAGAAGTTACTCCTGGAAACGAAAATTGCCAGCATCCCTTCCTTCCCCTGCTCCTCCCACCCCATGGCATTTTCTCATTAAAATAGAAGAAGAAATTAGTTCCCTCTTCACACACACCTGCAATGTACAGATGGGGAAATGGAGCCTAGACAGGCTTGACTTCTAAGCTCCACTAGCTGTGAAACCTTGAAGTTCCCTGAACCTCTGCCTTCTCATCTGTGAAAAATCAAGTAACGTGATTGGGTACTGGGAAGAGTATATATGAGTTATGCCTCCTCCTAATTAGCTCGCCCTCCCCTAAACTCTATCCCCTCAGACCACGCACTCAGTGGGAGTCACACACACACACACACACACACACACACACACACACACACCAGCTTCCCAGCCCCTGTACGGAAGTCCATTATATATTTGCTATTGCCATAATTATTGCTACTTAGGTTCACCCCGTGAATGTGGAGCCAAGACAACCAGCCCACGCATCAGTCCTCCGTGCCCACCACCGGCCCGCTTCCTGAAGAAAAGCTCTTGGAAAAGCAAATCCGATGTAACCACAGGTGCGTGTCTATGCAGAGCCAAATCTCAGCAGTGACTTCAGCGTCACCCACTGGCTCATGGTTGCTCCGTTATTGGACCCATAACCCGCCACTACTCCCCTGTATTAGAAGCCCTCAAAGCTAACTTGCTCATTGAGAAACACAAGGGGTGGATATTTTCAGGGAATTTCTGCCAAAAAACGTAACCCTGTGAAGACATCACAGGAAGCACCTGCCAGCTCCAGTGGCCTTGAAGGCACCACCCAACCTCTTTTTATCTGAGCCCCACAGCACCTGGTGCTGAGCCCAGTGGTAGCACTTAAGGTGCAGGTTCCAGTGTCGGTTTGCATATCTGTCCTGCACTAACCTGCCAGGGCCTGGAGGGCTGGGACTGAGTGCCCAGTGCCCAGAAGGGCTGAATAAATACTGCTTGGCTGTAAATCTGAATAGAAGACACCGGAAGGATTGCTCTTGCATCCCCATCCCCCCTTCCCTAGGAGGTGTGGGGAACAGGTCCACAGGGAGAGGCCTTCCAGACTTTCTTCTCATTCCTCCTGCCCATGGGGTCTTGTGAACTGGACATTGTGCCCTCTGTAGGCCCCACAGCTCTCCCTGTTTCTTTTTGTCCTTGACTCTACAGCCTTTGACACTGAACCTGAAATGGTTCAGAGGGTAGTGAGAGAGCTGGATGTCCTGAGGCTGCTGAGGGTATGAGTTTGCAGCTAACCTGCTGTGTAACCCCAGGCATCTCTCTAAACCTCTGTTTTCTAATCTGCAAAGACAGGGAATAGATATCCATTGCACCCCCCTACCAAGGGTAGGCAGGCATTTGTACTGTTAACTTATCTGATCTGTAAAATGAAGGAGTTGGCCAATATAATTTCCAACTTCCCTCTGGGAAAAGTTTTGGTAGCTGCTTTCAAATCATCCCGAACTCAGTCTGGAGAAGGGGCGGTGATGTCACAAAGGATCTGGGCCAGGCTGACCTGGCTTCCGGTCTCTAGTCTGTCACTCCCCAGCGGTGCTGACTACTGGGCAAGTCCCATGGGCGCTCTGAGCCTCGGTTTCCTCACCTATAAAAGGTGTGGCTATTGTTGAGCATCTACCTATGAACCAGGAGTTCACGGTTTGAGTCTCAGTCCAAGTTGTGGGCTCAGTCCCCAATAGGGGGCATACAGGAGGCAGCTGATCAATGATTCTCTCTTGTTGTTGATGTTTCTCTCTCTCTTCCTCTCTGAAATATATATATTTTAAATCTCCCATGTAGGGCTGCCCAGAGGATAAAATGTGAGGGGGTTTGTAGTAGCTTTGCACTGTGCTCAGCCCACCGTAGGGCTCAACCAGCATCACTTTCTGCCCCTTTCCCAAACTACTCACAGAAAATGTGGGGATGAATCCTTATGCAAAGTATTTCTGCTAAACCCTGAGGTTTTTTGCTTGCCTTTGGTTTATAAGAAGGAAGCAGAAAGTTGCATCTGATGGCCTAAGAGTGCTGATGACAAAAGTTTCATTTCTGCAGCCTACACTCCTAGCCACAGTGTCAGATAGTCATCACTGTGCACCCTGGCGAAGTCAACCTTTCCCTTGAGACTCTTCTGCCCGAGAACAAATATATTTCCTTTTAAAATCATTTTTAAATTTTAACTGTCCGCTTTGAGTGCCAGGTGCAGTCCAGAATCTGGGTCGCTTTCTCTGAGAGGCCGTCTTTAACAAACCCCACTTACCATTCCAGGCCCTCTCCCACCTCTGGCAACTCCCCAGTGTCTGCTTTACTTTTCTCCAGAGCACTTGTCACCACTGAACACATACAAACACACACACACACACACACACACACACACACACACGCTTCACCAGAATGTAAGCGCAACACAGATGAGGATGTCCAGTGCACGGTCTCCAGTGTTCAGAACAGGTCCTGTATTAGTAGGCACGAAATGAAAGTTTGTTGAAAGAATGACTCTGGGCCCGAGCTGAAGCCAAGCTGGCAGCTATGACAATAATAATAATAATGAAATGTCGTGCGTGCCCCTCATTTCACAGTTCACAACGCCCTGGTACAATATTTACTTGATCTTGTACAGAAGACTGTGTCTCTGCATTTTCTAGGCAAAGAAACCTAAGGAGAGGTGAGTGTTTCTGAAAGACAGAGGAAGCTCTTCTGGCCTCCGGGCCCAGGGCAAGTCACTTCCCTGCTCTAATCTCACCTTTCCTAATCTGTAAAAAGATGTGGACTGGGTCCCTTCTGGGGCTAAGACTTTTAAAGTCTTAAATCCTGTGACTCATTTGATGGTTAGCCCTTTAAATACTGACTCACTTGTTGCTACTTACAGACCATAATTGCAAAATCAGGCTGAGCTGAAACCTCTGTCCATCGATTCCATTTCCAGGTCTCTCAGAACTCACTCCACAGGGCCGCTCCTGCTGGGCCTGCTGAGCCGCTCAACGGCACACGGTAAGTTCCACACGATGAGTTGTGGTAGTCGTTGATATGTGGCCAAAGCAGGTGATTTATTTCATTTTTTCCATCGCTCTGCATTTCCTCCACTTGTCTCCTAACTTGGTTTCCTATTGCCAAGCTTTCCCTCCCAAGCTATTCACATATTACTTGGAAACTAAATGAACAAAACTTGCTTTCAGGAAATCAAAACCTTCAGTGGCTGCCTACTACTGCCTGCAGAACATAGTTCCAGGAGTTATCATACCATTTGAGGCCCTTCTCAATCTTGCCCTAATAACCTTTTCAAATATATCTATCTCGACAGCTGCCCTACTCTGTTGCGCCAGAATCCTCTGCTTCAATCAATTCAACTCATTCACTCAGCCATTCATTTATTCAATAACTATGGCCCTGGCCAGGTAGCTCAGTTTGTTAGAGCATCATCCTGATATGCCAAAGTTGAGCGTTTGATCCCTGGTCAAGTTATATACTAGAATCAACCAATGAATTCATAACTAAGTGGAACAATAAATCGATATTTATGTTTCTCTCTCTTTCTCTCTCCCCCTCTCAAACAATAAATACAAAATTAACAAACAAACAAACATGTATCACATGCCTACTATGTGCCAGGCATTCACAGCTGTGGGGTCTGCTGTGCTAAACAAGTTCCTGTCCTCATGAAATGTGCATTCTAGAGGGGGAAAGATGGGCAATAAACAAGCAAACAAGCAAACCAGATGATTTCAGATAGTGATGAAGATACACGTCACTGTTGTGCTAAGATCATAATAACACACACGACAGCACAAACAAAGCAGGGTGCAAGGACAGAAAGGCAGTGGGCTACCTCACAGCTACCCCTCTCTGTGGGGCCACTTTTAGGGAAGGTCTGAGTGATAGTCATGTGGAGGCCTGGGAGTGATCCAGACAAAAGGAACAGCAAGGTTGATGGGGGGAAAAAGGGGACATATGTGACACTTTCAACAATAAAGATTTTAAAAACAGAAGAACAGCAAATGCAAAGGCTCTAAGGCAGCCCCAAAGCTTCACATGGCCTTGGGGTAGGGCCGAAGCAACTTGGACAAGGAAGAGGTTGCTAGGAGACCAGGTCAGGGAGGTAGGCAGGGCTCTCTGCCTTCTCATTACAATCTCTAAACCTACCCGTTTTCACAGGCCACGTAAGCTCCAGCATTTCAGTGGCACCTTCCTTTTCTGCTTTCTTTTGTCTCGGGAAACTTCCTTCACTGACTCTCTGGTTTCTTGTGTGCGTGTTTCCACCAGTAGATGCTGAGATAAATTTCTCTTTTTAAAAAATATATTTTATTTATTTCAGAGAGGAAAGGAGAGGGAGAAAAAGATAGAAGCATCCATGATGAGAGAGAATCACTGATCGGCTGCCTCCTGCATGCCCCATAGACTGGGGATCGAGCCCACAACCCAGGCATGTGCTGGACCAGGGATCAAACCGTGACCTATTGGTTCATAGGTCAACACCCAACCACTGAGCCACGCCAGTAGGCCTAACTTTCTCTTTTAATGGCTGTGTTCTGTCTTCTCTATAAGGTGATCAATTCTTTAAGGGAAGGTACCCCAGCAAAACTGTAGGACAGAATGCACGTTAGCTATGAGCACAGCCAGAATCTTTCATTAGTGACATAAGATAAGTGATCGCTTTCTCTGAGCCTCAGATTCAGAATTGGAAGAAAGGAATAGAAGTATAATTAAATAGATAATGCATATAAAGTGCCTATTACTTAGTACCTACTGTGCCTGTCATAAAAGAAGCTACGAATGATCCCTGTGGTTATTTGCAAGACAGTTGTGCTGCTTGTGGCTATGACTTTGGGCAAGTAGTTTTCCCTCCTCGAGTCTAGTTTGCTGAGCTGTAAAATGGGATGTAGATACTATTCAGCTCTAAGATTCTCGATGCCTCTGTTCTAGTTGTTAACACGTTACCCTAAACCCGTACGATGTGATGTATTCTGCATAATGTTGCAGCGCCCTCTATTGGAGGCACTTTACCGGCATTTGCTGGATCCTTAAATCAGCAGATGCTTAAACAGAAGCCCAGCCCTCCCTCAACCACATATATTCTGAGAACACTCTCTTCTTAAGTAACATCTCTCACCATACACATACGGATTATTTTTATCAAAGCAAAAAAAAAGTTCTTTTTCATTTTAAAATTCTGTTCCTTTTTTTCTTTTGTAGGACTTTGTAAAAGTTGTTCTTTAAAATATATTTTATTGATTTTTTACAGAGAGGGAGGGAGAGCGATACAGAGTTAGAAACATCGATGAGAGAGAAACATCGATCAGCTGCCTTCCGCACATCTCCTACTGGGGATGTGCCCGCAACCAAGGTACATGCCCTTGACCAGAATCGAACCTGGGACCCTTCAGTCTGCCAGCCGATGCTCTATCCACTGAGCCAAACCGGTTTTGGCTAAAAGTTGTTTTTTAAAAATTACTTATTTTAACATAATTTCAGACTTACAAAGATATTGTAAGAAAAATACAAGAGTTACACTGCACACTTCACCCAGATTCCCCAAATGTCTTTCATGTATTTTCCCATGCATCAAGATAAAAAATTGTTATGGATATTTGTCTAAAGGCTCAGGAATAGGAAGACAAAAAATCTAAAAGTCTGGCTTGCTTTAGTGTAGCTGAGTTTTCATTGCTTTTATGAGAAAGAATTGGAAAAATATGTGGTCCATCCACTGTGAGGTATAGGGATAAGCACTGGGTTTTTGGATACGTCACTTCCCCTCTCCGGGTTTTTATATCCTTACTAGAGGCCTGATACACGAAATTCATGCAAGGGCCTCGGCCCTCGCAGCCCCGGCTTCATCCAGAAGGTCATCCGGACAGTCATTCTGCTGTTTGGTCTAATTAGCCTATTAGCACTTTATTATATAGGATTTATAAATGCAGGGGTTGGACTCTCAGGTACCTCCCAGCTCAAAAATTTATGATTTTTCAACTGGGTTGTCCTGCATTGTCCTGTATTCTTTGAATCTAACGAACAACCAAAGTGGCAGCCCCTCCTGGTCCTGAGATGGCACCAGGGTGTCCCTGGATAACAGATGAGCAGTGCACCAAGGCCGTTTTCTTCCCCCACCCACTGCGGCTGCTCTCGGCTCCAGCCAGAGAATGAGGCCCAGAAAGAAAAAAGAAAAACATAAAGGGAGCCAAGTAATCAGAATTGAGAAAGTGCAGGAGCAGAAAGAAAGTGACGGAGGAAATGTCCCTTTTTGCTAATGATTTATGTATATTTAAACATCCCAACATTTTGTAAGCAAATCAAAGTCTATATGATACATTCTTACGTTCCAAATTGGATGCAGTGAATTTAGATCTGTAAAGCACCCTTATAAACCACTGCATTTGTTTAAAATCCTCCCAAACAGTTTTTCTTTTTTCCCCCATAATTCATAGTTTCTAAAGATGTCCTGTCCAAATGGTAGCTACCGACCACATATGGCTGTTTAAATATAAATTTTTTTTAAAATATATTTTTATTGATTTCAGAGAGGAAGGGAGAGGGACAGATAAAAACATCAGTGATGAGGGAGAATCGCTGATCAGCTCCCTCCTGCACGCCCCCTACTGGGGATGGAGCCCACAACCCAGGCATGTGCACTGGCTGGAACTAACCACGGCCTTCTGGTTGATGGGTCGACACTCAACCACTGAGCCACACCAGCCGGGCTGTTTTGTTTTGTTTTTAAATATATTTTTATTGATTTCAGAGATGAAGGGAGAGGGGAGAGAGAAATAGAAACACACAAAGAGAATCACTGATCAGCTGCCTCCCGCTCGCCCCCTGCTGGGGATGGAGCCCGCAACCCGGGCATGCACCCTTGACCAGAATCGAACCCCGGACCTTCACTCTACAGGCCAAAGCTCTATCCACTGAGCCAAACCAGCCAGGGCTGTTTTTTTAATATTTAAACTACAGACACCTCCCTGCAGGCCTATTTCCAGCCTCAGGCACAGACTCTCCAGAGCGGCACTGGCCAACAGAAATACAATGCAAACCACACATGTAATTTTAAATTTTCTGGTAGCCGCACTGAACAAAGTAAACAAGAGATAGGCGAGATTAATTCTCGGAACACTATTTAATTCCATATATCCAAATACCATGTCAACGTGTGATCAGTGCAGGCCTTGTTGACGAGATACTTTACATCCTCTTTTCCTACAAAGACTTCCAGGTTCAAGGTGTAATTTACACCTGCAGGCATCTCCGCTTGTTCCAGCCAGAGTTCGTCCACAGTGTGGCGAGTGGTTACAGGGCCGCAGCGGCCTCTGGAGGAGAGGGTGTGGGGTGCGAGGTGCCGGAGCAGGAGCGCACAGCCTCTGACCAAAAGCGTTGGTTTAAAAAAAAGCCCCTTTGGGAGAAACTCCAGTGGCAACCGCGCCTCCTTCTCTCTTCTGCCCTCGCCCCTGCCCTAGGCCACTCTGGGCTCTGGGCTCTCCCTCGGGCGCTGTGGGCGCTGCTCCTTTCAGGTCTGGTCCCTCTCTGTGACACTCCGGGACCCGCTAGGGACCCAGAAAAGGATGCTGGCGGAGTATCCAAGGGCAGCCTCTTCCACGGATGGAGGGGAAGGAATGTGGTAGACCAGAACCTCCCTCCATCTGCCCCCC
>NW_006296627.1:5102134-5109186 GCF_000327345.1 Myotis davidii | reverse complement strand
CACCCCCCAGCACCTGCCCAACCCATCCCAGCACCCTCCCCCTCCAGAGAAAGGAACTGCCTGCCCAGCCCAGGAATTGAGGGGGGAGGGGGCCACGGGCTCTTCAGCGGGAATTTCTGTTCCTGCTGCTTTCAAGGAAAAAGGTTCCGGAGCAATGTTGGCTTCCCCCCCCTTACACATCAGGACAGCTGACCAGCGCCCGGGGTGCAGTTATCTGGACTCGCCCGCTTCTCATAAAGCGCTTTCCGCAGACTCGCCACAGGGTCCTGCTTTGCATGCGCCACTGGTCCAGCTCCGGCGGACTCTCACCCTCCCCTCCGTCCCACGTGTTCATTTCTGCCTTTTCCTCTCTCTCCCCCATCAGGCTCTGCTGTGGTTTTTTGATGATTTCCCTTTTGTTTAATCATTCTGGTGAAATAGGACCCAAAATAGCAAGCAAGAGCATGCCGATTGGGATGGGAAGTCGGCCTGCTAGAATAACTTCAAGTAGCAGCGATGTGCTAATCCCCAGCCCCTGGCACCCAGCTGGCCCGTTTGTGGACACAGTGTCACCTTACAAGCCACGGTGGTGCTTTTACTCCGCAGACAGCACGCAGGTATTGAGTTTCTACGCGTGGCGAGGCTCTGTCGTGCCAGGCTCAGGGGAGACATGTGTCAAGGCTTCTGCTCACAGGGAATGAAGGCGATGCCTGCCCCGACCTAAGGCTCTCACCCCGGCTGTAAGCAGCGGGGTTTCATGGAGGAGGGGCACTGGAGCTGGGACTTGGAGGATGGGAGGATTTGAGCAGGCAGGAATATTAAGGAATTGTCTACCTTGGCGATGGAAAGGACAGCAGGAAACGCCGCAGAGGTGGGGAGTGGAAGGGATGCCCCCACTTGGCACAGCAGTGGCCTTCCCCCTGATTGGGCAGGGCTGGCACTGGGCCGAGAGCTCTAAGGTGTTAACATTACCCCTGAATGTCAGGAAGGGTTGCCACCTTCCCGGGATTCCCGTCCTTGTTTCCCACACTCCACCTGTCTGGCTCTGAGAACCTACCAACAAGATGAACCACACCATTGAGGGAGGTGAGCCCAGGGAACAGAGGGCCCATCAGGGTCCTTGAAGCTGCCACCACCAAGGACACCGCCAGGAGACTCAGTTCCTGCAGCCTGGGGGCCCCTGGAGGGGATGAAAACCTTGAGCTTCGGTGGCTTGAATGACCGAGGCCCAGGCCTCCCCAGAACTGGCCCAAGGCTGCTACCCTGTGGTTTATTCTCTCCATACATTTGAGGGGCAGCCCTCCTTGGAGTGGATAGTTGAAGATTCTTTTCTCTTTTGCAGAAGCAGAATTAGAGAGAGAGAGAGAGAGAGAGAGAGAGAGAGAGAGAGAAGAAAATGCCTCCCACCTCTTTACCCTAAAGTAATCCCTGCTATTTAGGCAGCCAGATGGGGATAGTCTGACAGAGCTTTACAGATTTGTGTCTCTCCCAGAACCATCTCCCCCAAGCATAGCTATTATCCAAGAGAGACCTTCCCTGGTCCCCATTTAAATGCCCCCCGCCTTGCCATACACACACACACACACACACACACACACACACACACACTGCATCATATCACCTGGGTCCGATTTTTTTTCTTAGAGCATTGACCACTATCTGGAATTCTCTTGTTCATTCCTTTGGTTCTTGTTGATGGAGTTCTCCTCGCCAGGCCCCCAACCAGACTGTGTCCCCAGAAGAGCAGGGTCTGTCGAGGGACTGCCAGTGTCCCCTGTGTTCTGCACATTGGCATGAAGTGGGCACATGCCAGCATTTCTCGATAAGCAGTTGTGGAACTGCACAGAGGCCTGAGCGGTACTATCCACCAAACTTACAATCGCACAGGCCCTCAACTCAGAGCGACTGCAGATGAGCTCAGGAGGGTAGCTGATTTCGGGTAACCTTAAAGGATCCTCATCCAAGCGATAATCTGTAATAACAAAAGGCCAGAACAATCTAAATGTCTTCATGGTTAAATAAATTATGATACAGTTATGCAATGAGATGACTATGCATACCGACAAAGAACAGGAAGGTCTTTGTAAACTAATATAAAAAAGATTTCCCAGATATAATCTTAAGTGAAAAAACAAAGCCAAGGTCAACGTTACAGTATGCTAGCTTTGGGGGGCGGGGAGACAAAAAAATTAGGGAAGCTATATTCATATCTGTTTGTTTAGGCACACAGTACTCCTACCCGGGTGCAAAAATACTAGTTATGATTACTACCTGCAGGGAGAGGAACGGGATCACTTAGGAGTCACGAAGAAGATTTTTCACCATAAACCTTTTTGTAACTTGGGAGTTTTGAACAATAAGAATGTATTATCTACTCAAAAATGAAATCAATTAAAACAAGTATTTTTACATATTTAAAACATGTCTTTTAAAGATTTTTTTTTATATTTTTTTGATTTTTTACAGAGAAGAAGGGAGAGGGATAGAGAGTTAGAAACATCGATCAGCTGCCTCCTGTACACCCTCTACTGGGGCTGTGCCCGCAACCAAGGTACATGCCCTTGGCCGGAATCGAACCTGGGACCCTTCAGTCCGCAGGCCGACACTCTATCCACTGAGCCAAACCGGTTAGAGCTAAAACATATCTTGATTGAATAATTTGATGAGTGTAGTTCAGAGTTGCCCCTGGTGGCTTTCAGGAAATATAGCCAGTGTCCCCTCCCATTCTCATTCAGGATCACACCCCTCCCTCTTCCTCTCCCTGCCTCCCGCAGCCCCTAAAATAAGGCTGAATTCCTGAAGGCTGGGCCCCTGCAGAAGGCTGGAGGTGTATGTGAAGGACAGGTAAACAGGAGCCTGTGGTGGCAACAGATTCCCTCCAGGCCAGTGTATTCCTGTAAACGGAATAAAAGAATGTCTTCATGTTTACCTTCTAGGGAGTTTTACAAAAACAACTTTCCTGCTTCCTTAAGCTGCTAGATAAAAGAAAATAAACTTGGCTCTGCTCTCAGTGGACTGGCTTAGCTAGAAATCATGGAGGCTGGGGAAGCTGGGGAGAAAGAAGTGGCAGCCTGGTGTATCCTGGCTGCAGGGAGTCCTGGGTGGAACCATAGCATTCTTGAGCTGAGGAAAGAGGGTCTGGAAAGCCGCAGGGCCAGCCCAGAGAATCCACACTAACCTCCTGGCCTCCTCGGAAGGCAGGAAGGTCAGCCTCAGGGTTAGGAGGTCCTGACCTCAGTTTAATGCCCTGCTGTCACCATCTTGAAATTCTTAATAAATTTTTAACAAGCAGCCCACATTTCCATTTTGTACTGCACCCTGCAAATGATGCAGTCAGTCCTTGCCATCTCCAGTATCCTGGTTTATTGTTTGTTGTGGAAAATAGAGTGTCTGTTTTCATTCCCAGTGTACCTGAGTTTATCAGATCCTTTCCTGAAAGCTGTTTTCAGAGAGCTTGAGGGTCCAGCTGTGCACCTGTGGTCATGTGGGAGGTGAAGGTCATGGTCAAGGTCAATGTCAGGGGACTGGGTAGACCATCCTGGGTACAGACAGGCATTGCCAGCATTTCTTTTTATTCCTGGCTCCCAGGGGTTACCTGGAATTGCTAGTTCACAGTGTAGCACCTTTGAGGGAAATCTGTACAAGTCACAGGGGCACGGTCTCTAATTTTTGCATTAGTTCTTTGATTCAAGAACTATTTATTGAACAAACAGGGGCTGGGTATATGGTAGGAAGGCACTTACCCTGCCCTCGTGGAGTTTACAGTGTAGTGGAGCTGGGCAATAAGCAACTAAGTGAACACAGCACCACCTATGAATGGCAGTAAGTTCTATGGAGAAAACCAGACGCCCAAGAGAGTAATTGATGGAGAGTGGGAAGGGACATGGGGACTACTTGGACAGAGTCATTAATGAAGGTCTCTCTGAAAACGTGACCCTTCCGCTGAGACCTGAAGGATGAACAGAAGCAGGGATATGAAGAAAGAAGAACCGGCAGACCAGGGAGGGAACAGCCTGGGAAAGGACGTTGCGGTGTTAGGATGTGCAGGAACCTGGCCTGTTCATGATGAGCGAGATGCAGGCCAGTGTGGCCAGAGTGTCAGGTGCAAGGTGGGGAGTGCCGGAGAGGTGGCTGGGCCGGAGGGGTGGGCAGAGCCAGTTCCTGCAGGGCTGATAGGCCCCACGAGGGACTTTGGGTTCCATCCCAAAGGCAACAGTCTGCCTCTGAAGGCCTGTAAGGTGGATAGCAGCACCATCAGATGTGCATTTTGGATAGTTTACTCTGGCTGATGTACAGATATTATTTGGTGTTCTTTTTTTTTTCTTTTTTTTTAAATATATTTTATTGATTTTTCACAGAGAGGAAGGGAGAGAGATAGAGAGTCAGGAACATCGATGAGAGAGAAACATCGATCAGCTGCCTCCTGCACATCTCCCACTGGGGATGTGCCCGCAACCCAGGTACATGCCCTTGATCAGAATCGAACCTGGGACCTTTCAGTCCGCAGGCCGACGCTCTATCCACTGAGCCAAACCGGTTTTGGCTATTTGGTGTTCTTTGATCATATCCGTGAACAAATAAGTTCAGAACACTCTGGATTACATAATGTTAAACTGATGTTTTTATAGTGCTGCAGTCTCAGAGACTTACCATATGTATATTCCAGGCAAAGCTGAGGGAGGAGAATAATAATATGCACTGTTTCCCAAGTGTATGTACACTGGGATGAAGGGGGTCAGGACCCCAAATGAGAAAACTAGTTGGGAGGCAGTTCAGGTAAGAGATGGACAGGATCTCAGATGGGTGGTAGTGGTAGGAATGAGGGGGAAATGAGTGGAAATAAAATATACTTTAGAGGAGAAATTGACCAGATTTGATGATGGATTGGGGGACTTAAGAGAGGAGAGATGTCAAACATCATGACCCACAGGTACCTAGCACGGGAGACTGGTCGCAGGTGACACAGAATTAGGAGACAACAAATTCTGGAGGTGGGGACTGAGCTCAAGAAACCATTGTGGCCCTAGCTGGTTTGGCTCAGTGGATAGAGTATCGCCCTGTGGACTGAAGGGTCCCAGGTTTGATTCCAGTCAAGGGCACATGCTTGGATTGCAGGCTCAATCCCCAGCAGGGGACATGCAGGAGGCAGCCTATCAATGATTCTCTCTCATCACTGATGTTTCTCTCCCTCTCCCTTACTCTCTGAAATCAATAAAAATATATTTTAAAAAGAAACCATTGTGAACATATTAATTTGAGATGACTGTGAGATAGCAGAGTGGAGATGGCTGTCCCACGCCCCACTAGACAAGTCAGAAGGTGGCCTCTGTCCAAATGCCCACTTAGAGGGACAGGATGATCAGAAGGACAGAGCCTGGCTTGCTTGCTTGCTTGCTTTCTGAATACATTTTTATTGATTTCAGAGAGGAAGGGAGAGGGAGAGAGAGATAGAAACATCAACAATGAGAGAGATTCAACGATCGGCTGCCTCCTGTACGCCCCACACTGGATAACCAGCCCACAACCTGGGCACGTGTCCTGACCGGGAATTGAACCGTGATATCCTGGTTCATAGATCGACACTCAACCACCGAGCCACACCGGCTGGGCCAGAGACTGGCTTTCTGATCCCTCACTGCCAGCCTCTGGGCCCTGGGACCCCACATTTAGGCTCCAAGAAAGATCCTCCTGCAAGATTTCGAATCAGCAGTGGCCTCTCCCTTGTACCCTCACCCCACCCTCCCAGCTGCCTGTTACCACCTGACATGGCACCCGTGTGCAGAATAACAAGGTTTAGGACAAGTGCTCTACAAGCAGCAGACATTTGCCTTGTAGAAGGGCTCATGCTCATTGGATGCGGGCACCAGCCTTTTCTCAGGAGTACTGAGTTCCTGAACCACACCTGGAGCCCTGGGAGGCAGGAGCCCTGGTGGGTGCGCCTTCTATCCACCAGCACTTGGGGGCTTACAAAGCACTTCCCATCCACTGTCTCACTCTCTCAACAACCTTTGAGACCAGGCAGGGATTATTTTAGTTCCACCACTTTATATAAGGCAGTTCAGAGAGGTTACTCTAATTTACCAAGGTCACACAGGTAATAGAGGAATCGGGAATCAAAGTCAGGAGTCAAAACAAGTCTACCTGAGGCCAAGTTCAAGGCTCTTTCTAGCAGCCCATGTTCTTCCACGGCAGGGACCACCCATGTTCAGAGAAAGCTGCCTTCACTTCTGAGATATCACGTGAACGGCTCTGGGAGGGCCCCACGGCCTGGGACACTGCCCAGAACACAGCCTATCAGAGCTGCAAGGGCCCACACGCTCGCCTCCTTGCACAGCTGAAGAAAAAGCAGACTCACGAAGGGAAGGAAATTCGTGGCAGGACCAGGACTGAAACCCAAATCTCCAGCTGTAATCTCTTTCCACTTCACTCAAAGCCTCCTGGCCTTGGCCCTCCTCCATCTATAGAGAGGTCAGCCCTCTTGCCATGAGAACTTTGTGGGAAAGAAGAATAAACAGAACTAAAAAGTAAAAGGTGGTTTTTGCCCTGGCATCCATTTACCTTTCTTTCTGGTGTCCTCACCCCCAGGCATCCTCTAGGGCAGGGGTCCTCAAACTACGGCCCGCGGGCCACATGCAAATACAAATATTGTATTTGTTCCCGTTTTGTTTTTTTACTTCAAAATAAGATATGTGCAGTGTGCATAGGAATTTGTTCATAGTTTTTTTTTAAAAAAACTGTAGTCCGGCCCTCCAATGGTCTGAGTTATCAAGGTGCAAAAGCCTGTTTAAAAAGTTTGAGGACCCCTGGCCCACCCTAACAGGAGGCCATCATCTGTTTTCTGCCCCCACACTTACCTGCTGGTGTTGGTCCTCAAGGCTGTGTCTTGGCACCAGATGGCTGCTGGAGGAGCAGCTGAACTATGTCACCATTCCAGGTTATGCTGCATGACCACGTAACTCCCATAACTTGACATATCACTACATACGATTGCAAATGCCATTCTAGGTGGGTGTTGAACTTGGAGAGACATGCTGATTCAGAATTTTTCCACCCTGTGGCTTCCTCATTTCTCA
>NW_006296627.1:5077809-5102016 GCF_000327345.1 Myotis davidii | reverse complement strand
CGCGGGCCACATGCAAATACAAATATTGTATTTGTTCCCGTTTTGTTTTTTTACTTCAAAATAAGATATCTGCAGTGTGCATAGGAATTTGTTCATAGTTTTTTTTTAAAAACCTGTAGTCCGGCCCTCCAATGGTCTGAGGGACAGTGAACTGGCCCCCTGTTTAAAAAGTTTGAGGACTCCTGCTCTAGGGGACCACTCACATCCCCTTCTAAGGCTCTGAAGTTCCTGTTTTAGGGGTGGGCCTGTGGCTCGGGTTTGGCCAATGAGAGTGAAGAAATGGCCGAGGTTGTTTCTTTCTGCTGCAGCATCCCGTGCTTTTTGGTCTAAATCTTCAGCTTCTGAACCGTTCAACCCAACTGAAGACCCCTCCGCAGCCCCTTCGAGAAGGCAGTTGGGAAATCAAGTGATAATATTGTCCCCCTTATTTCCTGACAAGCACCTCTTTCACTGAGGAGTAAGAGCTTAGCTCCTGAACAGTGACTTGGAAAATGAGACTCAATGCAAGAAAATTCAGCTGACATTAAAGTCTTTGCATGATTCCTTTAAATCGGGGACTCTGTGTGTGATCCCCAGAGCAGCAGCATCAGCAGCACCTGAGAACTTGCTAGAAATACACATTTCAGGCCCCGCGCCAGACTTACGGTATTAGCCATTCTGGGCCGAGGCCAGCAGTCTGGACGTGCTGAAGCTCTTAGGTGATTCTGGTGCCCCCAGAGCTGGCTCATGCTGCTTAAACCATGATGTTCAGTCCGGTGTGGATTTGCTTACACCATTCAACTCTGAAGGAAAAAGGTGCCTCAAAGTGTGTCTCAGTTCAGACCAAATTTTACAGGATCACTTAGGTTAATCTAGTGACTTAGAAATAGGGCTTTGCATCTCACAGACTTAAGTCCCCGCCCCCTCCCCCCAACTTGTTGGCTATGTCAATTTGGGCAAGTGATGTCACCTCAGAGAGCCTCAGTGTTCTCATCTGTAAAGCTAATAATGCAAACGTCTCCTTCATACGGACATTAAATGAGATGATGATTGCTAGCACATAATAAGCTCTCAATAAAATCCAGCTCATTATTATGTTTATGGAATTAAGCCTACTATCGCTGATCTATAAGCACTGACTCCCTGTCCCCAACCCATGCTGGCTGGAATGCATTTCCCATGCATCTGAAATTGATGTCCAGCCTGAGAGCACAAAGAATGGAATCAGAAAGTTATGTGTTAGGCCTGGCACTGCCAATACTTACCACATGACACTCAATGAGCCCATTGCCATCTCTGAACCCCGGTTTCCCCAGGTGTTAAATAAGTGGGGTTGGAACTAGATGGGCTGTTAGGTCCTTCGGGCTCTGACACTCCAAAATTCTGTATCTTAACCCTTGAACGGAGTTTTGTAAATTGGCCACAGGAAGCACAGACTTCAGTACCAAAATGCATCTGGAAGCAGCTAGTTCTTAGGATACATGAAAGAGTGGCTTTTGTGTAAAGGTAGGCATTAGAGGGAGGCAAATTTCCCCACAGAGCAAATGTCTGAAGATTTACCCACCTGTCTCGGTCACTGCCCCATCCTCTGGGCTGTACCAAGAAGCCTGGCTCCTCACTCAGCCAGGAGAAGCACTCCTCCTTTCTGTCTACTGGCAACTGCCTTGTCACTTGGCGTGAGCTTAGTATGCAAAGACTCTGGCCAAGGGCCCTCCTAAAACAGAGAGCAGAGTGACCGCTAGGCCATGAACCTGCCAACAAGAACAAGAAGTTCCGTCTCTGTTGGGTTTTAAGCCAGGCTCCAGTTCCTCTCACAATAGCCCTGCTCTGCTTAACCCAAACCAGCAGGGCATTGAATCACTCATTTCATTTTCTCCTTTTTGCTTATCGATTTTCTGTTTCCCCTACACTGCATGTTTATTATATCTGTTTCATCCTCAAAGCAGTAGCTTCCAGTGGAGACCATCATCAGGCATCGCAATGGTTTTCTTTGGCATGGAGAGTATGGCCTGGGAGGCTGGAGGCCCCGTTCTAACACAGGGTCACAGCGTATCTCAGGCAAGTCACTCAGTATCCCAGGGTCTGCTGTCACTGTTGTAAAGGAAGAGGAAACTAGACCATCTCTTCACCTATATTACTTCCCAAGGCTGCAAACACCACTCAAGGATTGGCAGCTAGTACAAAGGCTGTGCAGATCAAGTTCGGAGTCCTATCTTGCCCCCTCCACAACCACAAGCCGCCACCTGGTTTTGGCCAGCTGTTTATGGATGTGAGTAAATGGAAAAGAAAATGTGAATTCATTGATGCATATCCATCAATAATACAACCCCGATGTCCTGCTAAGGTACGGGGCAAAGCGGGGGATAGGGCAGGGGTGAGTGGGTAGGTTATGGAAGGCTCACAGACTCACACACTCATTAAGGACAGACTGGGAAGACAGGTAGCAGAGCACTGGATGCACCCATCTTCCCCCGATTTCAGATGAGGAAACTGAGGCCCAACCTGGGGAGGTGAGTACTTAAGGCCACACAGAGAGTAGGTGACCCCAGGTCAATGTTCAGCCAACACCAGCCCCTGACTCTGCTTCTATGTCGTGAAAACTGATGGGCCCAGGGAAACATTTTGCCACTAGGTTGGTAGATCACATTCAGCCCTGCTGCGTGGATGCTGGTCCCAGCTGCTCTGGAGCCCCACCCCTCAGGAGTAACAGCGGAGGCAGCTCTGACCCCCTGTGTTTTTTTCCCAGGCTACCTCTGGCAAAGGGCCCGCAGGCCTTGCCTTGTTATCTCGTGGTCTTAACCAGCTACACTCCATTTTCTGTCATGTTTTATCCACAAAAGACTCCTTGGCTGCCCAACAGGAAAGCCAGGCCAAGATCTCAGAGTCAGTATGAAGGCCGGGCTGGGACTGGTTTGATGGGGGAAAATACAGAGGATATGCTAGGCCTGCAGCCTTTGGCACCTTCAGAAGCCCACACCTTTGCACGCAGCAGCCGTGTGGGGTAGTGGAAAGAGCAGGCAGACAGGCCTGGGTTCAAATTCCAGCTACTTCCCAGCTGCATGGCTTTGAGTAAGATGTGTAGTCTCTGAACTTCACTTTCCTCATCTATTAAATTGGGGTGACACCCCTTGCCACACAAGTTATTGGACTGTGTAAGTAGTATCATTAGTTCTAGGCCCAGAAGATGGAACACTGGGTATGTTTGCTTTCCTGATGCTCCAGGTGTAGAGTTGTGCTAGTAAAGAATTAGCAGTGTAGCCCTGACTGGAGGCGGGCCAGGGTGTGATTGGCAGAGCCATGCATTGGGTGTGAGGTTGACTCTAATGTTCACCAGCCGTGGTGAATCCCTTCTCGTCTCTAAGATTCCATTTCTAGTCTCTAAGTGGAAAGCTTAATACCTTTCCTGCACCCGAGATGATGGTTATGAATGTGCTTCATACACTGTAAAACATGCCAGGGTTATCTCTTCTTATTAGCACGTACTGGTATGTAATTGAATCCTCCTGAGACCTCAGGCAAGTCATTGACCTCTCTGGGTATATCACTCAGAGCCCAGCAGGAAACAGATGGCACATCCAAACTGGGTAATTTGATTAGAGTGTGATAAGGGGGCTAAAGATGTGTGTACAACATGACAGACAGTGCAATAGCTCAAGCTACTCCCCACAGTGAGCCCTTACTACCTCTAGGCCTTGAAGGAATAAGGGAGAAGTGGTCACGTGGACCAGAGAAGGCACCTGTATGGAGAGGCCACCTGATCGGAGCTGTGGCCATCAGAGGAGGGGTACAGCCCATCCAAGGAGCCCTGGCAGGAAGGGAGTTGAAGAAATAATATCCTTTCCTCACTCTCCTCCTGGCCTCTGATCTCCTGTGTGTGCTTCCCTGTGGCCAAGAAAACTGGAAGCCAAAGGGTAAGGGAACTCACTGCTGCAGTCCACCCAGGGCAGCCTCCCAGGATACAGCACAGGGTGAAGGGGGTAGAGAGCAGGCCTGAGGGGCAACTGGCAGGTATCAGCACACTGGGCTGCAGAGTCTTTCCCAGTTCAAGGGAGGTGCTGAATGAGATGGTGTCTCCTTCTATCCTACCCTCTGACAGATTCTCAGCACTTTCCAAGCTTCAGATCTGGATCCAGAGGGTTAGAGCCAGGAATGGGTCCAAGCCCTCTCCCAGGGAGATCTATAGTCTTTCCAATCAATCAAGGACATCCTTTTTCTGGCAGGCCCAAATTTAAATAAACACCATTGAGTCCCATACTCAAAACAGTGGCAAACCATCCACAGAGGGGATAATTCTTTGGATTCTTTGGATTTAACATTTATGTTTCTCTTTTATCCTAAGTGAGCCAGGTGCATGTCTCAAATGCTAAAACCGGTGCCCTCTGCCTTCATTCACTGGAAGAAATATAATGCAATATAGAGGTCTCCATGGGCCTTATCTCTAGAAATAATAAACTGCATACAAGTGAACACCCTGGAGGAATCTAATTCTTTCCAGCACCTTCTAACTGACAAGCCCTGTGGCTCCCAGGAGAGACAATAGTTCCTGAATCCCCTTTCTCACCCCCTCCCATTCCAGATGGGTGATATAAATCTTGTGCCTATAAAAGAAAAGACAAGAGAGGACATCCCAGGAAATCTCAGGACAGACAATCTGGGACAGTAGTGAAAACCAGGCTCTCAAAGCAGTAAAGCCCAGGTTCAAGTCCTTACTCTGTCATTGACTAGTTGTCTTTGTGACCTTGGGGCTTCAGTTTACTCATCAGTCAAATGAACATCATAATAATGCTTTACCTTTCTCATAGGATTATTTCAAGAATTGAACAAAATAGCGCAGACAGCACATAGTAAGCCTTCAGTGGGAGCGGCATCCACAATAGGGCCCTTCCCCAGCCATGGTACTTCATCTATGCTTCTTCCTTTAATTGTGCAGCCCATCCAAGATGCCCTGGCAGGGAGGGAGTTGAAGAAGTAATATCCTTTCCTCACTCTCCTCCTGACCTCTGATTTCCTGTGTGTACTTCCCTGTGGCCTAAGAAAACTGGAAGCCAAAGGGTAAGGGACCTCACTGATGCAGTCCACCCAGGGCAGCCTCCCAGGATACAGCACAGGGTGCAGGGGGTGGAGAGCAGGCCTGAGGGGCAACTGGCAGGTATCAGCACACTGGACTGTAGGCACCCTCCTCACTTTCCCTTGCTGTTATCCCCTGCTCCAGACAAACCAGTCACAGTGCTTGCCACACCCACAGCCCTTTGTTGAGATGCACACCCTCCCCACCACTAGATAAATCAGAGGTCATTCTTAGCTCCTGAAGCACATCATCATAATAAAATCCTGTGTATTAGTTATTCCCCCATTACATAAGACAGGGCAAGGAAAGGCCATCCCGATTCTGTAATGCAGGTGGTACTGGAATCTAGAAGACTGATTAACCATAAAAGCGACAAGAAACCCAAGAACAAGATGTGACAACACAAATAGTACCTGTGGAAGGTCAGCCTGCAAACACAAAGCATACTTGACAAAAGAAGGAAAAAAGGGGGGAAAGAAAAGGAGGGAGGTTTAAAACATACTTATCTTTTATTTATTATTTTTAATTTTTTTTTTTACCTTTTATTTATTAGAAACAGGCGGGGGAGGGTTGTCTATGAGAGCATGAGGTGAGGACCAAAAGCCTGGGAAGAAGCTTTTATCTTTCCCCTTTTTACAACTGAGGAAACTACAGTTCAGAGAGGGTAAGTGGTTTACCCAGAGTCACACAGCTAGTTAGAGAAAAAGTTCAAATCTCAACAGATATGTTGTTCGGTGGCCACCCCTTTCAAAAGTCTGTGGCTAGCAATCTCTATAAATAGCTCCTGGAGCTTGCTGATGGCAAGGATCCTAAGTCCACACCACAGGCCATCATTTTGCAATGCTGTAGGATTTCATCGTCGCCCATTGACATTGAGCAGTGTACCTAAAGAAAGCAGATTACCTTCTCTGTGGCCTCATCTTTTATGTCCATCTTTACGGTGATAAACTGCTGGCCTAGAGGGCCGTCCAGGCACCAGAGGCCTCGGCTTGTGTGTAGGCGCCTTCCCTCCTTCCCTCATTCCTGCAGCCTTTAGTCAATGACAAAACCTTCCTCTAAAATCCTGACTCTGTGGTCTCATTTTTCCACACCCTTCTCTTCTTTCCAGCCCCACTGAAGCTGCTCTGGTTCAGGTCTGCAGTTGTAGAAAACGCCAACGGTCTTCCCACCCACAGCCTTTTTCCCGCCTAACCGATGATACACATTTGCTGATCGCTTTATCCCCAACACCCCTCATATCATAGTACTTAATGCTGCCAATAGCTCTCTAGTGTCTGTAGAAAAGAGTCTCTTCTCCCCCATTTAAGACCCTCCATGATCTCTTTCTAATCTGCCTTTCCAATATTCACATCCCTGCTCCAATGCTCTCAGCAAATTGTATTTGTCACTATCGCCTTCTACCTTCTACTTTCCCCAAAAAATGGTATGTCCAGGGCACAGTGTCTCTTCTCACTTTCTCTCTCTCTGTTTCTCTCTCCCCACCTCCACTCCCCCTGGAGTTCTACTTCCTCAGTGAGGGTTCCCTTCCCAGAAGTCTCTCGCCTGGTGCCTGTAAGATAGTTGCCAATGGCTTTAAGGCCACATGCGTGCTCACATTCAGCAAGAAAAGGGAAGATATATCTCATTGTTGCCTGGGAGATCTCATTGTCACTGGCTGGCCTGACATTTGTTATTCACCCATCCTCGAAGCAATGCTTGTGGCCAGGGGGTGCGATGGGCTGATTTAGAAATTTCCTGAATTTCTTAGTTACGAAGTTCGCGTTTAAATGACCCCGACCTTCAACTCCAGGGATGGATCCTGACTGACCGAGGGTTCTACATGCTCCTGAAGCCTTTCCTTCCCCAGATCCTTGGATCCTTTCTCTTACTCCCCTGGCTGGAGAGCAAGTTTGTTCTCATCTAAAAAACACCTTGTCCACATTTCTTATATTGCAGTTACCACTGTCTAGTTTGCATTATAGCTCTCTGTTCTATCTCTGTCCTGGATTCCAATCATGGTGCATGCCACATCCACAATCCCTTCAGAAATGGCCTGTACTCCACAGTCCCTGGCTAAGAGGCTGTGACCATGTGACCATGTCCACCCTGTCTCCCTGCTGGCCATGCTGATTAGATCTGGGCTGGACACCTGACCCAAAGACAGGTAACCCTAAGCTGGCCAGCAGCTTCTGGGAGTCTGACATGAACAATCCCACACAGAGACCTCAGGGATTAACCATGAAAGCTATGCGTGAGCTGCAATGAGGAGGCAGAAGCCACAATGCAAGGAAAAGACAGGGTGTAGAGAATAAACACTATTATCCTTGGGAATAAGGAAGTGGAGACTCAGAGAAGACAACTAACTTGCCCAACAGCTAGTCTAATTCTGATATGGATTCTCCCAACCAGCACTCCATACTTTCGAACTGCTACCCAAGCAACAGCATTACACTGATGCAAACAAATCCTTTTACACGCTAATGGAGGGAAATGTTAATAGGGAATGAACAAGTGGGTCATTGGTGGCTCCTTTACCTGGGACGGTTAATCAGGGCCTCTCTCCCTGCCTTTAGTCTTTTGGTCACTCCTTTCAAGATTGTCCAGAAGCCTTTCCCCCACATCATACCCTGATCAGGGATGTTTTTCATCTACTCTCAGCCAAGAGTGGTCTCATTGACCCTAAACATGATGAGCAGCCCTGGCTGGTTTGGCTCAGTGGATAGAGCGGACTGAAGGGTCCTGGGTTCAATTCCTGTCAAGGGCACATGCCTGGGGTTGTGGGCTCGATCCCTAGTATGGGGTATGCAGGAGGTAGCCAATCAATGATTCTCTCTCATCATTGATGTTTCTATCTCTCTCTCCCTCTCCCTTCCTCGCTGAAAAAAAATATATAAAAATTAAAAAATAAACATGATGAGCAGAAGGCAAAGCCTTGGAAGAAGGCCATTGTAGAGACCCCTCTGGTAGAGGTTACCCAGCCCACAACACCCCCACCTCTCAGGACGTTCCCCACTCACCCCCCAAGAATGGGTCCCAGCAGCACTGTTATTTACATGGATTCATTTTATTCTCACAACAACCATGAGAAGTAAAACTGAGATTAAGTCAACCATGCAAGGCCATCGTTCTCTAAGGTTCTATAGTCATAATTTTAAGTCTGGTCTGACTAGTTCCAAAACTCATGTTCTTTCCATTGTTCACTGCTGCCTCCAAAATGGAAAGACGAATGAGCTATTCTATTTGATTTAGGATACAAGCATTCAAAGGTTTTTGCTTCATTTTCTTTTTTACTGGCATCAGTAGTATTCACAACAGATTGTTCCCTTCAGCCTTTCTTTCAGCAATGACAGTTCTGTAAAACACCAACAAAATCTTGACCTGCTTAACAAGCTGGTATCATGAGTCTGAGGAGTTTGTGCACATGCTCATGTCCAATCACAGGGTATTCAATCAGATGGCTTAGGGTTTTCTTATAAAGAGAATATTACTAATGAGAAATTTTTAAAGGCCTGAGAGAAAATCCTCCATCAATTATGGAGCACTTCCAGTACATCTGAGTGGAGCTGGAAATGAGCATGTAATATCCTGATGGGAGCTCTTCTCTCCATGGCCAAAGTTGTATAGGCAGGTTGGTCCAAAAACACTCCCCAAATGTAGCTAAACACCAAAAATTAAATGGCCCATGTCCTAGTTTCAGATCATTCACTACGGGCTTCTGTTGCTTCAGCCATTCAAATGATGCCATATTTATTTAAAAGAAATATTTTATCTATTTCATTTATAAATAGATACATTTATTCTGAATGCCAGTATGTGGCAGATACTAAAGATTCAATGGTGAATAATTCTTCCATTAAACAGCTTTAATCTTTAACTCAAAAGGCATTTATGTAATTCCATAACAGCACTGATAAGAGCTTCTTTCTGTTGATGTATTGCAGTTTACTTAATAATGATCACAATAATCCTGGGATTGGGGAAGCAGGCTTTATAATATCTGTATTACAAATAAGAAACCTGAGATGAGAGAAGTTATATGCTTTCCCCAAAGTCCCACAACTTGTAAATAACTGACCTGAGATTCAAACCCACTTAATTGTGGGATCCCTTTTATGGAGTTGAAAGTGCTCTTTGGTCATGTTTTAAACTTGATGTACTGGGAGATGCACAGATTTTTGCTTATGGGACTCCAGAGTACCTGTGGGCCAAATCTGCTGCCACCCGTTTGTAAATAAAATTTTATTGGAACACAGCCTCATTCATTCATTTACATATTAGCTATGGTTGCTTTCATGCCACAATAGGAGAGCTAAGTAGCTGCAATGGAGACTGAAGGCTCACAAAACCTAAAATACAATTTCCGGCCTTTAATAGAATTTTGCTCACCCCAGTCCACAATGTAACTTAACTTGTCTTCCCCTTGATTGCTATCTTTGGTCAGGGTCACAGTCAGTCTGAGGCCACAATCAGGGTTCAATCTGGGGCTATTGAAGATTCCAGTTCCACAAATTCTACCTTTCATAGGGTTTATCTCCTTCTGCTTGACCTCAAATATTGCCACGTGTATCCACATCTTCCAGTATGACTTAGAGAGGGCCCCAGAAGAGCATGTGATTTTACATCCAAAGGAGGAAAGAATGTGCATAAACAAAGACTTGACTTGCCAGAAAACAACCTTCACCAATTTCATCCTATATCCACAGCACATTCCATTTGCTGTTAACATCTGACTGAAGAGGCGGTCACCCAGGAACACACTTAGTCCATAAGTCAAAATGACTCTCTCGGACCAATTCTGTGCAATGAATTAGGGCTGGAGGAAGTAATATTTGCCTGGGTCTTGCAGCATGAGAAGATTATGAGAAAAGGAGCTGAGGGAGAAGGCTTTCAATTCAATTTAACAAACACTATTTAATCACCCATCTCTACCAAGAATACTAAACTGTGTCTTTCTTGGAATAGATGCTCAGTGAACATTAGCTTTTGTACGACTGTTGTGATGCTGGTGCACACAGGACCAGCATTAGCCCGTATAACACTGTTGTTCTATTGGAAAAGGCACTCAGAGGTCAAGTTCAGGGTTCATGACTTGGTGAATCAAGTGAGATTTCAGTCCCACTCAGCCCTACTTATCCCTCATGCTGAGCTCCTTCGTACACTGGGCAACCTGTATGTGGCAACCATGGGTTCAAGAAACTCAAAGATGAACAAGACATGATCTCTATGAGGAGCTCCCCTGGTCAAGGAAAGAGATAAAGAAACACATATGATGTCATATAAGTGACATAAAGTTAAGTTTAAATACTATGGGGTGGGGGGCAAGCAGAGAGACATTCTGAGATGGGATCAGAGATAGTGGCCAGTTTAGGGAAGACTGACTATGCGTGGACAGAATGGGGCAATAGCTTTATTTCTCTGTGACTGTGGTTCCCAAACCTAAAGGACTATGAGAATCACCTAATTATTCAGCCCTGAAAAAGAGGAAATCCTGCCACTTGCAACAATACAGATGGACCTTGAGGGCATTATGCTAAGTGAAAAAAGTTAGAGAACAAATACTGTAGGATCATGGGGGGAAAAACAACACCAAACTCATAGAAAAAGAGATCAGATTTGTGGCTACCAGAGGTGGGGAGAGGACGAATTGGATGAAGGTGATCCAAAGGCACAAACTTCCAGTGAGAAGAAAATAAGTACTAAGGATGTTATGTACAACATGATGACTATAGTTAACACTGCCGTGTGATTTATATCAAAGTTGTTAAGAGTAAATCCTAAGGGTTCTCATCACAAGGGGAAAATATATGTGTATGAGATGATGGGTGTTAACTTATTGTGGGAATCATTTCACAATATATGTAAGTCAAATCGTTATCCTGTACACTCTAAACTTATACAGTGTTGTTTGTCCATGTGTCTCAATAAAACTGGGAGAAAAAAAGAATAATTTAAAAATTTAAAAAAAAAATTTTAACAGAAAAAAGAAATTACAGGCTCCTGCCCTCCACAATGTCCCCTCTGGGGATGGAGCCTACGAATCCGAATCCGCATCATAATGAGTTCCCCCAGGTGATTCCAGTGATTTGCTACTTAAGAACCACAGCTGTGAACCAAACCCCCACCCAGCGTCTACTCACTACCCAGCGCCCAGTTTCTTCTGGTGAAATAATAGTGTTCGGAACTTTCTCTCTGCAATAAAAAGGAAATGAAAGTTTTGTGGTCGCTAGAGCTGACTGCCCAGGTGAAATTTCAGTTCTGCTTTGAAAAGACAAAAGGCACCTGAGACCTGAGGTGACCCACATCGAAGGGGTGGTTACACAGGGCCGTGTGAGCACTTTCCATCCGCTGAGGTGGCCACTATAAGGACGCAGGGAGAGGGAAGGGCAGCCTGGCTAGGAGAGTGGCCCATGGGCAGGAGTTCTGATGGAACTCCCTCAGAGGAAACTGTTCTCATGCCTCTGAACCTGACTATGATGTGTCCACACCACCTTCCTTCCTGACCTCCTTGGTTATGACCTATGTGTCTGGGGAATTTGGTGCTGGGTACTGAGTTGGGAGATAGAGCATGTTCCTAGGACACCAGCAAGCCAGGCACACACATCAGCAGATGCACACACACACAAATACACACAAGCACATGTGCATGCACACAAAACAAATAAAGTTTGATATATTTTTTAAAAAGCTCTGATTTCATCACAGGAAAAAATAATATTTTCCCTTGTTTGCTTATTATATACTAGAGGCTCAGTGCACAAAATTCGTGCATGGGTAGGGTCCCAGTGGCTGCCGGTTGCAGGCCAGGGCCTTCCTTCGTTCCACAACGCCCCCTGGTGGTCAGGACACTTTGCATATTCGGCTTTTATATATATAGATTGGTTGTTCTAGTTCAAATTACTTGTGGAAGTGGAAGCACCACAATTTTTTTTTGCCTTTTTAAAAATTAATAACCTTTCCTTGTTAGAGCAGTTTTAGGTTCACAGCAAAACTGAGCAGAAAGTTCCTATATATCCCATTCTCACAGGTACACAACCTCTCCACTGTCAACATGCCTGAGTGGTATATTTGTTACAATGAACCTACACTGACACATCATTATCACCCAAAGTCTATAGTTTAGGGCTCATTGTTGGTGGTACACATTCTACGGGTTTGGACAGATGTATAATGACATGTATCTACTAGTGGAGTATTATACAGAATAGATTCACTACCTTAAAAATCCTCTGTATTGCCCAGCTGGCAGGGCTCAGTGGTTTGAGCGTCGACCTATAAACCAGGAGGTCACGGTTCAATTCCCGGTCAAGTCCCCAGTGGGGGAGCATGCAGGAGGCAGCCAATCGATGTTTCTCTCTCATCGCTGATGTTTCTGTCTCTCTCCTTTTCCCTTCCTCTCTGAAATCAATAAAAATATATTTAAAAACAAAAACAGATCTTCTAACTTTGAGGCTGTTGAGTCTTAACTTTAGAAAAGGAAAAGTCTTGAGTGATTACTCGCTCCACCTCCTCCTCTCAAAGACCTTCTCTCCTGTTTGGGTTGGCCTGGAAGTGGGGACCTTTGGGAAGCTGTGGCCCACCCTCTGAATCAATGCTGTGGAAGAGGCTGGAGCACCTATAGGGCCAGCACAAATCAGGTTTATTCTGACTTCCCAAATGTTCTGCCAGAATTAGCAGACAACTGTCACAGCCCGATTTCCAAAGCAGTTCTTCCCTTTTATTTCTGACTGTGTAGGCAGTGTCTACAGATTCCTCAAGGGTCCTCAGGGGCTTCAAGAGGCCTGTAAACCTACCGATACCGTGTTCTGTTTCATCGGTGTGAGAAAACGGGAATTTTTCTGAGGAGAGGGTATATCTTTGTCCTTAAATTATCAAAGAGTTCTCCGATGCCAACAAGGTTAACAATAATAATATAAAGCTTTGTTCAAAAAAAGAGTTTGTTTTTACATTTTCTATCCCTGGCCCAGGGAGAGAGCCAGATACAAGTAAGGAATGCAGTAGTTCATATCAGGAAATAATAATCTCACTAATACTTCGGTAATTACTTTTTTCCTCTGGGCTGATTGAGACATAGATTTGGCTTTGGTGAAACCAAAGAAAAGAAACCCCAACGATTTGTGTTGAGACCAAGAGGATGCATCTGTTTCCTGAATCAACCAGATCAAATGAGCGCTGCTGAAACGCTGCCTGCCCCGAGACGCTCCTCGTTCCAGACAAGGACGGAGCCGTTCCCCTCAGGGGGAGAGCAGGGCCAAAAGGAGTGAGCCCAGGCAAAGCAAGCGTTATAATCGCCACTTTGGAGTAATGCCCGTGGATTTCTTGATATGGTACCTTCTCCAAACTAAAGTTCACTCCTAACAGGTATTCTTTCTAAAGTGCCTGAAAGTAGCTCTACTCTCTGCAATCTTCAGACAGTGGAGGCTTTGGCTCAGCCTGTCTGATTTATTTCAGTGAAAGCTGCCCTGTACCCTGCTGTCCACTGCGTCTTCCCCAGTCTCCCCTACACCTGCTGTGGTCCACCCAGGCTTAATGCTTTGCCATGCGCTTCGTTGCTTCTGCACCTTTGCATTTGCTTTTCCCTCTGTGTTTTCTGTTCCCTCTTCTTGAAACAACCTTAACTCCTTCGTCCCCCTGGCGATCTCCTCCTCAACCTGAGGGGGCATCTCTTCTTGGGAGCTTTCTTCAGCCCCTTAGGAAGAATTGTCTGTCCTTGACAGCTGTAGGCTCTGCTATCCTGTGCATACCCTCATCCTAGCCGCCAGCGCAGCCTTCCACACTAAACTCCTTAAGGACAGGATCCATGTCTTTCACCTGCGACCTCTGTGTTTCTGACACTTAAATAGGCTCTTACTGAATATGTGTGGAATGAAGGAGTGGTTCATTTCCCACTAGCACCTAAGTAACGGGCATTAACTAATAGACCCTTGTGCAAATATCCTGCTGTTGAAAGTGATAGCAATAGTCTCTCTCACTATTTTTTTTTCCCTCTTGGAACTTTGGGATTTTAGAAATACTGACCTCTCAATATCAAAAAGCTCAACTTAACATCCCCATGCATATTAGGGGAGCTTTAAGAGAAAGAGAAAAGCTAAATAGTCTGATTCATTGTAAGAAAACCAATTATGGCCCTGACCGGTTTGGCTCAGTGGATAGAGCGTCAGCCTGCGGACTCAAGGGTCCCGGGTTCGATTCCAGTCAAGGGCATGTACCTTGGTTGCGGGCACATCCCCAGTGAGGAGTGTGCAGGAGGCGGCTGATCCATGTTCCTCTCTCATCGATGTTTCTAACTCTCTGTCCCTCTCCCTTCCTCTCTGTAAAAAAATCAATAAAATATATTTTAAAAAAAGAAAAAGAAAAAAGAAAACCAATCATGTAACACATTAAAACAAAAGAAACCTTTTGGATTTTAATCTTAAAGATATATTTCTGAGGACATTACGGGATGTTCAGGGTAAATGGCCATCATTAACCAGGCTTTGGAATCTGCTGCGTGACATATACATTCCTCTAACATCTGGTTGTCCAGGGGGCTGAGTCGGGGCTGCCTCTATAGTAATAATATCCAAACTCTAACTTTGAGAAATGCAGTTACAAAACAGAGAGTCTAGGTCAAGCATGTCAAACTCGAAGGCTAACACAAGCCAAATAGACAAGGTTTAAGTTTATGTGGCCACAAAAAAACAAAAGCTTTCATCTTCATAGAAACATAGGTTTATTTCGATAAAGACATGCTGAAAGGGCTGAAATAAATGAGTAATCATTAACATAAAATAATACAAAATTTTAATAAAAATTAATATTTTTCTTGAACATTAACTTACCAGGCACTTAATAACTGACCAATTAATAAGCGTAACGCAAATAAACCTATTTTTCTTGTTCTCCGAAAGCGAAATATTTCCTGTTGCGCACACCAAACAAGTCAGTACAAGACTAATGATATGGCAATCGGCTGCTAAAATATTCGCTGCTAGAATTCGTGGAGTGAAATGGTGTGCCTGTGCGTAAGGCGCGTAAGGGAAATGAATGCAACACGGTTATAGTAATCAGTCATTAACGAATGTTGTAGTTCATTATTAATAATTATGTATAACAGGATATTGTAAAAATTAAGTTACAAAATTTTTATTAAAGTATTTCTCACATACCATCATATTGGCTGGGCCGCAAATTTGACATGCTTGGTCTGGGGCAGTGAATGCGAACCTTTTGAGCTCGGTGTGTCAGCATTTTGAAAAACCCTAACTTAACTCTGGTGCCGTGTCACATATAGAAATTTTTTGATATTTGCAACCATAGTAAAACAAAGATTTATATTTTTGATATTTATTTTATATATTTAAACACCATTTAACAAAGAAAAATCAACCAAAAAAATGAGTTCGCGTGTCACCTCTGACACGCGTGTCATAGGTTCGCCATCACTGGTCTAGGGAAAGCTTTTAACTTTCTTCTTCTAAGAAAGGTAATGTGTGGAGAGAAAGAAAAAAAAGCAGACCAGAGGTCAGTGCCTTCAGTAATTACATCTGATCGGGAAGACCTGAGCTTGGTCTCTGATTGCTTAATGCGCTTAAGGAAAATGAAATTAATCAAATCACATACAAAACGAAATACAGTATTTTAATACCAGAAATGGGATTTAAAGTAAATCCAAATTCTTAAGGAATGGATTTTAAGAATCTGCTTTTTTTCCTGAAAGCCAGTAGCTGTACAAAATGATCAGCTGAGGCTAGAATTCTATGATTCTTTTTTCATGTTGGAACAGTAGATCATAAGTTTTTAAATTTAAAAAGAGACTTTGAAGATCAGTTACTCTAAGTTCTCACTCCTCCCCATCCTACTTTGGCACATAGGTCTCTGTCATTATCTTCTTGGAGAGCACAGGTGGAATCCAACCCAAAAGAGGCTTCCTCAGAAGGATTTGGTCCTCTGAATATTTGCCCCAAAGGTCATCTGGTCCAAATGTCTTCATTTCATCTCACAAGGAAGACGGTGTCTAAATATAGCCTTCCCAGTGCTTTATGATGTACAGAGTGTGCTCTCATCACTGTCTCTAATTCAATAGAGAGTGATTCAATGGCTCTCCAAGGTCATGCAGCTTGTTAATGGTAGGACCCGGACCAGAACTCCTGGTGTCATGCTCTTTCTCCCTCATCATGACAGTTCCACACTGAAAATTATTCTTAAATTCTATTTGTACAATTCTGAGCAGGAGATAATATGGAGGCAAGGTGACCATTGTGGGGTTTCACAATGAAATTAACGATCTGTCCTGAGGTGGGCACAGGGCACACAGCCCTGAAACAAGGAAATGTTGAAGAGGAGAACTGGTAATACCAACCCCGGTTATCTTGCCTTATTTCAAAGCACTTCACAGCATTGTAGGGAGGATGTGTTGTTAGCAAAGCCTCTCAGACTTCAACAGGTGTAAAAGCAGGTTCTAATTCACAAGGTGTTGGGTGGGGCCTGAGAGGATGCATTTCTGACATTCTTCCAGGGTTCACCATGCTGCTGGTCCGTGGAGCACACTGTGAGTAGCTAACGTCATCTAAGAAGCAGGAGAGTTTGATCCAAGTCTCAGCTGTGCATTCATGAGCCACGTAAACTTGGGTGAGTCTCACTCTGAGTCTGTTTCCTCACCTAAAAAAGGGGGTTCATAATGTACCAAGTGCTTTGACTCTGTCATCTGCCATCTATTTTGGGGGGACTCTATCCTAAGTATGTGTGTATGTGTAAGTGAGGGGAAAATTTGACCATCAAAGATGTTCATCACAATACTTTTTGTAATAGTGAACAAGAAGAAGAAAATTACATAGCCCAACTTAGGGGGAAACAAGAAGAAACCTAAATAGCTTTAGTAAACTAGGAATTGTCTATTGAGTTGACTATTAAGCAGCAAGAATCATGCCTAGCAAGAAGATATAAGAATATGAGGAAATAGTCATGCAAAGTTTTTAAGCCAAAATACAAAATTGTATATAACCTCTGCACTAAATATGTAAAATCCTCACCTTGGCTGACTCACAGGGACACTGAGAATAAAATGAGATAGCAGTCCATGGCTCAGTGATTGAGCATCGAGCGACATATGAACCAGAAAATCACGGTTCGATTCCAGGTCGGGGCACATGCTCATGTTGCAGGCTCGATCTCCAGTAGGGGACGTGCAGGAGGCAGCAATTCATGGTTATCTCTCATCATTGATGTTTCTCTCTCTCTCCCTCTCCCTTCTCTGAAAATCAATAAAAATGTACATTTTTTAAAAAATGAGACAGCAATTGATAACTCAATATAGAACTAGGAGGTATTATTATAATTATTTTCTAGTGGCATTGAGAAAATCCAGGCGAGGTCTCATTCCCTGCTTTGGCAGCCTGCCCTAACTCTGCAATACAGCATTTCCTAGAAGAGCCAGCTCCTGTCTGAACGTTCACTCTTAACAGGAAGAATTCATTCTGACTATGCTTGAAAATATGAATCCAGGAAGCAAAGAATGTGTGTTTCCTATTTCTGTTGTTACCCTTGAGCACGAGGAAGAATGGGACATTTTTTTAAGAGTTTCCTGGGACAAACTACTTAAAAAGCAAGGTTTGGAGGGGTAAGAAGGTGATTTTAAAATCAAACTGGGGTTTGAATCCCAGATCTGTCCTTTATTGGTTATGGGGTCTTGAACAAGTGAAACACCACATTTTCTGACCTTCGATTCCCAAATGTATGACACAGCTCTCGGGGTATTCATCTCATAAGGTAAGTTTGAGGATTGAATGAAATCATTCATGAAAAGTGCCTTGTACATAGTGTCTCGTACACAGTAGACCAGCGGTTCTCAACCTGTGGGTCGCAAACCCTTTGGGGGTCGAACGACCCTTTCACAGGGATTGCCTAAGACCATTGGAAAACACATATATAATTACATATTGTTTTTGTGATTAATCACTGTGCTTTAATTATGTTCAATTTGTAACAATGAAATTGGGGGTCACCACACCATGAGAAGCTGTATTAAAGGGTCGCGGCATTAGGAAGGTGGAGAACCACTGCAGTAGACTCTCCGTAAGTCACAGCTCATGTGGAGGACAGGCCCTTGGGGGTCCTCTATGTTCACACCCCGTCTGGGTGTGGGTGGGACCTTTGACTTGCTTATAGCCAGTAGAATGTGGCAAGGTGGTTTCAGCTGCAATGATATACCTCAGGTCTCATCCTCCTAGCACACCCTACAGAGACTCACTCCCTATCGCTGGCTTATCAGAAGTGAGCTGTGTTGGGGCAGGTTCAATGGAGAGGGCCACATGGCAAGGACTTGTGGGCAGCTTCTAGTAGCTAAGACTAGCCCCTTGGGTAAACCAGCTAGAAAAAAGAGACCTCAGTCATACAACCATAAGTAAGTGAATTCTCCCAACAACCTAAATAAGCCTGAAAGTGAATTCTTCCCTGGTGGAGCCTGAGGTTAGAATGCAACCCAGCCACCACCTGGACTGTAGCTTGATGAGCTCCAGAGCAGAGGATCCAGCTGAGCCAGCCAAACTCCTGACACACAGGACCAGTGGTTCTCAACCTTCTGGCCCTTTAAATACAGTTCCTCATGTTGTGACCCAACCATAAAATTATTTTCGTTGCTACTTCATAACTGTCATGTTGCTACTGTTATGAATCGTAATGTAAATATCTGATATGCAGGATGGTCTTAGGCGACCCCTGTGAAAGGGTCGAAAGGGGTCGCGACCCACAGGTTGAGAACCGCTGCACAGGACTGTGAGACAATAACTGCGTTGTTTCAAGCTTCTAGATCTGTGGTCATTAATTACACAGCAATACAAAGCCAATGCGCTAACTCTTTTGCCCATGGCTTGCAACGATGAAGTTCACGTTCATTTCACAAGGTTGATTGAGCACCCACACTTCTGTTGAGGCCAAATCAAAGAGAGCTAAGTCAGTGGAGGAAATAGAGGACAACAAGAAATTACAATGAAGGGCTATACGTGCTGTGATTGAGCTGGTAGAGCTTCACCGTGCTGATACTGCAGCTAGGTCACGAAGGGTCTGGCTGACTTAGGAATTACCAAGGCAGAGAGGAGGAGGGATGGTATTCCCAGCCGATGAATTGGCACATGCAGAAACATGGGGCCGAGGGGGTACAAAATGTGCCTCAGGAAAACCAAGTGATTGATGAAGGGGAATTTTCTCAGGATGAAAGTATTCCAGCTAATAAATGAAGGAATTATAGATTTAGCAATACTACCCAAGCCCTAGAGAAATAATGGATGCAGGCACTGATTATTAATGCCTATTAAAAGAGCGACAACTGGACACCAAGTGCTTTTTTTAAAACCACATAACATAAAACTCACCTTTTTAACCTCTCAAAGTGTACAATTCAGTGGCATTTAGTGCATTCACAATGTTGTGCAACCATCACTACTATCTACGTCTAAAAGATTTTCATCCACAGCAGGTTCTTAAGTAGAAGGGATGAACTAATGGTTGGGTTTGGGGTGTAGGACAGTCACCCGGGCGGTTGGTTTGGAAGATGGAGCAGGAGGGTGAGAGATGAGAGCAAGGCCACGTCCAGGCCTGGCGGGGCCACACACAGATTAGTGGTGCAGATTCCCCAAGCCCGTGTGCCATTCCCAGGCCACTGGGTGTAAAAGGAAAAGGAAGGGATGTGGGCACTGCTGACGCCCAGAGCTGGGTCTGCTCCCTTTGTGCTGCTTGCCCAGGAGGGCGGATTTTTGGGAAGGGGTGTGTTCTGAAAGTAGGGAGGAAGTCGCCACCCCATTGGAAAGAATCTGCCACCCTGCCTTCCAGCTGAAATATCAGATAGAGTCTGTTCTTCTCCATGGGCAGCAGGGAATGGAATGGCCAAAGGGTGTTTTGTGTGTGCGGTGTGGTGGGGTTTTTTTTTTAGTTTTTTTTTTTTAGGGATTGTATGAAAGTACACGATGTCTTACGCTCACAAAGGCAAAAAAGATAAGGGAAAAGTGGCAAGTTAGAAAGTCCATTGTGTATGTTATCTCTGTTATTTTAGAGTAAGAAAAATTAAATATGGCAGATAGGGCTCAAGGTTTATGCCAGCCTGGTTCAAAGTTGTTGCACTTTTATTTTTCCCCAGTAGGAATAAGTCTTTATTCATTCATTTTCTTTTCCCAGGGACAAGAGGGGAAGGGAAAAATTCAGCATGTGTTTTTACAAAATGATGGTAAATGGAAGTACCCAGCACAGCAAAATCAATCATCAAATAAACAGTCCTCAGTGATGGAGGTCACCAAAGCCCAAGGGGGCTCAGCGTCCTGCAGCTTAGAAATGAGGAGAAGGAATCAGGGCAAGAGCAGACAGGTACGTGCTTTCCTCCCCTCCTCCCCTCCCATCAAAATTGTTGCTTTTATCCTTTTTTCGTGGTTTGCATTGTGGCAGACGGTTTTCCCTGGGAGTTTTCTGGGGCCCAGCACAGCATTGCCTGGCTCAGGAAGAGAACAGGAAGGAGGTCCACTGAGTCAAGCAAAGGGGTGCCACTGTCCTCAACTTCACCATCAGAATCCAGATCTTGTCAGTGCCCAGGCAGTGTTAGCTCTTCAAGGCAGACACACATTAGTTAAGCTTGTGAGACTGATGGATGAAGTGAGAATGTTCATTTATTAAACAGTAAACTTTGACTAGCTGAACTGGGCTTAGATGCTTGGCATAGCCAAACTCCCCAGTACATAATCATAACAGTAAAAGTGATAAAAGCTAACCTTTACCAAACATCTACCATTAGTCACTGTGCTATAAAGCTCTACGTGAATTTGTTCACATAGTCTGAAATAGGTACTTTATTATCCCAATATTACAGATGAGAAAAGAAAGATACGAGGAAGTTTAATTTGCCCAAAGTCATACATCTTCTCCCCATCTGGCCTTTGAATTAGAATTGAACGGGACAGAAAGTTGACAGGAACCTGGAATGAGATTTTGTGAGCACAGGTAATGCTGCTTTGGCATATAGGTAAAGCATATTACACCTCCACCCAGACCCAGCCCTGCTTCTCACCTGGAAGACCAATGGTTTTAGAAGCCTGGGGAGAAGGCATTGGCACCCACTTAGGTGTTGTTGGCACATAGTTGGGTGTCATTGGCCCATACTTGGGCGCCCTCACATTGTGACCCTTCACCTTTGGCCACAAGGAGGCTTCATCAACTAGCCCTCTGAGCAGGGGATCTGGGCAAATGGAAACCAAAGCTGAAGAAGAAGAAGAGGCCCACCGAGAGGATGTGAGACATGCTTCGCTGAGGGCTCGCAGAAGTTACTTGGGAATACTTTAGTGTTGGGGGCCAGGATCCTGCTTGAGCATGTAGCCAGCATCATTTGGATATATGACTGTCATTTGCATATCCTGTTTGGAGGAGCCAGGTGATAGAGGTGACACTCAGTGAGGAGGCAACTGTCACAAATTGGGGACACAAATATCCATGTCAGCAGGACCAAGGCACTCTCTCCCTGAAGATGGACCCACAGGGGACACCAAATCATAATCCATTTGCATGTCACTCCCTCAGGATGCCTCCTCTGATCCCCTCCTCCCTTCCCTTCTTCAGGAGGATGAAAATCATTTCGGCTTTGAACATTTGGTTTGAGATACCTATTAGATATCCAAGTGAAGCTGTTGAGTGGGCAGTTATGCTCATGGATCTGGACTTCAGCATAGACACAATCATCCTTTTAATACCCTTTTTCTCTGTGTATCGCATCCATTTCCTTGGCTTTAGATTCCACCTGTAAGCATCATGGGCATGTGACCTGTGCTGTCACACAGGGCCCCATGTTAGTTAGAGGTCTCTGAGCTTGGTTTAATGCTCTGCTCTTGCCAACCTGAAATTCTTAATAAATGTTTTAAATTGATTTTTAGAGAGAGAAAGGAAGAGGGAGAGAAAAACATTGATGATGTGAGAGTGAAACATTGATCATGCCCCCTACTGGGGATTGAGCCCATCACCCAGCATGTGGCCTGACCTGGAATCAAAATGCAACCTTCCGGTGCTCTGGACAATGTCCAGCTGACTGAGCCACCCCGGCCAGGGCCTTAATAATTTTTAAGAAGGGGACCTGCATTCTCATTTTACACTGCGTCTTGCAAATGAAGTAGCTAGTCCTGCTCCCAAATGTGTGATTTTACTCTGGACTTCTCTTTTGAGCACTTTTGTTTTATACACCCAATTGTCTACTTGACATTTCCACTTGGACGATTTAAAGGTATCTCAAAACTAACATATCCAAAAGCAAACAACCTCCTGTACTTTTTCATTCTTGCCCATCATTCAAATCAGAAACCTGAGAGCGATACTTTCCTCTCCCATCCTCCCTCCCTCATCCAACCCACCAGTAAGTCCTAAGGATTATACTTCATGTCAGATACATCCACTCTTCTCCATTTCCACTGCTGCTATCCTGTTCCAGGCAATGATCATTTCTTATCTGGACTACTACGGAGACTCCTAGCTGCTGGCCCCACCTCACAAGTCTTGCCTCCTCCCCAAAGACAAAAATAGCTTATTTTTCCACACAGCATCGTACGTGATCATTTAAAATAGATCACGTGATTACGCCAGGCCCCTGTTTCAACCTTCCAATGAGTGGCTCTCATTGCATGAGAACAAAGCCAGATCCTAGGAGCCCCACATGAGCTGACCTCTTCATCTCTCCATCACTCCGTCTCTCCCTTTCCCCATTCACCCCTCACTCACCCCAGATAATGGCACAGTGGCCTTTCAGTTCCCCAATGCATTGGCCTCTCCACTGCCTTCGGATGCATGCTTTGCATTTTGCCTATCTAGAAACCAACTCCCACACTCCTTCCAGTTTCCCTGCCTTGTTGCCCCCCGCCCCCCAACACACACACACTTATTGATTAGTCTCAGCTCAAGTATCCTTAAAGAAGCTTCCAAGTTAGCCTGGGTTCCTCAGAAAGTAAAGCCCAAGGCAAAGGCTGCTGGGCTATTTTAACAGGGAGGACAATCCAGGGAGTAGGAGGGAGACATCTGAAGGGAGGGATGCAGGAATGGAGGATGTGCTGGCCATCTACAAATGCAACTGATTGCTTTACTCATGGTCACATCCCCAAGAAGTTGAAAAGACTGTCTTGGGAACATCCCACAGAGGTGAGCAAAGGGGAGCTATTATCCTCTGGCTCCCAGTTCCCCTGCTCAAGGATTCCCTCTTGGGACATTAACTCCCCTGCATTTCTAGACTCTGGCAGCACCAAAGGGTGGCACCAGAGCAGGAAGCCAGAGATGTGAGGTCTAGACAGAGACGGTGTGCTATTGGGTTGCACCCATATGACATCATCAGGAACCCACAGAGCTGGAACGAGAGACAAGTGAAGCTGAGAAGACCCAAAATGGAGCACAACACTGTCCGAGACACTTTCCCTGAGCTGTCCCAACCCATATGAGGCACCTTATACATTCATTCATTGAATAAGTAACTTTGGAACAGCTAAGAACCAGGAATATGCTAATGACAATGACACAAACGCGTATAAAGACATCATCACTACCTTCAAGGAACTCACATTCTAATGAGGATGATCATTAAAAAACAAGTATACATTTTTAGAAAGATAAAACTCACTGTAATTATAAACTGCAATAAGTGTACATGGGAAACGAACAAGGGGCCGAGAGAAAGTACAAGACCAGTGGGGCTGGAACTGATGGAGAAGGGGACAAGCATGCGATGATGCAGGAGGCTGGGGCAGGAGCCAAAGCATAGAGGTCTTGTTACTTTCATCAAATCACCCTGTTTTTTGCTTCCCTTCGTAGTATTTATTTATGTGTGGCTTTAGTTGCTTTATATCTGGCTCCCAGGCAAGGCTAGAAGCCCCATGAAGTCAAGGACCGATCCGCCCTTCTTCTTCCCCAGGACATACCCAGTGCCTAAGCACAGAGGCCTCAGCAAATAGTGATTAAGTGTTGAATAAGCCTGTTGGGTGCGGGAAGAAATAAATGGGAAGGTGTTTGCTGCAGGGAGCAAGGATTCAAGTCTCATGGCATCAGGCTCTGACCATCAGAAGCGTCCACAGCAAGGGATCCGAAATCTTGCACGTGTGTTTGTTGGCTGGGTCTTCCTGGGTTGTGCTTGTGTGAGAAGAAAATATTCCACTTTCTTATCTGATCAAAACCCTTATTTAATTAACACATTCTTTACTTCT
>NW_006296627.1:5063200-5077759 GCF_000327345.1 Myotis davidii | reverse complement strand
GGGATGTGCCCGCAACCCAGGTACATGCCCCTGACCGGAATCGAACCTGGGACCTTTCAGACTGCAGGCCGACGCTCTATCCACTGAGCCAAACCGGCTTCGGCCACATTCTTTACTTCTACTGACGACTTTCAATCAGCTTAGACTCAAGCTCTGGGAGCCATATTATTGTTTTAAGAGTAACACAGCTGTGAGCCATTGCATGTTTCATCAGTGTGATGTAAGGCCTGAGGTTAATGTTTTACACAGTGGTAACTCTGTGCTGGGCACAGTGCTAAGGGTTTAGCACACATCCACTCATTTCATTTAAATGGGTTGCCTTGACAGCTGGTAAAATTAGGAGGATCTTGAATGGCCAACCCACATTCCCCTCCTCACTCTGCTCCCTTTTCAACATGAAAGCAATTGAGACACCTACCCCCTCAGATGGAGCCCAGCAGAGTAACAGTACAGAGCCATGGTTAAGAATAAAAACTTGAGCCCTAACCGGTTTGGCTCAGTGGATAGAGCGTTGGCCTGCGGACTGAAGGGTCCCAGGTTCCATTCCGGTCAAGGTCATGTACCTTGGTTGTGGGCACATCCCCAGTAGAGGGTGTGCAGGAGGCAGCTGATCGATGTTTCTGTCTCATCGATGTTTCTGTCTCATCGATGTTTCTAACTCTCTATACCTCTCCCTTCCTCTCTGTAAAAAAATCAAAAAAATAAAAAACTCTAGTGCTCAACAAATCTGAGTTTAAATTCCAACTTCGCCACTTGCAGGCTGTGCAGCCTTCCACGTGGTACTGTGTGCACCTAATTTTTTTAAGTTAACTGGTGCAAATGTGAAGTGGGGGTAATAGTAGAAACTACCTCAAAGGGTAGTCGTAAAGACCCGGTGTTGTGATATATGTGTGTGCCCAGCCTAGAGTGGGCCGAGAGTCGGGATTCAACAAAGAGTCGACCAAGGAATTTGAAGGGGCTAAAAAATATTCCGTCTCAGGGGAATTTTGACCTAGTGCAACAATTTTCAACCTTTTTCATCTCATGGCACACAAACTAATTCCTAAAATTCTGTGGTACACCAAAAAATATGTTGTCTTTTTTGCCGATCTGACAAAAAAAAATGGGTATAATTTTGATTCATTCACACTGGACTGCTATGGTTGTGTTGGCTGTTGTCGGTTTTTTATTTGACAGTCTAAAGCAGTGGTTCTCAATTTTTTGCACCTTTAAATACAGTTCCTCATGTTGTGACCCAACCATAAAATTATTTTCGTTGCTACTTCATAACTGTAATGTTGCTACTGTTATGAATCATAATGTAAATATCTGATATGCAGGATGGTTTTAGGCAACCCCTGTGAAAGGGTCGTTCGACCGCCAAAGGGGTCGCAACCCACAGGTTGAGAACCGCTGATCTAAAGGAAAAGAAATCAGTGCCCCTGGCTAAGTAGTCAGGTATTGCATGTTTTAAAAATTCTTGCAGCACAAGGGTTGAAAATTGCTGACCTAGTATATGGCAATGAGACAAATAAATGGAGGCACATTGAAATGGTAAAGCCTGGATACCATGTGACTGCCTTCAAGGGAAGTGATTTCTGTGACTACCTGCAAGGGAGGTATTGTGAGGTTTAAATTAAAGGAGTTGATATGTGTTAAACGCTTACGAGTAGCAGCACTAAGTGAGAGAGAGCTATTCTAATTATTAGGATCATCACATCTACAAGAGATTGGTATTCATTACTTGTCCTTGTGAGAGGTTGTGGGCATTTGTTATTTGCTGGGATTTAAATGGGAACTCTTATGATGCACCGTTGTCTCCCTGCTCTCAGAGGGTTTGTGTGTGTGAGGTGACAGGCAGTTTCACTACCCTCACTTGTGCAGTCCAGCGAAGTTGGCAATTGCTCACATCGTCCGAGGGCCCCGTGCCAGCATGCAGCTATACCAGGAAACAAAGTCACATTTTTGAAGGGTTCCTGACTGTCCAGGACTTTTTTCAAAAGTTCTCTGCAGAATTTTCAGTATAAAAATAGGTGTGAACTGGGTGCACTCTGGAAGGGAATGAGCTGGCCACTGTCGGGCTAAGATTGGTATTGTTCAGGGAATGAAATTCCTGTTCACTGATGTTGTTTGGGTTGGGCTGACCTTGTGAACTGGATTTCTTTTCAAATGGGTGTATTTTTCCTTATTGCAAATTTCCTTCAATTCATCAGCAGAAATTCTAGCCACTTTGCTGGGAGCTAGTGACCCTGGTTTGGACGGCTTAGGTACTCGCCTTTCAACAAATGCTTATTTATTTTTTTGTAGTTTCTGCTTGGCACTTCCCGCTTTCCCTCTGGGCCGCCATCATTAGCCTTGTGTCACCAGGCTCTGGTTTCATCTCCTGTGAATCATTTCCTTTGGGTCACTTGAGTTTTTCTCCCGTAGGAAAATCTAATCTCTGTAACAACAACCTTTAAAAAGACCTTGCTAGATCCCCGCTTGACCATTCATTCAGTGATTCCTGCACTTCATGACTTGGGTGCAGTTTACACATCCGTTGCCATATTTATCCACAGCATAAGGACTGCCATGATGCTCAAAAGGGCGCTGTGTTTTCTATCACAGTCCACACCATGCTGTGGCTGTCTTTTTTTTTTTAATATATTTTATTGATTTTTTACAGAGAGGAAGGGAGAGAGATAGTTAGAAACATCGATGAGAGAGAAACATTGATCAGCTGCCTCCTGCACATCTCCTACTGGGGATGTGCCTGCAACCCAGGTACATGCCCTTGATCGGAATCAAACCTGGGACCTTTCAGTCTGCAGGCTGACACTCTATCCCACGGAGCCAAACCAGTTTCAGCTGCTGTGGCTGTCTTGTACCAGGCCTAGGTCCTGCCGATGCAGCTGTCTTTTGCCGGTCAGAACTCATTGTCTCTGGACTTTCCTATTCACAAATGTTTATTTTACTTATTTATCTATAACCTGCCTTCTTCTAAGAAGCATTTAAGGCTGCTTATAAAAATGCAAACACCATAGCAAGATAAAATGAATTTGAAATAAACATAAAGCAAAGGGAAAGCAAAAGTATAGACAGAAGTAAGATGCGAGTCAGGAAGGCTCTGCTATAGATGGGACAAAAGTTGGCTCAGAGCCTCCGGTAACCAACACAAAGAGAAAGTAGGATGAGTTACAGATGCACAGTGACCCTAAAGATAGCGCAGCTGTTCTGAACCAGCGTGTCACCCGTGGGTCCTTCCGAAGGACTTCAGTGAACAGTGCCCTAATCACATCTTTCTCAAAGCAGAGAGAAGGATTTCATGGGCCGTCCTTATAATATCAAAGCACCAGTGACCAGAAGCTGTGAAGGGCTGTGAGGTCTCCGAGAAATGAGAAAAGTGTCTGCCGACAGCTTTCTGACATTTGGGGCACCGTAAAATGCCAAACAGCTCTCAGGAGCCAAAGATGGGATCAAATCTATTACTTGGGGCTGTGATGACCACAGAACCTGTTTATTTTATTAAACTCAATAATCTGAATTCCACAGCCACCCCCCCAAAACTCTGTCCTGGTTGGGCCCTTTGTCCCCTCCCCGCCCCCCAGAAGAATAGGAACGAGGAGGTCAGGGTCTATAAAAGCTGAGCTACAGCCCGGGGTGGGATGTGATAGAGGTCCTTCCTTGAAGAGAGCTGGGTGAACTCCTATGGGTTCTTCTGCTCCACACCAACTTTGTTTATTGGTTTTTAGCTTTTAATGAAACTCAGTTGAGTCCACTGTGCATGCTGACATCGCCTAGCAAGGATGGTAGTGTTAGACATTAAATTTGGTTTGTTCACTCTCAAAGTTCACATAGTATCTTTTTCACTAAAGCCTGATTTAGCTCCTTCTGGTCAAGGCCTGTCAGTTAAAATCTCATGATAAACCAGGGGATGGGAAAGTTGTTTCCAACTGGAGAAACAAGAATTTGGAATTTGGAAAACTCAGACTTGTGGCCAAGTTTAATGGTTGCTAATGTGAAGTTATAAAGTGTTTCCATTCTGCTCAAAGAAATTAGTATGTAATTGGTACTTGGATTTTCATTATTGTTCTGGGAAGTATACAAGGGGGATCCAAATGAACTCAAGAAAACAAGGCCCATATGCTTGACTACATTAGAAGAGAATGGAGAAGGGGAGAGGGTATGAACCAGAATGAAAGCTCAGAAATAGTGGCAAATAGTGATCACCAAAAATTGAAAGTCCCTGAAAAAGAAAGATAATAATAGCTTTCTCTGAATCACCATTCAATCTGCACAGAACATCATTGCCAACAGGAATCCTACACTTACCAAAAATAAATAAGTAAAATGTTTCTATATATAGGCTAAGGTTTACTAGTAAATTTAATTTTTTTAAGAAAAAGAGTTTCAAAATATATGTTACCAAATTGAGAAATTGAAAAAACAAGTACAGACTTTCAAACTATATGGTATGTTACTAAAAATAACATTGACCCTTGATATTTGTCTGAGGAGTCCTCTGGAGAGAAAAGGATCGCATCCATTGGAGATAAATGGGGCCAACTCATCTGCAGTCTTGGGTTTAATTAGCTAAACTCTTCCAGATGGAGAACATTCAAAGCAAAGGAATATTTCTGAGCCCCCTGGAATTGTTAATAAGCATAACAATATGTCATATGCAAAAGAAAATGTATGTGTGTGTGTGTTTTATCTTTGCCTTTAAAGGGCAAAGGAGGAAGTACTTGGTAGCATTATGATTTTTCAATTTGATTATTGGAAAGTAAATTATCTAATTTTATCCAGTATTGAACAAACAAATCTTGAGTGTTTGCTTTTTCGCTGTGCTAACACTGATGGGGAAAATAAGACAAGACCCCTGTTTTTATGGAATTCACAATTTAACTAGAGGTTGCATTTCAGTGCCTGGCACAAGTAGGGGCTGGATAGCTATTTGTTAAATAAGTGAGTGAATGGTGTAGATACTTGAGGAAGGAATTGCATTAATACAGTTCTGACCAAGGTACAGAGGGGCCTTGACTTACGAGTTTAATTCGTTCCGTGACGGAGCTCGTAACTCAAATTACTCGTATGTCAAATCTTAAAGTGAACGAGTGAGACACGTGATGCTAGGCTGATGTTGTGGCGTTCACTGTGACATTCGCTGCGCCAACTAGCGGTGGGGTATCTGAAGCTGGCTCATAACCCAAATTTTAGCTGGCAATTCAAAGCAAAAAATCGGCCAAGAGACGGCTCGTATCTCGAAAAACTCATTAGTCGGGACACTTGTAAGTCAAAGCCCCACTGTACTGTGTTCAAAGGGGAACGTGCAGGCCTCAAGCGGTTAGAGAAAGCTTCACAAATTTTGTCAGGTAGGAGCACAAAAGACTTCCAGACACAGAGAATAGCATGCGTAGGGGCACGGACAGAAAAGAAAGAGTAACATGTATTTAGGCAACAGCTAGTAATTTGCTGTGGCTGGAGAGTAATGTATATATAGAATGTGCCTGGAAGTTAGTGAGACCACAAAGATGGGTTGGGGCTCATTTAAAGAGAACCCTGAAAGCCTACGTTAAACTTGATCTTTTACTACCTCCTGGCGTTTTAGAAAGACTGAGAGACCCAGTACAGAGTAAGCAGGGAAGGGGAGAACGAGTTAAGGGAAAGATTTCGAAGGTTAAGTGCCCCATTAGTAACTAGCACTGGATAGATCCTCTATATATTTTTATTAAATCTCATCTAATCCCTGCAATACTCACAGTGGGTATGTAATAATGTCCTCGTTTTCTGAGGGGGAAACTCAGAGAGGTAAATTAAACAACTATCCCCAGATCACACAGCTAATAAAAGATGAAACTAGGATTTGAAACCAGGGCCCCAAAAATCTCATTGGAAAATAAAAATACCATTAGACTCATACAACTTAGTATTAGAAAAATATATAGTGGAAGCTTGGAGAAAGTTCGTGGATATTAAGAAAGACACACAGGCAAGACACAAGGAAAGAAAAGCATGACTATACAAAAGGATATTTACAGTAAGGGAGATACAACACAGGAAGTGGGAAGATAATCATAGAAAAACCACAACATGTGTTTTTAAAATGCGAAGCCCCAGGGAGGAGAAAGCAAGCGATACAATAATGCCATTTACTCTGGCATCCTGTGCTTTTGGTTTTGTTCTATACTCCTTTTTTTTTTTTTTTTACTTTAAACAATTTGTTATGAGAGTAACAAAGATACAGCTCACGATCTTGCGACTCTAATGCTCTAAATCAGAACCAGATGGTGCCTAGTGTACCCTGTTTCCTAGAAACTGCAGCATTTTGAGGACAACACACTCTGTGCACCACACCACTGATTTCAGTTCCTCCACGGACACTAATACGCGGCTAAATAATAATGCGGTTGCTGGGCATTGCACCCAAACATCTGTTTTTCTTGCTCGAGAATCTTTCTGAAACTGAAAACTTCTCTTCATTTTTATTGTATTTTTTTTCCGATTTCAAAAGTAATTTGTTTTTATTTATTAACATTTTGAAAAATTTGAACAAGGAAAAAATTTAAATCCTTCATAATCCTTCTACCCACCAAAAAAATAATGACCACAGTTAATATGCTGACAATATTCCTTTTTAAAAAAGATTTTTTATTGATTTTTAGAGAGAGGGGGAGGGACAGGGAGAGATAAACATGGATGCAAGAGCAAAACAACAGTGATAAGCTGTCTCCTGCACAACCCCACCCAAAATCATTCTGCAACCTTTTGGTGCACGGGATGATGCCCAACCAACTGAGCCACATCAGCCAGGGCTGACAATATTCTTCTATTTTTTCTACACACACACACACACACACATACACACACACACACGCACATGCACACACATGCACATACTTTATAGAAAATAGGATGTATAGAAATTATCTGTTTTCTGTATTGAATGTATCATTAACAGTTTTTCCTCATCACCAAATATGTATGATGATTGCTAGTATTCCATCATATTGTATACAGTAATTTATTTAATCAATCTTCTTTTCATTAAACAAATCCTATTCATTGAACACCAAATATGTGTCAGAACTGTGCCTGGTGGTGGTTGCACAGTGGGGAGTGAAATAGGCAAAACCCAGCCCTTATGGAGTCTACAGTCCTATTATTGACCTTTGGTTTATTTCAGAACTTCTATTATTAAAAAGACTAGAGGCCTGTTGCACGAAGAGATTTGTGCAAAGGCCTTCCCTTCTCCTGGCTGCTGGCACAGGTTTTCCTCCGACACCCGGGACCCAGGCCTTCGCTCCGGCAGAAGACGCCTTCAGTCTTCCATCTCCGCTGCTCCAGCTCGCCTTCAGTCTTCCCTCCGCCACGTGAAGCCTATGTATACAAATTAACCGCCATCTTTGTTGGCGGTTAATTTGCAAATCATGCCGAATAGCCCATGGGAGGCGTAGCAAAGGTACGGTCAATTACCATGTTTGTCTATTATTAGATAGGCTAGCACAGCTGGCCAGTGTAGCTCACCAGTTGATCATCGATCCATGAACCAAGAGGTCACAGTTCAATTCCCAGTCAGAGCACATGCCCAGGTTGCAGGGTCGATCCTCACTATGGACTGTGTGGGAGGAGCTGATCAATGATTTGCTTTCATCATTGATGTTTATATATATCTCTCTCCCTTCCTCTATGAAATAAATAAATATATATACTAGTATATGTGTGTGTGTGTGTGTGTATACGCACACACACATACTAGTGGCCCAGTACATGAAATTTGTGCACATTAAAAGGGAATTAATTAGAGGAAATATTTTAATATTGTTATTTGCCCTTTCTCTATAATAGAAGTGTCAGAGATGAAAGAAAATTAGTAAAATGTATATGAAAATCATCCTCCTGTCAGAGTCTGGGGTGCACCATGGGACCCAGGGTCAAGTCCCCGCCCACCCACGCACATCTCGAAATCACACAAGACCCAGACCTAACTGGCCCCACCCCTATTGGGCAAGACCCAGACCTGGCCGGCCCCACCCCCGTCAAACCCCGCTAGGCGGGGGGGGGGGGGCACACCTTGAGGTCCCCTGTCAAGCCCCACCAGGTGGGGGGCTCGGCCTGAGATCCCCCGGCCCAGCACCAGGGCGGGGGACGCGCCTTGAGGCCTCCCATCAAGCCCCGCCGAGTGGGGGGCACAGCCTGAGGTCCCCCGCTCCAGCCTGGCACCACATAGCCTCAGGTCCCTGCTGATAGCTCGTTATAGCTTGTTACAGGAACCCTGCCTCTGCTGTGGGTGCAGCCATCTTGTGACAGCATGACAGCGTGATGGTTAATTTGCATATTACCTCTTTATTATATAGGATGAAAATCTGAAAATTTTCACAGGCTTGAGGAACCTAGGGAGACATAGCAGCTAAATGCAGTGAGAAGTTCTGGATAGAATCCGAGAACAGAAAAAGGACATTAGGTAAAAAGTAAAGAAATATGAATAAAATGGATTTTAGTTAATAACAATGTATTTAGTTATAAATAATAATGTATTGGTTCATTTGTTGTGATAAATGCAGATACTAATAAAAGTCGTTAACAATGAAGGAAATGGGGAGGGAGTGTACAGGAACTCTACTGTCTTTGTAATTTCTCTGTAAATCTAAAATTAAACAGTTATTTCACACACACACACACACACACACACCACTGTGACAGTCATCCTTGTATCTTGAAGCATATCTCTGATTGTTTCCTTCGGGTAAAGCCCCAAGAGTGAAATTGTTGAGTCACAATATATGCACATTTTCATTTACCAGAGATTCTTTTTAAAGTGTGATCTATAGATGCTTTGCTGACATTTTAAAGATGTTTCAGCTTTAGGCCTTTATCTTGGCATTTTCCTGGCTATGGATTCCGACCGTTAGAAGGAAACCTCAGAGCTCAGGAAACCCACCCGCCTGATTCTACAGACAAGGACACAGAGGCCCAGAGAAGAGAAGTGACTGGCCCAAGGTCAAGTGCCTCGTTGTTAACAGTGGGAAGGAGGACGCTAATCCCTGCGGGGCTGTCCTGGCCTGTGTCCACAGGCCCTCACGTTTTCTGACTCGTGGAGGAATCAGGGATCAACAACCAGACCTACCGTTCTGTTTTCTGGAGGTGACTATAAGCGTTTGCTTCCTTTGTCTTGGGCATGGCTGCTAGGAGCTAAAAGGATTTTTCGATCATTTTAAAAAATGGATTCAGACGCAGCTAACAGAATTGCCTGACTAAATCCCTGGAGAAGTCAGTTTGCCTTTCTGAACTATTGCTTCCCCAATCAGAAGAATCAGAATTCCAATGCCCACTTCTTCGTCTCCTCACAGGGACTTGGTAGACATTAAGGGGCGCGTACCCATATAGGAGGCCACAGAAGCCTTCGAGAGAAATGTCATTTGAGGAGAAGGCATTTGAAGGAGAACAAAGGGCACATTTTCCGTTAAGTGGTCTGTCGCATCCGAAGAAAGTTCATTTCCTTGCCTGCATGTTCTCTAGACAAGGCAAACCCCAGACTTGGCATGGGTAAGGAAGAAGCGGGCGATGGAAAGGAAGGGAGAGAATTGTTAGGCTTCTTGGCTGGAGATCAGAAACAAATCGTTCTCAAGCCTGGCATTGTCGGGCCCAGCGTCAGGAGCGGCCGACCAGGCAGACGAGGAACATGACCGTTCCGATTTGGCTCCGCACATGTTACTCCACAGAAACGGGTGCGTCAGCAGGACCCTGGAGGATGCCGGGGAAATATAAACAGTCCCTGGGTGCGACCAGTGGTTGCCTATAGGAGCTTTGCCAGGCGCGAGGCTGCAGGCGGGCGGACATTTTGACTTATTGAATTTCCACACATTCTTGCGTGATTTGGGTGATGACAAAGGCACGCTGAAACAACACTGCAGTCTGGGATTTAGCAAAGCAGTGGCCTCTGACCTCAAACTGGAGCCTCTAATCAGAGCCCTAACCCTCACTCCGGTGGACCAGCACCCTTGCTCTGCGACATGGAAGTGACTTCTTTTAGCTGCTTATAAACATCTGACAGCGCCTGCAGCGACTGAAACTTGGCAGGCAAAATGAGGAAGGGCTAATACTTCTAAAAATGCTTCCTATTTTTATGATTTGGACCTTTTCACTCTTTGAAGGAGTAGAACAACGGGAGGAAGACATTAGAGAATGTTCAGGAGCAGAGGAAAGGAGAAAAGAATTAAACAGATGACAGTAATCTTCCAATTGCTCTTTATCACCATCATTACTGTGCAGAGCAAGATGCAAAGAGGTGGGCAGGTGGATTGGCACTGCCTGTGGTCACACAGCAACAAAAGAAGTGACAGCCCCGAGGTTTTCAAAAAGGAAGAATAAGATGGGAGCATCTGAAGGGAGTTCACTTCCATACGAGTGTAGGTCTAAATGAGAGTCTATACTTAAAAATCTGATTAGCTTCTTAATGGTAGTGTTGTTGCATGAAAAAGCAGCTCTGGGCTCTGCACATGCAAATAGAACTCTTTAGCGGATCAGCTTTGATCTTGGTCTTTAAGGTTAATATTAATCATACTTTGTTGAGTGACTTACCTGCCCCTGTTAAGCCTACCTACGTATCTGGTTCCTTGTTAATGCCTCCAGTTCCACCACTGGAGTTCCATTCCTTTGAAGTAGATGATAAATCAATTGTATATCACATGCCAGTTCCAGTCAACTGCAAGCAGCTTCATTGTGTCAAAAATGACATTGAGGAAGGAAAGGACCCCCACCTAATGAGCAAGAAAGGGCAGAGTGGCAATGTTTGTCGGCAACGTGCGTGCAGTTCCCATACCTCTGGGAAGGGCAACTTATTAAGCTTTTATTTCCTCAGTACCTCCATGTCAGATCACTTCCAATTATGTCACAGCTGGTTTCGATAGAGATAGCACATTTCAGAAGCAAACCTCAGGACATATGGTTCAAGCAAGGACTCTTCTCTCTGATTCTGTGAATTAAATTATGTGCACGTTCTCACAGGATATAAAAATAACATTTAATGAAGCATGTAATGAGTCACAACATCTTGAAATGTATGAGAAATATTACATCAAATGTGAAAAAAAACATCCAGAGCACATGTCCTCAAGGATAAGTACAACGCACAGGAGGGTCAGTCTGGGTGGGAACCCCAGTCGGTCAGGGGCCATCCGGGGGCCCTGGTGTCTGAAGTCGCGGTGGTTTCCTAAGCGAGGAGAAAGAAAAATGAAAGGGGAAGTGAGAAGTCACTGACATACTTCACTTATTCGATAATTTTGCTTTTCAAAGAAGATTCTCCTTTTGGGGGTTTCCTGGGGGAGAATTTCTACATCCGAGACAGCAAGTAGAGGCCAATTATTAAGCACCTACAATGTCATCCTGGCATCCCCAGGAGTCACCAACCTTAAGGTGATGTCTACTTTCGTTCAGCGAGGTTCTCACAGGCCCCCGTGTGAACGCTCACTGTACGAAGGGTGGATCAACATTTCAAAAATATTCTTAGCTATTTACAAAGTTTTATTTGAGATAAAATAAAATTCTTATAACAAATCTACAATAAGAAGTTATTAAGCACTGAGTTGTAAAGAAAGACTTTTAAGTTGATCTAAGCTCTTCGACGAGAAAGGAAAAGCTCCCTACAACATGACCCACCTTCTCAAGCACTCCTCACCCCAGTTTCTCCGTGCTTCCAAGATCTTTCTTCCTTCCTTTCTTTCTTTCCTTCTCTCTCTTCTCCTTCTCCTTCTTTTGTTGTTGTTGTTGTTGTTATTGTTAATCCTCACCCCAACTATATTTTCCCATTGATTTTTAGAGACAGTGGAAGGGAGGAGGAGGAGAAGAGAGAGAGAGAGAGAGAGAAACAAAAATGTGAGAGACACATACCGATTGGCTGCCTCCTGCACCCACTGGGACACTCGAGGTAAATGCCCTTGACCAGAATCGAACCCAAGACTCTTCAGTCCTTGGGCCAACACTCTATCCACTGAGCCAAACTGGCCAGGGCTCTTTCTCCTTTTTCTACCTATCTCTTTTATAATTATCATATTTGGTTTTTATCTGTATTTCTCCTTTGTCTCTCTCTATATATATATATTAAACTGGGAGGACCTCAAAAGCAGAGAGTGGGAAATTTTTATTCTGCCCACAAATATTTTATGAACAGTACTAGTCACCACTCTAGGAAGTAGAGAGACAATAGAAAACAAGGCAGACAAGATCCCTGACTGCATAAGCTCCTATTCTGTGGGCACTTTCTCACCCAGCGCCTGGCACATAGTGGATGTGCAATCAACAATGAAAGAATAAATGAAGCTCTTGTCAGGAATTTGAAATTTAGTCACAGGCACACACGGGTAAAAGGCAACATAGAAAACCTACAGAAGTGAAAAATCTTAAATCATTTCTACAATCGTTAACCATAGTTATTGAAAGTAACTGTGCAAGGGGCAGGAGACCACACTCCTAGAACCCAAAAGAAGTAGATTACATAAAAACAGTTTCCATGTGAGCCCTGGCCGGTTTGGCTCAGTGGATTGAGTGTCAGCCTGCAGACTGAAGGGTCCCAGGTTCGATTTCAGTCAAAGGCACATACCTTGGTTGTAGGCTTAATCCCAGGCCCTGGTTGGAAAGCAACCAATCAGTGTGTCTCTCTCACATCTATGTTTCTCTCTCTCTCTGTCTCTCCCCCCTCCCTTCCACTCTCTCTAAAACTCAATGAGAAAATATCCTCTGGTGAGGATTAACAAAAACAACCAAAAAAGTTCCATGTGAAATAATATTAGTTTAAATTTTAAGATTACTACCTAAAAGCTAGGCTCCATATAAATGTAAGGCATGATTACTGACTTCTTCCAATGCTCCTTGCATTCACTGTGTCTAGAACGTGGATATGAAGGTTAGAGAAGGTTTTGTAGCCAGGAAAGCACTGTGCACTAATAGATATTTTTAACATATGGTGACAATGACAAAAAAGCAGTGTTTCCCCAAATAGTTTCCCATAGAATCTGGAAAACACATCATGCATAAGCCCCTCTTGGAGCTCCACAAAGCACATATTAATGTCTCTGAGAAGTTCTGAAGGAAATAATATGTTGAACTGTATCACCATTTCCTATACTTATTTAAGCTACCAAATTCATCTTTTAAGGAATAGCTATTAAGTTAGTTTAGGAAAATCTGCTTTAAAGTTCAATTTACAATACTATTCACTGATACGTACCTTTTAGTGATGATCTGGAAAACTAAGACATTCTCAAAATATAGTGCCAAGTGATAAAAAAACAAAAACCAATGTTTCTTATGAAAGTATCCATAAATAAAACTTGCTGCACAAACAATGACCTTGGTAACAATCCACATGTTGTTTCTAAATGGAGTTACCACCTGACCACTAGATGGCAATATATTCCATTTATAGGACAACCATTCCAACCAGATTAATAGTTCCAGAGGTATCCGAGTCTGCTAAGAATGCAAATGTGCATTGACTCGCTCATTAAGTCACTCCTCCAAACACCTATTAGGAACTTTTACATCCTGATAACTCTGGTGAGTTGGAGAAGAAGAATGAGATAGCTCCCTGTCAAGAATTGTAATTCCTGGATTCCTAGGGAACTGTAAGACGTCCTCATCAATTTAACAAACAGTTCTTTAAAAGATATATGGCTACTTTAAATATGCACACGGATTAGATGACTCAGGGAGGACATGCCTGTCCTCAGTCCTGGGGAGCTTCTGGTGTGGGCTCAGGTCAGAGCCTGGAAATTAAGGGGAGATGAAGGTGAAGATGCTGCCCGTCTCTAACTTTTAGGCTGCTGACCCTAGAGCTTCAGGGCCAGAAGAGAGCTTGAGGATCAATACATTCACCGATCTTCTAAGCCTTAGAATCTAAGGATCGGGCGGCTTGCCGAGTGGTAAGAGATTAGTTGAGACCCGGCTAGAACTTGAACCCATTTTCTAATGCCCAGCTTTTTTTTTCTAATGCCCAGCTGATGTTCTTTCCAAAATTTCACCATCTATTTTGCAATTTAGAATAGATCCTCTCCTAAACTCTTTCCCTTTCCAAATTCTTTTTCCCTGCTGGTTCCCAGCTGGCTGCCCATCCTCAGACAAGATGTCATGTGTGTATGTCTCATGTTGGATTCTTTAGGAAACAGACTCTGAGGCAGAGGTCTGCATGCGGGAGGTTTCCTGGAGGGGGATCTTAGGAACTGTACCTCGAAAAGACTGAGGCAGGCAGGTTTGGGCAGAAAAAAAAGTTAGGCTTTACCCAACCCATACAGCACTCTGGAGCTGAGATGTTCCTTCAGGGTCATCCTAGATCAAGGGGAGCGGGCAGGACCTTTAGACTTTCCATATTGACTGCTCATTGCATGCAAGGAGCATAACCACAGGCAAGGGAGCTTCCTTCAGCTAAGAGCAAAAATCGGGGGGTTGACTGTGGACTGAAAGGTCCCAGGTTCGATTCCGGTCAAGGGCCTGTACCGTGGTTGCGGACACATCCCCAGTAGGGGGTGTGCAGGAGGCAGCTGATCGATATTTTTCTCTCATCAATGTTTCTTGACTCTCTTTCCCTTTCCCTTCCTCTCGTAAAAAATC
>NW_006296627.1:5058647-5058884 GCF_000327345.1 Myotis davidii | reverse complement strand
TTAAGGGGAGATGAAGGTGAAGCTGCTGCCCGTCTCTAACTTTTAGGCTGCTGACCCTAGAGCTTCAGGGCCAGAAGAGAGCTTGAGGATCAATACATTCACCGATCTTCTAAGCCTTAGAATCTAAGGATCGGGCGGCTTGCCGAGTGGTAAGAGATTAGTTGAGACCCGGCTAGAACTTGAACCCATTTTCTAATGCCCAGCTGATGTTCTTTCCAAAATTTCACCATCTATTTT
>NW_006296627.1:5054852-5058427 GCF_000327345.1 Myotis davidii | reverse complement strand
GGGGGGGCTGAAATGGAAGTGTTGGCGTGGTTCCATTCCTGTCTGGAGGCCCTAGGGAAGAACCTGCTTCTGTACCTTTTCTAGAGGCCGGCCCCATTCCTTGTTCGTGGCCCTTTCTTTGTCTTACATGCCAGCAGTGTCACATAACTCTGACCTTTCTTCTGTCCTCACATCTCTCTCTTTCTGACCACATCAGGGAAACACTCTCTCCTTTTAAGGACTATGTAATTAGGGCCCACCTGCGTGATCCAGTCTTATCTCTATATACTATAACCTATTCTCTCTACATACTAACCTATTATCTCTACATACTAAGCTATTCACATGTAGAAAGTCCCTTTTACCTTGTTAAGTATTCAAGAGTTCCAGGGATTAGGATGTATATATCTCTGGGGGCCATTCTACCTATCACAATTTGGATGAAAAATTTTTTGGTAAAAACACTTCATATGGTAAGAGCAGCATTATTCACAATAGCCAAAAATGTGGAAACAACCCAAATGTTCAGCAGCTGATGAATGGATAAATACAAGTGTATATCCATACAATGAACTATTGTTCAGCCATAAAAAAGGAATGAAGTACTGATTCATGCTATGACATGGATGAACCTTGAAAACATTGTGCTGCTCTGCTCAGTGTAGCTCAGTTAGTTAGAGCATCACCCTGAACACTGAAAAGTTGTGGGTTCATGGCCCGGGCAGGACACATACCCAGGTTGTAAGTTTGATCCCCATTAAAGGTACATACAAGAGGCAACTGAACAATGTTTCTCAGATCAATGTTTTTCTCTCTCTCTCTTCCCCCCCCCCTCTTCCTTCCTCTTTCTTGAAAATCAATTTAAAAAAACCAACATGCTGAGGCGAGGATTATTTTTTTAAAATTATGCTAAATTAAAGAAGCCAATCACAAATGTCACATATGTATAATTCCATTCATAGGAAATAAATAAGCGAACATCCAAAGTAGACTAGTAGTTTTGGCTGGGGAGAAGGGAGGATGGGGAGTGACTGCTAATAGATACGGGAATTGGAGAAGGGGGTAATAAAAATGTTACAATGTTAGATTGTGGTGATGGTGACACAACTAGGTGATAGAGAAAAATCAGTGAATTGTACAAAGAGGTGAGTTTTATGGTATAAAAATACTATCTTAATAGAGTTGTTTCGAAGTGCTTTTTAATTATGCTATATTCTTTTTTAAATATACTTTTATTGATTTCAGAGAGGAAGGGAGAGAGATAGAAACATCAAAGATGAGAATCATTGATTGACTACCTCCTGCATGCCCCCTACTGGAGATGGAGCCCATGACCCAGGCATTTGCAACTGGGAATCAAACCAGGACCTCCTGGTTCATTGGTTGATGCTCAACCACTAACCCACTACGGCTGGGCTGTATTCTTCACTTTGTATCACACCAGGAGATACTTTATATCTGGTTGTCCTTATTAGTGAAAAATGCTAAGGTCGAATTCTGGGTTAAGGTGGTAACAACTGGTGGAAACTATATTTTTAACAAGTGCTTCAGAAAAGTTATCTACCTTGCAGAAATAATACTGCCTTATGAGGATGAAATTGGAATGTGACATAATTAGTAAATCATTAATATATGGTAGGTAGAAAAAGCACCACCATCCCCAAAGAAAAATGTCCACGTCCTGATCCTTGAGACCTACATAGCAATAGGAACTTTGTAGGTATGATTAAGTTCTGGGGGCTAGAGATGGGGAGATTATTCCGTATTATCTGGTGGAATCTCTGGACCTTGAAATCCTGATTCAGGAAAAATATTTTAAATGGTAGTTCTTTTCAACAATGCATTTTCATTCAGCAACATTAGGACCTTTACCACCAATATTGACCGTTCCTGAAAGGAAATACAGCTCAGGTTTCCTCCCTGTTCCCCAGACCTCCTACTCCTCTACTAGTTACCACCTAGTTAAAGGCATCTACCATTCATCCAGTTGTAAAGAGAAAAACATAGGAAAAATCCTAGACTTGGCCTTTTTTCTTACTTTCATGCTCACTCACCAGATCCTAATTTTATCTCCTAAATATTCCTTCAAATTTACTCTTGTTTTCTCCATGCCATGCAAGGGGGCCTCATAAACTCTCACCTGAAATATTTATTCATTCATCAAATATTTACTAAATGCCTCTTTTGTGCCAGGCATGATTCTTGGAGTGTGCAGTCAAGCAGAAGGATAAGGGAGATGGGGAGGATATAGAAAGCAGGGAGGAACCCAGCCAGCGTGGCTCAGTGGTTGAGCATCAACCTTTGAACCAGGAGGTCACAGTTCCATTCTCAGCCAGGACACATACTGGGTCTCAGGCTCAATCCCCAGTGTGGGGCATGCTGGAGGCAGCAGATTAATAATTCTCTCTCATCATTGATGTTTCTATCTCTCCCTTTCTCTCTGAAATCAATGATTTTTTTAAGGTGGGGGGGATTGAGGATGTAGGAGAGGAAAGAATTGCTGAACTGATGTCTTTAGGCAGGTGATCTAGGAAAAATTGGAAAGGTTGTCCTTGTATGCCCAGGGGCAATTCAGGCTATAGTAACGGGAAGGAAAGGCAGAGTATGTGGGTATAGGTCAGTGCTTCTCAACCTCGGCTGCACATTAGAATCACCTGGGAATCTTTTTAAAATCCCGACTTCTGGGCCTCATCCTCCGGAAATTCTGTTTCTTTGTTATGGGGTGGGGCCACAACATTAATAAGAAACAGAATTTCGGGAGGATGGGGCCCAGAAATCAGGATTTTAAAAAGATTCCCAGGTGATTCTAATGTGCAGCCAAGGTTGAGAACCACTGGTATAGATGCTCGTAGGTAGGGAGATGTGGTGGTTGGGGAAGCTCTTTTGATTGCATCAGTTTTCCAAGTACAGAACAAGCTGAGAGTGAACATGAGGGCAAGGTTAAAGGAACTATGTTGCAGGTTAAAGGAGCTGTGAAATACCTAGGACAGGAAGTGGAAAAAAGAAATACAATGTGTTTGCTGGGCAGCAGTAGGGTGCACTCAAGATTCAGAGTAATGATGGAGGTACAGGGAAGCATGTCAGCATGACTATATTTTTCTGCAGGCCTGTTCGGCTGCAAATTTGGATTTAATCACAGTTGTAATTTTTACCCAAGTATGATGAACAGACCTGAGAAAGGGAGTATTTTAATTTAAAAAATTTTAAATATGTTTTTATTGATTTTTAGAGAGGGGGAGGGACAGAAACATCGACTGCCTCCTGCAACCTGGGTATGTGCCCTGACAGTGAATTGAACTGTGGCCTCTTGGTTCATGGGTGGACACTCAACCACTGAGCCACACCTGCCAGGCTTTAATAAAATGTAAGCAGAGCAAGAAGGAAACATCAAGGAAGTGAGGCACGGTGAAGAGGGGGCAGGAACAATGGACTGGATGCAGAATGAAGGGATTGCATTGATGTGTCCTAGGAGTGAGCTGCAAAGAGAGAAAGGAGTGGTCAGAGTAGGATGGATGAAACAGAGAAAGACCACGAAGGGCTGTGGTCACTGGTAATAACAAGAAATAATAACAGACGTTTTTAACAAACGTTTTCTA
>NW_006296627.1:5054451-5054833 GCF_000327345.1 Myotis davidii | reverse complement strand
GGGGGGGGGGGGGGGGGGAGCCTTTCCCCTCAAAATTAGCATATTCCTCAATATTGAGCATCTGCGCGGCGCTAGGTCCGGGTAAAGCCGCAGTCTCTTCCAGACCTTCAGATCACGGGTGAACGAAAGGCAAATTCCTTTCACGTTTCCATGCGAACGGCAAGGTAGGTCACCTCAGCAGGTTGCAGCATCAACGTTTTATTGCATCCATTATGCGTCCTTATACAGAATAGTCTTGGGGGGGAAATTCCAACACAAAAGGCCCCTCTGCCTCTCACTTCCGCTCGCCCCGATCCCACGTGTTGGGGAAGAGTGACGAAAAGGAGTCCCGGGCGGGGCGCCCAGACTCAGGGAAAGGGGGCCGCGAACTCGGGACCCCGCA
>NW_006296627.1:5045084-5054347 GCF_000327345.1 Myotis davidii | reverse complement strand
GGAAGATGGCGGCGGCGGGAGCCCTGGAACGGAGCTTCCTGGAGCTCAGCGGTGCTGAGCGCCAAAGGCCGAGGCACTTTCGGGAGTTCACAGTGTGCGGCGCTGGTACGGGAGCAGCCGGGGAGGGCGCGACCCGATTCTTCCCCTCGCGCCCCTCTCCTGGGCCCCTGAGTCTCTGATTCCCAGTTCATTCTCCGAAGTCCACATGGCTAGAGCCGGGCACGGGCTTCCGTAGTGTCCTGCTGCTTCCTTCTCCCCTTTCTCTCTGTACGGATTGTCAGGCTGTGGTCCGCCGCTTCCTCGGCGCCCTCAGTGCCTGCCGTCCCCGGGGAACCTTGCGCGCAAGCTGATCGCTCTCCTCTTGCAGGGACCGCCGGTGCCGCGGCCGGGACTGTGAAATACCCGGAGAGCGCGGGAGGCTTCTGCTATGTGGAGAGCGGCACGCTGTTATCCGTCACCAGGAACAGGTTCATTCATTGGTAAGTGCGGTGTTCGCCAAACCCCCAGGAAGGTCGGGTCGTTCTCCGAGTGTCATTCTCCAAAGCGATGCCTAGCAGGAAAAAGAGAAAGACCGTTTTCTAATCCTATGTGAATCCGGAGGAAATGAAGGGAACCAGGGTTCTAGGGGATGTGCCCCATCAGGGCAGTACTGAACGCAGAGGAAATGTAGCAGCGTAAGGGATAGAGCCCCGGGGACCAGGTGTAAACATAAACCCGTTGTGTTTTTATAATGCTTCATAGCGCCCTTCACTCTGCAGACAGGTTTGAGCCCGGCAGGCACTCTGCTAGGTGTGTTAGGGATGAAGTGATGAACGAAAACCACCACCATTGTCATCCTGTAAGATGTAGCGGTGTTAGATGTGGGCTCACCTTCCATGGGGCCCTTTTCAGATGGAAAGACATTAAATCGATGACCACAACATAGGTATATAAATACATATTTTTCATACTTGCTTCAGAGGAAAAGTATAGGGACTGTGAGGGGCTAAGGGGAGGGCCAAATGTTTTCTGTGGGGATGGGAAAGCCTTTAAGGAAATCCCATTTAACCTGAGATCTGAAGGATGAAGAGTTGGCCAGGCAGGGGTTTCAGGGAGAGAGCAGTTGGGCAAGAAGGATCATCATATGCAAAGGCCATGAGGTGGGAAGAACTTGAAGAGCTGATTGTCTGTGGCTTAAGTGCAATGGGAGAAGGTGATGTGAGAGATGCTGAGATTTGGGGAGGTAGGAGGGACTCATTGAAGTGAGGAAATAGAGAAAGCACAGCCATAGAGGACAGTGGAGAAAACATGATAGCTGGATGGGGCCAGAATGGGTGACGGAAAGGCAGAGGCCTAGGAAGGGCGTATTTGAGTGTTTATGGAAGAAGGAGATGGAAGCAGGAGGGATATGCTTGAGACAGTCACGGATTGGCCTTTAATTGCCGTAAGGCAGGGATGGGGAAGCTTTTTTCTGCCAAGGGCCATTTGGATATTTATAACATTTGTAGACAATACAAAATTATCATTTAAAAATTAGCCTGCTATATATATATAGCCTGTTAGTCAAACCTTTTCTTAACTTGCCCCTAATGCCTTGGCAGGGCTAGACCAAATGATTTCATGGGCCACATGTTCCCCACCCCTGCTGTAAGGAGACCCACTTTGGGGGGGGAATAATGTGGGTAATATGGTAGATGAGCTGATGGGCTACCACATGGCAGAGTTGCACCTGAAGAAGAGTCTACCCTGCATCCTAGCAGGAATAAGTAACAGAAGTACTAGAGGGGGAAATACCCGTATTTATTAGGGTCACTGTGAGTTGAGGCTGTAGTTACATACGTGGAGGCCACATTCTTTCACAAGTAATGTGAAAGAGGGAGGGAGGTGGCGTGGATTTTCATTATAGTGGAATTTACATAAGTGGACTATCTAGTTTGGAAATACCCCTTTTTAACAGGCACATAATATTTGAATTTTATATTGTGCTCTTTTGTAAATCTATATAATGTGGTGGTTTGGAATGTAAAAATTGGTCTGAATTTCTTTGTCCAAAATTTTCATACTGGGAAAGTTCACCTGGAATTATTTTAATATATTTCAGTGCAACAATCAGAAAGAAAAGCATAAGCTTTTTGAACAAATGTCTTTTTTTTTTTTTGTCTCTCTTTTTTTTTTTTTAACAGGAAGACCTCCGGAGATACACTGGAGCTAGTAGAAGAGTCACTGGACATAAATCTGTTGAATAATGCAGTTCGCCTCAAATTCCAAAATTGTAGCCTCTTACCCGGAGGGGTTCATGTCTCAGAGACTCAGAATCATGTGATAATCTTGATATTAACCAATCAGACAGTGCACAGGTTGCTTTTACCTCACCCTTCCCGGATGTATAGGAGTGTAAGTTGGTTAAGTCACTTATTTCCCAGGTGCCTCTGGTTGTCACAGATTTAGAGGAATATCCTTTGGAAGTGAAGGAAATGTGGATTCCTTGTTAGCCCTCACCAAGTATAATTTGATAGTTACTGCTTAAAATGATCAGACACATTTTAAGTTGAAGAAATAGATTTTATTAAAAAGAATAGCTTTCTTTTTAAGCTCAACAATTAGCAATTGAGAGGAACTGCAAAATTCTGCTCATTCTGGATTTAACAGTTTTGTCTTTCTGATTTCTCCACAGGAGTTGGTAGTTGAAAGTCAAATGCAATCAATATTCACTGACGTTGGAAAAGTTGACTTTAGGGATCCTTGCAACTATCAGTTAATTCCAGCAGTCCCTGGACTCCCCCCTAATTCTACCGCCTCGGCAGCCTGGCTTAGCAGTGATGGGGAAGCCCTGTTTGCTCTGCCATCTGCTGCTGGGGGAATCTTTATTCTTAAACTACCTCCTTATGACATACCTGGTAAGAATGGGAACTGAGCGTGGGTTTAACTTTAAACAAGGAAGGCTGGACTTAAAAGCCCAAACCCATCATTCAATACAGGAATTGCTTCCATACCAGTGGTCATTCAGTATCACTTACGTAGTGAGCCTACTGCTTTACTGTTGTTTTTTCCAAAAGAGCAAGATTTTATACAGTGGATGAGGAACTGGAAGGCTTACTAGAATATGGGAAAAGATAACTGCAAGACAGCCTATTCTAAGGCCGCTAGTAGAGATGAGTTGACTAGTGGTCTTCAGGTTGAGGTATTATAACCAAAATAATTGACACAAGGAAGTTGGGTTGCTGATCCCCTGCTCCAAGTCACCACCCTCTCTTGCCTGGATTATGGCTGTAGCTTCCCAGATGCCTCTCCAGACCTGTCCTCGCGCCTACAGAAACTTCTTGGGAGATTGATACACTTAACACCTAAATCGAGTCGTTACCACTCTGTTCAAGTCATTCAAATGAGAATTGTTCTTCATCTCACTCTGAATAAACCTAAAGTCCTTACATTGGCATACAGTGACCCCCTGCTGCCTCACTTTACCTTCTTTCCCTCTCACCTTCTCGGCATCAGCTGCTTCCCTTCGCACAATTCCCTGAACATACCAGGCATACATTCCTCGGGCCTTTGGTCTGGAGTCACCTTTCCCCAGCTACCAGCTTGGCTCCTTCCCTCAGTTTCTTTAGGTCTTTGCTCAGTGTCCCCTTGGTGAAGCCTTCCCTGACCACCCTTTTCGAAGTTGCACACCCGCCCTAGCATTCACTATAGCCTTTCCGTGTTTTATTTTTTGCTTCTTAATGCTCTACTTAGTTTGTTATCCTCTACTTAGTTTGTTAACTCTTGCTTCTCCCGCCTCCCAGTGGAATGTAAATTCCATGAGGGCAGGAGTTTTTTATTTTGTTTACTGCTCCATCTGTAGCACTTAGCACTGCCCAACACATGAAAGGTCCGCAGTGATTTTTTGAGAGGAATGAAGTATTTCTGAGCAATATGAGTTACTATTTATAAATGGCAACAATTTTCCCTAGGAATCTGAAAATGTCGTTTTTATTGAGCCAATAATGATTCAAAAGATTTTAGGTGTAATATTCATGGAAAGCACATCCTAAGATTTCCCTAGATAGAAATGTGTAAGCCTGTCACCTGTTATAAAGACCTAGCTCATAGTTGCATCCTTCTCACCTTTGCGTTTCACTGAATATCATCAGGAGGTGGCTTGGATACATCATTGGTCTGTTTTCAATCTTGTAGGGATGGCGTCAGTTGTGGAACTGAAACAGAGTTCAGTAATGCAACGACTGCTTGTAGGCTGGATGCCAACAGCTATCAGGTAAGTGATGCCTGGCAGGTAAATCAAAAGGCCTAAGAATTTAATCTTTTTGCACTGTTCAGCACTGTTAGTAGTGCTTCCATTCTTACTCCAAGGCAGATAAAAATGATACTGGAAGGGGTCAGAGTATGCCCAACATCACATTCCATCTGAGAGCCACAGTGCAAAGCCCACTTAACTTGGGATTGGACACCTTGACAACAGAAACTGGCTTCCTGTGTATGCTCTCAACATCCAGTTTGGCACTCTGCCCTGACTTACCAAATCCAATTTTATGTAATATTAGAAGTAGAAAGTATTTGATGTTTAGAACAGTATTCCATTGTTATGTAGAGCCTTTTAAAATTTATCATAGTCATTGGTTGTAAATTAAATAGAAACTGTAGTGACCTTATGCCGACATATAATCTGTTGCTCCTGTTAACTGTACATTATCTCTTAAATTGGGATTTATAACAACCAAATGATTTGCAATAGTAAAACTTGGCCTTACGTTTTCAGAGGTGATCAGGGGCCTTCAGATCGTCCCCTCAATCTTGCTGTTCATTGTGTTGAGAATGATGCCTTCATCTTTGCTCTGTGCCAGGATCATAAACTACGCATGTGGTCTTATAAGGTAAATGCTACATTTTTAATTACAGTAAGTTAAAAAAGGATTGTGAATTGTAAGATAATTGAAGTTAATCTTGCTGCTTCTCTTAGATTATCAGATCACTTAGTTTGAAAATTATGGGCCATTTCCAGTTTCATTTTTCATACATTTCTCAACTAAGCTTTCATCTATATTTTGAAAATTATGAAATAATAGAGAAGTTGAAATAATAGTACAGAGTATATCCTTCCCTTAAGATGAACAAATATGCTTTTTTTCAGTCCGCAGGCCGACGCTCTATCCACTGAGCCAAACCGGTTTCGGCAGTGCTACATTTTTAGTTACAGTAAGTTAAAAAAGGATTGTGAATTGTAAGATAATTGAAGTTAATCTTGCTGCTTCTGTTAGATTATCAGATCACTTAGTTTGAAAATTATGGGCCATTTCCAGTTTCATTTGGTTTCATTTTTCATACATTTCTCAGCTAAGTTTTCATCTATATTTTGAAAATTATGAAATAATAGAGAAGTTGAAATAATAGTACAGAGTATATCCTTCCCTTAAGATGAACAAATATGCTTTTTTAAAATATATATGTTTCTATTGATTTTAGAGAGAGAGGAAGGGAGAGAGATAGAAACATTGATGAGAGACATATCAACATCCATTGCCTGCCTCCTACACACCACCTGCCAGAGATTAAGCCTACAACCCAAGCATGTGCCCTCCCAGAATTGAACTGATGACTTCTTGGTGCATGGGTCAGTACTCAACCACTAAGCCACACCAGCCAGGCCAAATATGCTTTTGAAATGCAGTTGGTAAAATAGTTTCCAAGATTCACAAAACAGCTGATAATTATCTCTATCAGACTAAGATAATTTCATTTTAGCCCTCAAAAAAAAACAAAAAACCACACACACACCTGTATGGTTCTTCAGCACATAAATTAGGCAGAGTGCTAGATGTAATGGATGAATCCTTTAAAGGGGGAGGAGACTTGTTTTTTAACCTAAATATTCTTTGATGCCACTTATTACTTGGACAGGACCAAATGTGCCTGATGGTAGCCAACATACTGGAGTATGTCCCTGTGAAAAAAGACCTTCAGCTCACTGCTGGGACTGGACACAAATTACGACTTGCTTACTCCCCTGCCATGGGACTCTATCTGGGGATTTACATGCATGCACCTAAACGGGGACAGGTATGAAACACATGACATGTATGAAGTTATTCTATACATGGGGAAGTGGCTGTGAACTCATCAAGTCTGTTTCAGCTCTTCACATCAGCTTCAATGTCTCCTGTTCTTTCTGCAGAGATGGTGGGTTTTGTGCTCATGTGTGGATTAAAAGATAATGCAGAAGTCAGGATAAAAGGGTGTAGAGAGTTTAAAGGAATATGAAACGAAAAGTTAACCAAAAACCAACAAGAAAACAAACTTGCAAGTCTGTGTGAAAAAATGGGAGTTATGAAAGGGATCTAGGTGTTCATAGGTGGTTGAGGGGAAATTAAATTTTAGAAATAATTTTGCTCATCTAAATACTAGCTGTTGTATGTAAATAGGTAAGTAGGAAGTAATACAATGATATAATAGTGTGATAAACCGCCATTTATTTGGTATTGTGTGTTTGACACAGCGTTAGGGCCATTTAAGTTCAATAACAAATGCTTGAACCGCTTACTCTGAGCTCGCACTTTAGATATTATCCATTTAATCTTTTTTTTTTTTTCAAATATAAGAAAGCATTTTTTTAAAGGGTTTCTTTTTTTTTTTTTGTCTAAAGTTTTACATATATCTTCTTTTTCCCCAATCCATTTAATCTTAACAGCATTCCAGTAAGGTTTGTCCTCACTGTGCTAGAGCTGATTCCCATGCTGGCTGCGGCCCTGCCTGGGTGCCGTCCTCATTCCTGTTGGACTCTTATACCACACTTTATTATTTTTTAATATATTTTATTGATTTGAGAAAAGAAGGGAGAGAGAGAGAAAAATATCAATCAGCCTTCTGCACCCCCACTTTCAACCAGGGATCAAGCCCAAAACCTGGGCATGTGCCCTGACCAGGAATTAAAGTGGCAAGAATTTTATTATGATGAAATACTGGTAGAATAGTTAAAGGCATACCACATCTGAATAATCAATGTAAATATTTTCTTTCAAAGTTGTAAGTTTTTATATCACATTTTGTAAAAGTTTTCATACGGCTTTAAAGTAAACACGGGTGACATGAACCATTCATTGCTATGTAACTTACTGTGTTTTTATGCTGTTTTATACTTTTTTGAATTACAATAGCAGCAATTAAGTTATTTGTATTTTGCTTAACTAAGACAAAAATGCTTTTACCTTGCTATAGAATAAATACATTTTAGTTAAAAAAAAAAAGTTATGATAAATGTTACAATATGGATAAACCTTAAGGACAAGTAAAATAAGCCAGTCACAAAAAGACAAATACTGTTAAGATTCTACTTATATAAAATGCCTACAGTAGTCAAAGTCATATTGATAGGAAATATAGTGGAGGCTACCAAGAGCTAGTGGGAGAGGGGAATGGGAAGTGTTTAATAGGTACAGAGTTTTGGTTTTGTAAGATGAAAAATGTTTGAGGGATCAGGTGCACAATAATGTAAATGTGCTTAATACTATTGAACTGTACACTTAAAATTTGTTAAGATGATAAATGTTATTGTGTATTTGACCATACTTTTTAAAGAATTGGTTTCTATATGGTAATAAACTCTTGTTTAGACAAGTAGCATGTTGTATTTCAAGTAATAAATTACCAACTTACATTTTAACAGTTCTGCATTTTCCAACTGGTGAGCGCTGAGAATAACCACTACAGCCTAGATCACATTTCTTCCCTGTTCACTTCTCAGGTAGGTTCAGTCATCCTTTGCATGCCACACAAATACAGGAAAGAAGTATTGGCTAACTCAACTATATTGTCCTGGAATTGAAATGCTAAAATTGAATATTTCATGATGTATGCAAACAAAATTTCATTTTGGTTTCACCTCGTTCTTGAGGCACTGTCTTTTGTTTTTATGCTTTTATCTCTCCTACGGATATAAATTTAAGTCATTATAAACTGCTACCCTTTCTTATTTTATTTACTTTTAGTATATTTTTATTGATTTCAGAGAGGAAGGGAGAGAGAGATAGCAGCATTAATGATGAGATAGAATCATTGATTGGCTGCCTCCTGCACACCTCCCACTGGGGATCGAGCCTGCAACGCAGGCATGTGCCCTTGACTGGAATCAAACTGGGGCCCTTCAGTCAACAGACCAACACTCTATCCAAACCGGGCGAGGTCTACCCTTTCTTATTTTAAACCCCCTATCTCCCCCCGCTCTCCCTAATTCCTCCTAGGAAACACTGGTTGACTTTGCCTTAACCTCTACGGATATCTGGGCCCTGTGGCATGATGCTGAAAACCAAACAGTAGTGAAATACATCAACTTTGAACAGTATGTATCACTTACCTCTGTCATCCTACCTTACCCCAGGCAGTTTCATACTAAGGAAAAGAGAGCTTTTTATGTAGAACCAAAATCAAGTGTTTGTATATAAAGAATTCTGGCTGTTGTTAACTGTTTTCTGAAAAACCTTTTATGTTTGTGTTATTTCTTACCTTTTGATTTTAGGATGAAATGAGGATTCTTAGCATTGGAATGAAATGAAGAAAATACTGAATTTTTTTGTTGTTTTTTTTTGAGAGATAGCACATATCCAAAATACTTCTAATCTGGGAGGGTATTCTTTGCTTCTAAGCAAAGACTATTTCTGATACGCACCACTTCCAAAAGACACTGAAACCCTTTTGGGAATCTCAGTTTCCTCATCGTGTGGAAATAGATTACACAAATACAGTGCTTCTCAAACATTTTTTAAAACAGGAAACCCTTTTTCCCCCCCAGAAGATAATGAACTCCACTATATAACAAACCTAGTGTTTTGTGAATATTATAATACAATTTAATGTACCAGTATTGAGAATTTCTAACATCTGGTAATTTTTTAAAAGATTTTTTTATTGAATTTTTTTTCTTTATGAATATTTTGTTGATTTTTAGAGAGAGAGGAAGGGAGAGAGACAGAGAGAAACATCAGTGTGGGAGAGCAACGTTGATTGGCTGCCTCCTGCATGTATTGCACCCACAACCTAGGCATGTGCCCTAACTGGGAATCAAACTGGCCACCTTTCAGTGCATGGGACAGTGCCCAACTCACTGAACCTCTGCTGGCCAGGGCTTCTGAAGATTTTTTTTTAATATATTGATATTTTACAGAGAGGAAGGGAGAGGGATAGAGAATTAGAAACATCGATAAGAGAGAAACATTGATCAGCTGCCTCCTGCACACCCCCTACTAGAGATGTGCCCGCAACCAAGGTACATGCCCTTGACCGGAATCGAACCTGGGACC
>NW_006296627.1:5028478-5045027 GCF_000327345.1 Myotis davidii | reverse complement strand
ATAAGCTTTGCTTTTATTCATCACTAGAGGTGGCACACGAAAATTCATGCCCTCAGCCCAGCCTGCGTCCTCTCGCAGTCCAGGATACCTTGGGGGATGTCCACCTGCCAGCTTAGGCCTGCTCCCCAGAGGATCAGGCCTAAGCTGGCAGTCAGACATCCCTCTGGCAGCCTGGGAGCCCTCAGGGGATGTCTGACTGCCTAAGCCGCAGTCGGACATCCTTAGCACTGCAGAGGAGGCGGGAGAGGCTCCTGCCACTGCCGCTGCACTTGCAGCCATCAGCCCAGCTTGTGGTTGAGCAGAGCTCCCCCTGTGGGAGCGCACTGACCACCAGGAGGCAGCTCCTGCATTGAGTGTCTGCCCCCTGGTAATCAGTGTGCATCATAGCAACCGGTCATTTCCAGTCAGTGGTTCCCAGTCATTCCGCCTTATGGTCAATTTGCATATTACCCTTTTATTATGTAGGATTGTTCTATAGACTGATGGACTTTTTTTCTCTCTAGTAATGTTGCAGGTCAGTGGAATCCAGTTTTTATGCAGCCTCTGCCAGAGGAAGAGATCATTATCAGAGATGATCAAGACCCCAGAGTAAGCAATGCTAAAGTATTACATAAGGGGGTGGTTTACTCCGATCATTCGTTGCAGAAGAGCCAGTTATATTAGAACTCTTGCAGCTGCAGGTGGAGGAAACCACCTCTAACTGACGGGTTTAAAGGAGAATGCATTGGCTTGTTCTGTGGCTTCAGCCATGGCTGGAACAGTGCCATCGAGGCTTGATCTCCGCTTTGTCTCTGCTTTGCTTTCCTCCTTGTTGGCTGTATTCTCCGGCAAGCTCCCTGCCTGAGCCTGTGCATTTTGTGAACCAAGCAACCCCAGAGGGAAGAGAGCACCTCTGTCCCAGGTCCTGGAATAGATGCTCACTAGCCTGGCTTGGGTCATCTAGGAATTCCTGACACAGTCACTTTGATCAGAGGAAAGAATATTCTAGCTTGGCATGAGAAACACGTCCAACCTGGGCCTTGCTGTTGTGGAAGGTGGTTGAAGTAAGTTGAGTATAGATAGTGGAAGAATGGTTCCCTAGAAAAGAAAAAGGATTTGTTAGTAAAAGAAGGGGAAATGGATTCTGGGCAGGCACAAATCATTGTACTACCTATGATGGTACATGCATATAAGCTTGAAATAATATAAATGCTGGGAGAGGTACATGCTATGAAGAAAATAACTTTAAAAGGTAGTGCATTAGGGAGCAAACAGGCCAGTCCTATTTTCCAGGGACACCCTTGGGATAAATGGTAGAAAAAGCTTTCAGTTGATGCCTTGGTATTAAAATGAGATGTAAAAGATTATGGGCTGTGATTCTGAAACTGACTATTTGTGGGATTGGAAAGCCCACTTTAAATATCTGAAATTGAATATTGCCATGTTTCTAATCCCAAGAGTGTATTGGCACTTGACCTGAGTCTCAACGCCAAAATCAGGTGCTGATTATTAAAACCCTTGTTTTTCCCCTTCATTTGGTCATTTGATCGTGCCCAGAACCCCAGTACAAGGTAAGAACTTGAAAGAAAGTCAGTCAGGTTTATTATTCTGGCAAATCTGGTTAATGAAATTGGGTCACAATAATTAGATAGTGTGAGATTTTCCATTTTATTCTCACTACGTCATTTCCCCCACTTAGCTTATTGTAGTTTTCTGTTTGTTTCTTACACATAACTCCTATTATTCTTTGAGGGGTTTTCTTTAATATGTAAGCCATAAAATGTGTACTTTGTGGGTAGCGTAGAAACCAGTTTAATTGTTCTTACTAGTTCATATCACCAGTAAATGAGATTTGCCTCTCTTTGGTTTAAGTTGGGAGTTTAATAAACTGGTTTCCAGTGGACCCCAGTGGTGCCCATGAGCACACTGTGTTCTAGTTGGTTCAGACACCACAGCGCTCACTTTCCGGGTGGTGGATATAGAACTGCTCTACTACCTGTCACTGCTCAAATGTCCAAGGGCCAGATTTCCATGTTCCTATAATAGAAACTCAGCTTTGGTGGAAACATGTTAAATTCTTCAGTTTTTCCAATTTTTATCTTTTTAGAATGATACTAATTTTTGTTTTAATGTTCTAACAGGAGATATATTTGCAGAGTCTGTTTACACCAGGACGGTTCATAAATGCAGCTTTATGTAAAGCTTTACAGGTCAGTTAGAAAATATTTAATGTTTATTTAAGTGTCTCTGTGTTATTACTATTGTATAATTAATGACTGCTCTTAATGTTTGTTGTTTTGCACGTACTATCAACAGTGAGTGTGTTTTTGCAATTGCATAATGCAATTTTTAAATAAACACTATAAATGTGTTTGTAAATGCTATTATAATGTTTATAAATGGTCTTTCTATTAAGTGAGACTCCCAGCAGGGCGGTAAGATGAGGTACTTTCCCAGTGACTAATTAAGCATGTCAGTGGTACAAAGAGAAATTTGTGCCTGCCCTATGATGAAAAGATACCATACTACACTACATGTAATCTCTGTACTTGAAATTAAAATATTTTCCAATAAAACATAAAAACAGTTAAAAATAAATAAATAAAATATTTTCTTGGTTGGTTTTGGTGGTACTCTCTTTTTACCCTTTTGTTAGTACAGTGAAGGTCTGACTTGGTTCAGGTTCAATCTAAACTTCAAAATCACATGGTCTAAGAGATGCTTAAAATTTTACAAAAGGACTCTTTACAGTCACCTAGGCTTCCTTAAATTGCCACACTTGGTGAATTTAAAACAGAATATCGCTCAGGATGGAAAGGCCCCTTAGAATCTCCTGACCTGACCTCCCACGCACAGCAGAAGTGAGGCTTCTGTGAAGGACAGCTCCTCAGCTTCTAGTTGCCTCTGCCTCACAGTGGCACTTGTTCAGTGGCCTTTGTGTTAGTGATTGCTCGCAGACTGTGTCATTTAAAAGTTCCTCCCGGTATTGGGTCAGATTTAACCCTTATCCTTTTAGTGGCTTTTTCCTTTTATAACATTATAGAACTTGTCTCTCCTATAAAGCAACCTTCAGATATTTTAAGAATTTTTTCATGTTCTTTTTCTCCAGAATTAATATGCCAGTTCTTTAACTTTCTCTCAAGTGGTTAAAAAATAAAATAAAATAAACAGTGCGGGGGGGGAGGGGATGTTCCAGACCCTTGACTTTTCTTTCAGGTACATTTTTTTGTTTGTTTGTTTGTTTTTAATCCTCACCCGAGGATATTTTTTCCATTGCTTTTTTAGAGAGAGGGAAAGACAAAGAGAAACATCGATGTGAGAGAAACACATCGATTGGTTGCCTCCTGCACGAGCCCTGACCAGGGCCTGAGCCAGGAAAGAGCCTGCAACTAAGGCATGTGCCGTTGACTGGAATTAAACCCCGAGCCTTCCGTCTGCAGGTCGACGCTCTATCCACTGACTCAAACCAGCTAGGGCCCAGGTTCATTTTTTAATATCTGGCTACCCTATGTTTCTGTTTTCTCTCTGATAAAACTTCTGAATGATATGGTTACTTTCTCCTCTTCTTTTCATCTCATCAGCACTTTTTTCTTGTTAACGATAATCAAGTGTATGATAATATTTCTCACAATGTCTCTTGCACACAGAGGTACTAAATAATCAGTAAGGTATTTATCATATGTTTTCCTCTATGAAAATCATTGTCAGTAGTTAGCCACCATCACTCTTCTAGCTTAGCTTTGTGCCGGTCTCAGGGTGTGTGTATTCAGTATCACCTTATGTCTTCCTTCCAGCTGAGTAATAGCCATTCTCCTTCCTTTTGCTTTTTGTAATGATCCAAATGTGCCCTATTATAACTCTTTCAGAATCATGGATTTCTATAGTTTATTCTGGTCTAAACTACCCTAAACTTGATTTCAGTTATGGGAATTATTTGCACAATGTTAGGGATAATTGTATATTCCGGTCATGTCTACTCTATGTGTTATCATATATTGCTTCAATGCCTTCTAAACTAGAGCATTTTTCATTTAGTTTTAGGTATTATATAACTCTCCCACATGTCTCTTTTAATTTTAGATTTTCTGTCGAGGAACTGAGAGGAATTTAGATCTTTCCTGGAGTGAACTAAAGAAAGAAGTTACTTTAGCTGTTGAAAGTGAGGTGAGGTCTGGGTAAAGAAAACATAAATCTGTTTTTCCATATTGATATAGGCAGATTGGTACTGAGGAATTCACTAGGAAGTATAAATGTTTAAATCTTTTAATTGGAGAATTAGATATATATTTACATAGACTGTGGCATGTAAGCCATAAGGATTATTCATTTGGCTCTAGCTTAGTAAAATAATATTAGACAGTTATGTTTTGGGGGAGAAAGATCCCTAATGGTATTAAGAGTTTCTTTTCTTTTTTTTTTTGCCAGCTCCAAGGAAGTGTAACAGAGTATGAATTTTCCCAGGAACAGTTTCGAAATTTACAACAGGAATTTTGGTGCAAGTTCTATGCCTGCTGTCTTCAGTATCAAGAAGCCCTCTCTCATCCGCTGGCCCTACATTTGAATCCACACACAAACATGGTGTGCCTGCTGAAAAAAGTAAGGACACTGAGGCGTAGAGAAGAACTCCTTTAGACAGTCGATGAGTCTTGCAGAATGCTAGTCTGCTATATGTTGCAGTTGGCTTTTAGGACTCCCCCTTCCCCCAAAATTCTATTTCATTAGTATTTAGATAGTCTTCTGCATTGTTTGTACTTCCTTGCATTCCATTTTATTTACCTTTTATATTGAAGTGATTTCAAACTTAATATAAAACTTATAAGGATAGCACACAGAACTGTATACCCTTCACCCAGATTCACCATATGTTAACATCCATTTGCTTTTTTTCCTTCTATATTTATTTTTTCTTGCTCCACCTGAGAGTTAGTTGAGGACTTCATGCCCCATTATCTGTACGTAGTTTAGCATGTGTCTAAGGTCAGGGGTATTCTTCCATAATCACAGCACAAGTTAATGATCAGGCAAGTTGATATTGATGTAATATTATACAGTTCATATTCAGATTTTACCAGTTGTGCCCATGAGTTTCTTCTTGATCTGGAATCCAATCCAAGATCTTGCATGTTACGTCATGGTTTTTTTTACCTTAATCTCAAACTGCTGTCAGCCTTTCTTTGTCTTTCATGACATTGACATGTTTTAAAGTCTATACCTATTGTTTTATAGAGTCCCTCAATTTGGATTTGTGTGGTTGCTTCCTCATGATAAGATTCAGGTCTTAATTGTTTTCTACCTTTAAACATTCACTGAAATGAAGTTAACTGGGTTTGTATTTCCAGGGGTACCTGTCTTTCCTTATGCCTTCCTCCTTAGTGGATCATTTGTACCTCCTGCCTGATGAGAACCTTTTGACTGAGGATGAGACAACCATATCTGATGGTAATAGTAATGTTATGTCTATATTTAATCCCCTTCCTGCATGAACCCTATGCTTTGTTTCAATAGCCACTGTGACCTTGCCTGGTCATTTTATCACACTAGATATTTTAAGAAAACCTGAAGAGTCCTAAGCATCTCTAAGACCTCAGATAAATCCTTGGTATTTAATTATTAATATCCATATCATAAAAGTGTAATATGCTTATTAGAGCTGATGTCCTTCCGGACAAAGCCAGGGCTGCGGTGGGCAGGAGCCAAGCCCCTTGCACGAATTTCATGCATCGGGCCTCTAGTTTTCATATAGTATTAATCAGTAGCTCTTCATTGGCTTGAGACATGATTGTTAACTTTCTCTTATTCATAGATGTGGATGTTGCTCGGGATGTCATATGTCTTATAAAATGCCTTCGGCTGATTGGAGAGTCTGTGACTATGGATATGTCAGTAATGATGGAGATGAGTTGTTTCAACCTACAGTCACCAGAAAAGGCTGCAGAACAGATTCTGGAAGATTTGATCACTATTGATGTGTAAGGAGAATTTAGGGTAAAGTGAACTTCCTAATGGAAATTTAGCAATTTTTAGCACCAAAGTCAGGTTTCTAATATACATTAAAGTACATACAAAGTAGTGGCTTACACTGTTCACTGTTAAGTTTTTTTTCCACATTCATATTGTCTGTCATGTGTGGAAAAATAAGGGAAAATTTGCTTCATGGAGTAGAAGTATCTTGTATGCCAGAATGATTATCTCCATTCCTTTACTGTGGCTGGATTTCCTATTTCTAAGCACATTTAAGTTTTCAGGTCTTACACAAAGTTTATCTTCTATGTCTTTGATAGTAATAGGAGTTTTCTAATTGTCCTTCTAGAGAAAATGTGATGGAGGATATTTGTAGTAAACTGCAAGAGATTAGGAACCCAATCCATGCCATTGGGCTTCTTATACGGGAAATGGATTATGAAACAGAGGTGGAAATGGAAAAGGGATTCGATCCAGGTAATGACAAAACAACAGACGTGCCTTTTTGACTTAGAGAAGAAAATGATTTAACTTCTTTTTTTTCTTTTAATTATAGCTCAGCCTTTGAATGTTCGAATGAATCTTTCCCAGCTCTATGGTAGTAGCACAGCAGGGTACATCATGTGCAGAGGTGTGCACAAAATTGCCACAACTCGCTTCCTCATCTGCCGAGACCTTTTGATCTTGCAGCAACTGTTAATGAGACTAGGAGATGCAGTAAGTACTGTTTGAGAGAAAACTTATGAAGCCTGTTGTACACCTACAGGAATGTGGCAGTGTGTCAGCTCTGTGAGCACACAGACTTTGTCTTTATTCTCTGCTCTGTCCCCCATGCTTGGCCTTTCGTAGACCTCTATGAAAGTTGCTGCATTAGGAATGAGTAAGCACAGGAATCTAAAATCACAGATCAAGAACATAGGAGCAGATTGTTTCACTGTTTCCCTTTGTATGCATAATGCTAGGAAGTTTTCTCAGGTTGGCTGTCCCAAAATTGAGTATCATTAGTACGACTTTGGATGTGATGGCTGGGTTCCATTTAGTGGGAGGAGAGAGGAAGAGAAGAAAATTCTCTTTCTGCAGTACAGGATTTACCCTAAACACGATGTTGAGATTGCAGTGTGTCTTTAGGGTCCTCCCAGCTCCATTCTGTGCTTTCTTTTCCACCGTATTCTTATTCTCAGGTTACCAGATTCTAAAGATTCTGCAGTCCTTGCCACTTACCCACTGAATGTTCCATGTTCAGAAATTAGCTTTCTGTCCACAGTAAGAAGTCCCTTTTGTTTCTCCTTCAATAATTTATAATGAGCCTGACAGGAAGCAGTCTGATTAAACTAATTCATGTTAATGTGTAAAGAATTAAAAGGCCTTGTGTTCCCAGAGGTATTAATACTTTTAAACCAGAATTTATTAACTCAAATACATTGCTAATGGTAGAATTTAGGGTAAAAATAAGGAAAAACATTTAGGAGAAGATGATTTGTTTAGGGCCACCAAGGAGAAAGAGAGTCTGTCCCTCAGGGCAGCCCTTATTAAGTTCTTTCCGATCTTTATATATTTTCCCATTTCTCTAGGAGCTTGGGGTTTTTGTTTTTTTGTGGTATTTTTTTTTTTATTGTAAACTTTGTTGGTTTTTCCTAAACATAGAAGTAATAGATGTTCCTTGTAGAGCCTTTATATGGACGCCTTTTTTTTCTAGTAAACAAAAGGAAAATAAAGATTCATCTATGATCTTCTACACAGCGATGACCACGATTTACATTTTGGTGTGCACCCTTTTTCTATGCAAATTGTTTTTTGTTTTATTCATAAAATTAGGATATTCTACATGTTATTTTTTTTGTAATCTGATGGTTCCTATTTTACTTACAAATTACATCAGCATTTTTACATTAAGTATTCTATCATATTATTTTTACCTAGAGGCCCGGTGCATGAAATTCGTGCACGGGGCGGGGGGGGGCGCCTACGCCCTCTTGCAGTCCAGGAGCCCTTGGGGGATGTCCAACTGCCAGCTTAGACCTGCTCCCAGTAGGGAGCGGGCCTTAGCTGGAAGTCAGACATACTCAGTGCGCTGCTGCAGAAGCGGAAGAGGCTCCCACCATGCCTCTGCACTTGCCAGTCATGAGCCGCTTCTGGCTGAGCAGTGCTCCTCCTGTGAAAGTGCACTGGCCACCAGGGTGCAGCTCCTGCATTGAGCGTCTGCTCCCTGGTGGTCAGTGTGTGTCATAGTGACTGGTCATTCCACCGTTGGGTCAATTTGCCTATTAGCCTTTTATTATATGGGACCAGTGGCCTGATGCATGAAATTTGTGCACATTAAAAGGGAATTAATTAGAGGAAATATTTTAATATTGCTATTTGCCCTTTCTCTATAATAGAAGTGTCAGCGATGAAAGAAAATTAGTAAAATGTATAAGAAAATAATATATCATGCAAGACCCAGACCCGGCCGGCCCCATCCCTGTCAAGCCCCACAAAGTGGGGCACACAACCTCACAGCCTCGCTGTACACACAACCCCGCCCACCTGTGCCTGCCACACACGCAGCCTCCTGCTGATCAATAGACACCATCAGATTTATGTTGTGAGGGTGCCATGGCCTTTTGCGTATTAGCCTTTTATTATATAGGATTATCTAGTAACAGTTTTAATTTATTCAACCAATCTTATTTGTGGCCATCCATGTTATTGCCAGTTTTTTCTTATAGCTGTAACTTTCTGTAGACCTTTGATTATATCTCCAGGATAAAGTGTAAGAACTAGAATTGATTGGTCATAGGCTATATACATTTTTAAGGCTTTTGATTGCAATGCCAAATTTTTCTCTAATAGTCATACCTATTTTTACCCAAGACCAGGAGCATAAAAAAGGTCTTAGATTTCCCTAGTTCTCCTCTTGAATTCTCAACCCACAGATTTAATGAAAATTAATCTTTTCACATTGTTTTCTTTTTCACCATCATCTCACATGAGTTGGTGAGCTGTTCTTGATTGTTTTTATACTGTTAAATGTTTGGGTAGATATTTTTGCCATCTGCCACCCCAAAATATAATGTTGCTTTTATTTATGTGTAAATGTTATTTTTTAAATGCCCTTTGTAACTGTGTTAATTTTATTTTACCTCCACCTGAACCTTAAGAGTTAGCATTACTAATTGCTGTTCACTATCTTACCCCACCCCCTACCCATCACGAACAGGTGATTTTGGGAGCTGGTCAGCTCTTTCAGGCTCAACAAGACTTACTCCATCGAACAGCTCCCCTACTCTTATCTTATCGCCTCATTAAGTGGGGATGTCAATGCTTGGCAACTGATGTTCCAGTTGACACACTGTAAGTTTAATTATTTTTTCACTATCTTACAAGAAGGAATTCGTAAACATTGTGCTATTATGTATTTTGCCTTTAAAGTTTAGAGAGCTTTTAATTTTTTTTTTTTATTGATTTGAGAGAGAGAAACATCTATTTGTTCCACTTATTTATGCATTCATTGGCTGCTTCTTGTATGTGCCTGACCTGGGATTGAACTTGCAACCCTTTGGTGCACTGGATGATGCTCTAACCAACTGAGCCAACCAGCCAGGGCCAAGGAGCTTTTAGATGCTTCATTTTCTAAAAGTTGAAGGCTACTTACAAGAATGAAAATAGCCCTAGCTGGTTTGGCTCAATGGATAGCACATCAACCCTTGGACTGAAGGGTCCTGTGTTTGATTCCAGTCAAGGGCACATACCTTGATTGCAGGCTCTATCCCTGGCCCTGGTTGGGGCACATGCAAGAGGCAACCAATTGATGTGTGTGTCTCACATCAATGTTTCTCTCTCTCTTCCCCTCTCTCTCCCCTCTTTCCCCCTCCCTCCCACTTTTTAAAAAATTAATGGAAAAATATCCTTGAATGAGAATTAACAACAAAAATTATGTATTTTCTATGTATGTATGTTTGTATGTATGTATATAATGTAAAGATAAATTTTGTTGAAGGCAAAATAATAAGAGGTCAGAGGGGAAGTTAGGCCGCACACAGAAACATTGTGCTAATTCTTAAAGGCAGGCTGAGATTCTTTATAACCCCAAGAAAAAAGAAAATCCAACAATTACAAGATTCACATTTTCTGTAAGATGAACCACCCGTTTTCTCTGGCAAAGGAAGGCTTTTCATGCCATGGAGGTCTTGGAGACATTCCTGCCGTGGCGTCTCATGCAGAATCACTGAGTGGTGTCATGGGCAAGTGTCTAAACTGTGACGGGTTTTCCAGATATTTTCATGCTTTTTTTTGATGGAGCTTTCAGGTGTCGTTTGCTAATTACATTGACAGCATTCTGGATAGGATAACTTGTGGAAGTTGTATTTGACATAGAAGTACTAAGCTGTTTTCCCCCTTTCCTCACAGGGAGTCTAACCTCCAACACCTGTCAGTGCTGGAACTGACTGACTCGAGTGCTTCAGTGGCGAATAAGTTTGGTAAGGACGGGGCGGATACGCATTGGATTTTACGTTTAGCATTTCAAGTGGTCTTTGCCACCTTTGCTTTAGCAAATTTGACAAGGCTCTGCTTTCACTTTGAGAGGGGTCAAGCAAGCTGAGTCCTCTCGTTGTGGCAAGGAGTCTTTGGAAACCATAGTCCCAGGTCAGGCATAAAATACATGGATAGACATACTGCTGCTTTCTCATTGATATTGATATTCCAGTGATTAACTCAAAATCATTTTTTTTTTACATTTACTAAGTTCATAGTAGCTTTTAAAATCTGTCTTAATTAGTAAATATTCAAAAGGAGCCCCTCTCATGCTTGAGGACTGTTCTGGAGAATTTATTTTGTGTGTTTTTTTTGAATATTGGAACTGTATTTATTATAAACATTCTAGGGAAGGCACTTAGGTTTAACGAGACCAGTGAAAAAAAATGACTACAATGTTAATTTAAATGGCTTTTTTATTGCATTTGTATAGTACATCACAGTTTACAAATTGCTTTTATTTATATTGCCATTGATAATATCAATGTTGCATTTTATATTTTGAAATAATAAGTGTTCTTTGTTATAGGCATAAAATGAATTGATAGACTCTCTTCATTAAAAATTGATACTATATCACAAGTTGCTCATTGTCATTACTTTTTCTTTTTAAGTTTCTAGCCCTCAGTCACTTGTGGAATTATTCTTCCAAGAAGTTGCAAGAAAACATATTACATCTCATCTCTTCTCTCAACCAAAGGCACCTCTTAGCCAGACTGGGTTGAATTGGCCTGAGATGATTACTGCAATTACCAGTTATTTATTGCAGCTCTTGTATCCTTTTATTTAAAAACTAGAAGCCCAGCACACGAAATCACGTGGCCCTGCGTGTTCTGCCCACCCACCCGCACGTACCTTGCTGTGCTCACAGCCCCGCCCACCTGCGCTGGTCACTGGTCATTATGGCGTTAGGGCCATGGGCTTTTTATATATAGATCAGTTGAAAGGTTTCTTCTATCTAAATAGTCTAAGGCTCTTATTCTGTCTGTGTAATGAAGATTTTATTTATATATAAATATGTATTTTTTAATCCTTGCCTGAGGATATATTTTTATTGATTCTAGAGAGAGTGGCAGGGGGGGGAAGAGAGAGAGAGAGAGAGATCAACATTGATGTGAGAGACAAACATTGATCAGTTGCCTCCTGTACACACCTGGTCATATCTATAGCCTAGGTAAGTGCCCTGACTAGGAATCAAATCCTAAACCATTTTGTTGTATGGGATGATCCTCCAACTAACAGCCACCTTGTTGGGGCTGTAATGAAGATTTTTAATGAGGTTGGGTGCTTATTCCCCCAACAAGAGATGATAATACTTTCAGATATGATCCCAATTTTTATTTTATTTTGGTTTGCTTTTTGCTCAGGAGTTAAGCCAGATTTTATTGGTATGAACATATTTCATGTGTAGATCTCTTATAGCATTATACATTTATTTATCAGATATTTATTGAATGGCTCTATATGCCACGCACTGTATTAGGTGCTTGTGCAATTTATCAGCTAGAGTTAGAAATGGTCACACAAGGTTGAAATACATTCTTTAGCCCATAGTTAATTGAGTTCGGTGACAAGGTTCCTTGTATATAACCTTTTCATTACATTTGTCTAATATTAAAGTTACATGGTTATGTGGAAAGAACATGTGCTCTGCCAACCTCTCTTTACCTTCTTTTTTAAAAATTAAGCCATTTTGTGGAGTCTGATTGCCCAGTGTATATGTTCAAGTTTCTCCAAAAAAGAAAAAAATCTCCTTAACCAATAACTTAGATGGCCTAGCAATCCCAGTTGCCTCTTTCTAGAATGTTTGATGGGAAATTGTCAGTATGTACAATTGCAAGTGAGTACTATTGAATATTTCAGATTTAATTATTCTTGTAAAGAATGGGATTTCTGGAACATTTTTCTTTGTAAATGTTACCTGCATTTTAATTGGGCTGATAATAAGAACCATAATAATTCATACTCCATTGCACCAAAACATACTCTGGATTTTCTCTTCTTGCCTCTTTCACAGTATCATTCCTAACATAATTTTTTCTAGAGTCCTTTTTTTTTTAAATTCTCTGTATTAGGTAAAACAAACATACCATTATCTTCATATAAATCCTTTACTGGCATCTAGTCATTGAACCAGTAAATACCAAAAATTGGAAAATCGCTAAAATTTAGGAAGATGTATGTGTTTGTGTTATTGGAGTTCTGTTTGCTTTCTTAAAGTATATAATAGCCTAACCCAAGAATCGGTTCACAGAATTAGGTTCTACTCTCCAGAGATATCAGGAAATATATGTGTTGATTGACCACATCTTCTCTCCCTCTGTGAAGAACTTGGAAATGAGTATTTATTTTCTTAATCAGAAAGCACCTTTTATGCCTTTAAGGATTATATTCATCTGCTACATCCCTGGTGTCAAGTCAATGTTGGTTCCTGTCGATTTATGCTGGGAAGATGTTACCTGGTTACAGGAGAGGGACAGAAGGTAAAACTGCATTTTAAGTGATGAACAAGCTTTAGGGCAAGGAGGACACTTAGTTTCCATCTAACTAGGGTGGAGGGAGTGGGAGGCATAGAGTCCTCTAGATCAGGTGCCAGTGAGGGGCATTATATACCTGTGGAGGATGTTCAGCCTCAGGTACTTTGCAGATTAGTTAGGACACAAGAAAATATGAATAAGGAAACAGTGCAACCTTCCTGCCCGTGCAGGTGTTTTTAGGGATGCATTTTGATAAATAATGTATTTCTCAATTACATTGTTTTCATTATGTCTTTTTTTTTTTTAATGCAGCTGCTTTTCCCAGTATGGTAGTTTACATTTCTATTTTTTTCCCTGACATCGTACTATCTAAATTTTCAAACATACAAAAAAGTTTAAAGACTTTTATAATAAACTCATATACATACCACTCAAATTCTACAAATGTTAACATGTTGCTCAGTTGCTTTATTATATATTTATCAATTATCTTACTTAAAGCTTACTTTTTAATAGTGTTTAAGTAAAGAAGTGAGATACAAGGTATTAAATAATTCATCGGATAGAGTTTAGTTAGAATGGCAGAAATTATGAATGTAGTCAATAGTCTTAAATAACTTTGTTTCTTTTTTGGCTTTGTTTAGCAAATGAGTACCTAGAATTGGAACAATTCATTATAAGTCACTTTGTATTCTTTTCCTTCTCCAGGCTCTGGAATGTTTCTGTCAGGCAGCATCTGAAGTGGGCAAAGAGGAATTCTTAGATCGCTTGATCCGGTCAGAGGATGGGGAGATTGTTTCCAATCCCAGGCTACAGTATTATGATAAGGTATTTTATGTCATGGTTTGGCTTTTTTTTTACTAACCTATGTAGAAATTTATTTGAAATACATTACCTTGGTATTTTTGGAGAAAAATAAGATAAAAATGTAATCATTCCCTAAATTTCCAAGTAAAGAGAAAATGAGTTTGCTGAGAGAAATTGAAGAAACATTTTTAATTAAATTTGATAAATGTTTTTAACTTAAATATCATTTTATTAGCTCAGTCATCATTTTTTTATTACTTAACATTAGTTTGGCTGATAACTCAAAGAATTAACTTGCAATGCTATATTTAACTTTAGTTTATGATTTGGCCCCTGAGTTTTTTCCTACCACTTTCCTCTGGTCACTCAATTATAATAACAGTGGCCTTCTTACTGTTCATGCAAGCTGAGCACATACTCTGGTCCTTTCAGAGCTTTTCTGCCTGCCATTGCCTTAGCCTGAAATGCTTTCCACCAGGTAGTCAACTTTCTCATGCCCTCATTGCATTCAGGTGTCTGCTCATGTGTCACCTCCCTGCCTACCTATGTAGAATAACCCTTGCGGTCCTGTGTGCTTGCTCCCTCTCCCTTATATGCACACGTGCAGACAGGCACCGAGGGGAGTCCCCTGGCCCTGCTTTATAACATTTAACTGTGCTTGATGCTATATTTTAGATAACCTGTGTGTTATTACCTATTTTCTTAATGTGTTTTTAGTTATTTTAGAGGAAAGGTGAGGAAGAAAGAAACATCGATCGGCTGCCTCCTGCACACGCCCTACTGGGTCTAGCCTGCACCCCAGGCATGTGCTCTAATCAGGAATTGAACCAGCGACCTCTCGGTGCATGGGACAGTGCCCAACCAACTGAACAACACTGGCCAGGGCTCTTTTGTTTTTTTTATAAGGCCATGGTGTTAATTTATTTATTAGGCTTTAAATTTATCTATGACCCAAACAGTTAGTATGAGAAGTTAGTAGTGAAATTGTATTTGTTCCTTCATTCAGCAAATACTTACTGAGAGCCTACTCTATACTAAACACTGAGGATAGAGCTGTGAACAAAAAAGACCAATAGAAAGCTTTACAACAAGCCTATTATTTAACAGTAGAATCTAAAGGAAAATCTCAAATATTGACCAAATAATCCTCATTTTTCTCAGCACCTTTGATTTAATTTTTATATTACCCAGTTATCTAATGGATTTAAAATCATACATCAATTTGAAATGCATACTAACTTTAATACAAGTTTCTTCTATTCCTCCTCAGGTTTTGCGCCTACTAGATGTTGTTGGTTTGCCTGAACTCGTTATTCAGTTGGCTACATCAGCAGTAACTGAAGCAGGTGATGACTGGAAGAGTCAGGTAAGAACTAACTATAGTCTAGTTATTTCTCTTGAGATTTGTCGTGAATGTGATGTTTTGATTTCTATTACTCTTTTTTCCCCTGTTTCTGATATTTAGGCTACTTTAAGAACATGCATTTTCAAACATCATTTGGATTTGGGTCACAATAGCCAAGCATATGAAGCCTTAACCCAAATTCCCGATTCCAGCAGGTATCAATCTTGATCTTTTTGAAGAAGGTGATTTACCAAACCTACTTAACCCACGAAGACAGTTTACCCTTGTCTGCCTTTCTTTCCTTCTAGGCAGTTAGATTGTTTACGGCAGCTGGTGGTGGTTCTTTGTGAACGCTCACAGCTACAGGATCTTGTAGAGTTTCCCTATGTGAATCTGCATAACGAGGTAATTTAGGTACCCACTGATGATGACTGATGGCAACTGTGTTGGCTGTCATGGTGACTACTAACTTTGATGTCTGATTGCTTCCCCTTCCTTAGGTTGTGGGAATAATTGAATCACGTGCCAGAGCTGTGGACCTCATGACTCATAATTACTATGAGCTTCTCTATGCCTTTCACATCTATCGCCACAATTACCGAAAGGGTAAGCACTTGAAGCAGGCAGTCTTTGTTGGAGGCAACCTTACCAGTTTAATCACATTTTAGAAATATATTATGTTTGACTTACGTAATTTTTCCCTTATTTTTAATATTGGATAAGTGTTCTCCATGACCATTTGGGGAAATTATATTTAAGGACAAAATTAGCTTCGCCTTCTTGAGGATTACCTGTTAGCCTTAAACACCACCAATCCTGAGGCATTTCCAGTAAGATAACCTTCTGTGTGAATCTTCTGATTTTAAACAAAATTTTCCTTAAAGGCACCTTGAATTCTTGTGGCTGGTTTTGAGTTCCTGTGCCACTTTGCATGGGCCTTCTCTCTTTCCTTATTTATTTTGCTGATTCTTTTGAGAGTAAGTTGTAGACATTATGACTCAGTGGATGAATACTTCAGGTGCATCTCCTGAGGAAATTTTCTTACATAACCTCAATGCAATTATTGAATTAAGGAGATGTAACAAATTAATTTTGTGAATTAAATCTAAATGTGGTATTATCATCTGATGTGCTGCTCATATTTAATTGTGCCAGTTGTCACTGATTTTCTTGAATAACACACTCCTTCCATTCTGTAGCTGTCCTCACTCCCAACCTAGGACCACATATTGTATTGCCCTGTCATACCTCTTTCTTCGCCTTTAATCTGAAGCACTTCTTTTAACCTTACTTTGCCCTTGGATGACATTGATGTTTTGAAGAGTTTAGGCCAGTCGTTGTTGTAGAATACATCTTAATTTATGTTTGTATGATGATTGTTGAAGTCTTTACCAGAACAGCTAAAATGAGATAAGCATTATGATTCCCCTTTTGAACATCTCACATTTTTATACCATTTTCACTC
>NW_006296627.1:5009758-5028442 GCF_000327345.1 Myotis davidii | reverse complement strand
GAGTGAATGGAAGTAATTTGTAAACATGTTCTTAATATTCCTAATGCCAAAACATGTTTGCATATTCTTTATTTTCTTGAATCATACAGAAAGGGAAATAATGGTTAAAGATCTCCCATTGTTTGCTTTCACTATAGCAACATCCCTTACATCAATCTGATTAAGACCAGTTTAACTGGATAAATGTTCGTGTCTTTCTGGAGCAAGATCTGAACATCTGTTGTTCTAACAAAATGTCTCACATATTGCAGGCACTCAAAAATATTTGTTGGAAAGAAAAATAGTTTCGTTCAAAAACTGAATGCTATTTGGTTTCTGGAGTTGCATGCTCTCATGAGGGAAAATAGTCAATATCTTCTTCAACCTTGTAAAGTATTATTAAGAAAATAAGTATGTCTTAAACAGACCATCCAAACATTACTTGATCTCAGAATCCTGGGTTGAGAGAGGTGACAGTTTGACTGAGACATGCTCTCTAAGCTAGTCTTGTCTTGTCTGGGAATGTAGTATCTAAAAGTAAAAAACATTTTACATAACGGGAGGGTGGGGTGGTAGTTGTGGTATGTACACGTAACATAAAATTCAGTGGTGTTAAGTACACTCACATGTTTAAGGACAAAATTATTATGTTTAAGGACAAATATTATGTTTAAGGACAAAATTAGCTTCACCTTCTATATATACTTATGAGAGCTATTTATTTTTAACCAATCTCCAAAACTCTTCATCTTGCGAAACAGAAACTCTATACTCATTAAACAGTTTCCCATTGATTTTTTTAATCGTGTTAAAACATAAGTTGGCCAAGGGGATATGTTTTTTGTTTACTTTTTTTTCTCAGCAGTCAGAAGTCAGGTATACTATATTTAAAAAATAAATAAATAAAATAAAACATAAGTTGTAATTTATTACTTGAAATAACTAACATGCTACTTTTCTAAATAAGAGTTCATTAGCATTAATAAATAATTTTTTATTGTGTTAAAATACCATTTGCCAATTTAAAGTAGTGTTACATTCATTCACATTGTTGTACAACCAATCCCCCAAACTTCTTTCATCTTCCAAAACTGAAACTTTCTATTCATTAAACAACTCCTCATTGCCCTCTTCCCCTTGGTAACTACGACTATTCTACTTTGTGTCTGTAAATTTGCCACTGGAATCATATATTATTTTTTTAAATATTTTAAAATTGATTTCAGAGAGAGAGAATCATTTATCAGCTGCCTCCTGCACACCCCACACTGGGGATCAAGCCCACAACCCAGGCATGTACCCTGACCAGGAATCAAACCATGATCTCCTGGTTCATAGGTTGATGCTTGACCACTGAGCAACACTGCGGGGCTCATACAGTATTTTTCTTTTTGTGACAGGCTTATTTCACTTAGTGTATATAAGGTCTTCAAGGTTCATCCATGGGTAGCATGTCAGATTTCATTCTTCTTTAAGATTGAATAATATTCCATTATATGCATGTATCACATTTTATTTATTCCTCAATGGACACTTTGATTGCTTCCATCTTTGTCTGTAGTGCATACTGCTGCTCTGAATAAGGGTGTACAATATCTCTCCCAAGACCCTACTTTTCTTTTTTCTTTTGTTTAATATATCTTATTGATTTTTTACAGAGAGGAAGGGAGAGGGATAGAGAGTTAGAAACATCGACGAGCGAGAAACATTGATCACCTGCCTCCTGCACACTCCCTACTGGGGATGTGCCCGCAGCCAAGGTACATGCCCTTGACTGGAATCGAACCTGGGACCCTTCAGTCCACAGGCCAACGCTCTAGCCACTGAGCCAAACCAGTCAGGGCAAGACCCTACTTTCAGTTTGGGGGCGTATATACCCAAAAGTGGAATTGCTGGATCATAAGGTAATTTTTTTAGGAACAGCCATACTGTTTTAGGTTAAACTCAATTTTGTTTTAAATTTTAATATTTGATAAGTAAAGCAAATTCTATCTCTAAAGAGATACTTTTGAAATTCTAATGTCTAATTTATTATTGTCTCATAGCTGGCACAGTGATGTTTGAGTACGGAATGCGTCTTGGCAGAGAGGTTCGAACTCTCCGGGGACTTGAGAAGCAAGGCAACTGTTATTTGGCTGCGATTAATTGTTTACGACTTATTCGTCCAGAATACGCATGGATTGTGCAACCAGCTTCTGGTGCAGTGGTATGAAAACTTTTCATCCTGGAATTCATTTTCACTTATCTGGTCCTTTTAGAACTATGACCTCATTTAAAATTTCTTCTGGGATATTTATGAACTTAATTTATTTTTGCAGCAATTCAGTTGTTATATATTACTATACCTTCAGTTCCCAAGTTCAGAATCACTGTAGGAAGAAGTATTACAAAGCACTTTTGGAGTTAGACCTGACTAACTAAAAGCAAATTAATCTTATGCTGTCCACTTATCCTCTTGCATAAAATCTATATATATAAAAGCCCAGTGACCTAATGGTGGAACTACCAGAACTACTGGTCGACCAATCGCTATGACGTGCACTGACCACCATGGGCAGACGTTCAATGCAGGAGCTGCCCCCTGGTAGTCAGTGCGTTCCCACAGTGGGAGTGCCACTCGGCTGACCAGGATGAGCGGTGCTCCCACAGAAGGCTGATCCCCGCAGGCCATGCCCCCACCAGTGCAGAAGTGATAATGATGTTTATGTCTACATTATAGAATTGTTAGGGCATTAGAACTGTGACAGTGCCTGGCCTGCAAAAAGTGCTCAATAAATATTTCATTTGTTTTTATTCATTCCATCTACAATTACTGTTTTAAAGGATGTCGATATATACTTTGACTTTTTTCTGTCATGCTGATGTCATATATGCCCAGCTACTTCTTTTTTTTTAATATATTTTATTGATTTTTTACAGAGAGAAAGGGAGAGAGATAGTTAGAAACATCGATGGGAGAGAAACATCGATCAGCTGCCTCCTGCACATCTCCCACTGGGGATGTGCCCGCAACCCAGGTACATGCCCTTGACCGGAATCGAACCTGGGACCCTTCAGTCCGCAGGCCGACACTCTATCCACTGAGCCAAACCGGTTTCGGCCCCAGCTACTTCTATTGTATAGTTCCTACATTTAGTAGGTTGCTTCCCAGAGTTCTCCATGGAGAATATAACTGCATCCATGGAAAGTCAAGTGGCTTATACAGAAATCAAATCCATGTCCTTGTAACAAGTCCAAATCCAATAACATGTTAGAGCTAAGTAAGCCAACCTGGCAAACACCACATTTCTTTGTTTGATAGTTATAGTACCTTTATAAGAGAAGCTGTGCTAGTTGAATAATTTATGTTGAGAGAATTTAAGCAGAAAAGTTCTGGATTCAAATTAAAATAGTAATTTTTCAGTTAAATAAATTTGTCTTTTCAGTATGATCGCCCCGGTGCATCCCCTAAGAGGAATCATGATGGAGAGTGCACTGCAGCCCCAAGTGAGTCAGGGGTCTCACTGATACTTTGCTGGACAGTAATTAATTTATTGTTGTGTTATAGTAGTAATATTTAGATTTATATATGTTTTAATATACTTCCACTGCAGTATATATAGGTATATCGTAATATACTATATATTACATATGTCTAGTAGTTATATTGTAGAGTTCCTTTTTATTGTATTTTTATTATTTTATATTTTTGTCGTTAATCCTCACCTGAGGACATTTTTCCATTGAGTTTTAGAGTGGAATGGAGAGGGAAAAACAGAGAGAAAAACATCATGTTATTTTAATCTGCTAAAAGTTGGTTGGTGGCCCTTTCAAAACTTGGTATGGCTGTAGGAGACATGAAAATGCTTTGAAAGTATGTTTTGTTGCTTGTTGTATTTAAATCAGCTTCATAGCAAGCTTTTATTTTATCAGGCTCCTTTATACTACCATGGAGGCATGATACCTTGCTCAGAAGCCTGGGCTCTAGAGTGGGACACCTGGTTTCAATTCTGCCTCTCATTTTGGGCATGTTCTTTTCTTACTGACAGAGATAGTATTTTATAGTTAGAAGGTTTAAATGAAATTATATGTAGAATACCTTGTAAACACCTCCTCACTGCAGTACTGCTTTGATTTGACTCAGCTGTTGCTTTATTTTTTAAGTTAGCCTTATGGAGCCTCCCATTTCCTCCCTTTGGAAATTAAATGGAAAGTTACATAATATTTAGTCGAAATTGACAGGTTGGGTTAGTCTCATAGGCACTGCCTTTGTACTTTGATAATTGAAATTGTTTGTCTTTGACGGATAGCGAATCGGCAGATTGAAATCCTGGACCTGGAAGACCTGGAGAAAGAGTGCTCCTTGGCTCGAGTGCGCCTCGCCCTGGCTCAGCATGAGCCGTCAGCAGTTGCTGTTGCAGGTAGGGATGCATTAGTCTGTCGGTAGCAACAGCACATTTGAGTGCCAGGTAGTGGACTTGGCATGCTAGATGGCTATAAAGCTTTTCGTTGTTATTCTGGGTACTTGTCAACAGTGTGGGGGCTCATGTGCATATACCTCTGGTTGCATTGAGTGGTGCTTTTGCATTTCCATAGGAAGCTCATCAGCAGAGGAGATGGTCACTCTCTTGGTTCAAGCTGGCCTTTTCGACACTGCCATATCACTGTGTCAGACGTTTAAGCTTCCCTTAACGCCAGTCTTTGAGGGCCTTGCTTTCAAGTATGTATAACACCGTCTTTTCATAGTTTTAATTTTCCTAATGCACAAATGCTGTTGCTTAGTGTGAAGCAGGGGTCACACAAGCCAGTTTCCTATAACCCAGTGTTTTGGTTTAGTTCACACAAAGGTTGTTTAATTTCTTTTAGTCAATTGTGATTTTTTTAGATTAATTGAATTATAGCTTCTCTTGAGAAGATCTGACATTCCTGGACCTCATTCCTACAGGACAGTAGATAACCTGGATTAAGAATAGTGGTATCGCCCTAGCTGGTTTGGCTCAGTGGATAGTGTGTTGGCCTGAGGACTGAAGGGTCCCAGGTTCAATTCCAGTGAAGGGCACCCAAAAAAAAAAAAAAAAGAATGGTTGTGTCCATTTTAGCCAATGTATGCTCTTTTCAGTCCTTTAGGACATCTGGTCCCTGGAAGCATTTTTAAAAAGTACTCCTTATTAAAGTTACCTTATACCTACATATTGGTCAAGTACTTTGTGAATTGGAAATATCAACTTCCAGAATTTTTCAACATCAATTTTCTCTTGAAAGTAAATAATCTCGCCGAAACCGGTTTGGCTCAGTGGATAGAGCGTCGGCCTGCGGACTGAAAGGTCCCAGGTTCGATTCCGGTCAAGGGCATGTACCTGGGTTGCGGGCACATCCCCAGTGGGAGATGTGCAGGAGGCAGCTGATCGATGTTTCTCTCATCATCGATGTTTCTAACTCTCTATCTCTCTCCGTTCCTCTCTGTGAAAAATCAATAAAATATATTTAAAAAAAAAAAAAGTAAATAATCTCTTAACATTTACTGATGGCCTTGTGGGTCATTCAGTTTTTTGGCTATGAGGAGGGAAAAGAGCCAGTACCCCAGTAGTGAATTCAGAATAGACTAGAGCTAAAATAGTCGTCTTATCTCTAATTTTAGTAACAAAATAAGGTGGTGCTTTTCAGCAAATTGGTTTATTGTGTGTGGAACCATTTTCATTGCAGATGCATCAAATTGCAGTTTGGAGGAGAGGCAGCACAAGCAGAAGCCTGGGCCTGGCTAGCAGCCAATCAGCTCTCTTCGGTTATCACCACAAAGGAGTCCAGGTACAGCCCTAGTATTCCTCCGACCCTGCGATGGCTCACCCTCCAGGTACTTCCCTAGGACAGCCAATTAGTGTCTGCCTGACTATCTCCGTTTCTCAGAGTGCTTCTCTGACAACTCTAATTCTCAAAACTTTCCTTCCTTGAAATGCATTTACAATCTGTATCATATAGCATAGCACTTTAGAGTTGTAGCATTTTACAGTTTGGAAGTCTCTTAACCCCTAAATTAGCACACCAGAATCACTATTAAAATATAGATTACGAGAGCTGGTCATTGTGGCTCAGTTAGTTGAGCATTGTCCCATGCACAGAAAGGTTGCTAGCTAGTTCAATTCCCGGTCAGGGCACAGACCCAGGTTGCAGATTTGATCCCTGGTCAGGGTGCATACAGGAAGCAAACAGTCGATATTTCTCTTTCTCTCCCATCCTCTCTCTCTTAAAAAAAATGTAAAATACAGATTATGAGATAATACCCTAGCCTTCTAAATCAGAACTTGTACATCAAGCATGTCAAACTCGAGGCCCGTACATGGTTGTACTGCTTGATCAGGTTTGAAAACCGTAATCTAAGCCATTTTTCTTATTTTAGAAATTTGGAAGAAATTAAGTGAATTGTTTAGTCCAGTAAATATGTGGTTAGTGGGAGACGAAATACAAGACTTTAAGTCATCTAGTTTCCAGTACTACCCCAAAGTCACATTGACCCTAATATTAAGTGTCATTTAGCTATATTATTCAGTTGTGAGCTTCCAACAATTTTTTTTAAATTGATTTTAGAGCGGAAGAGAGAGATAGAAACATCATTGATGAGAGGGAATCATTGATTGGCTGCCTTCTGCATATTGGACTAAGCCCACAACCCACGCATGTGCCCTTGACCAGAATCAAACCTGGGACCCTTCAGTCCACAGGCCACCACTCTATCCACTGAGCCAAACCAGACAAAGCCAAAGATTTTTTTCCTTGTAAATACATGGTACTATAAATATCTGTTAAGAATCTGGAACTCATTAGTCTTTCTTTTATCAAGTGCTACAGATGAAGCATGGCGACTGTTATCAACATACCTGGAAAGGTACAAAGTCCAGAATAACTTATACCACCACTGTGTAATCAACAAGCTTTTGTCTCATGGAGTGCCTCTGCCTAATTGGCTTATAAACAGTTACAAGGTAAGTGGTATCTTCACTTGTAGAGAGTAAGAAGCTGATCTTTAAGATTCTGAATAACTTCTGAGATGAGTAAAAAATAAAGAGTAATAATTTATGGAAATATACTGATGTACATACTTTGGGCAGCTTCTCAATCTTAGCTAAAAACAAAACAGTTTTAATTTCTATTCCACATGAAGTACTGAGTGATTAAAGTTCTGCAGGTTAGTGATTAAGTTAATGTTTGCTTGTGTGCTCACTGAACAATGAATGTACTAGTATATTTAGCACAGTGAGTATATGCATGACACAGTATTTACTATTCACTACTCAAAAAATTAACAGGAGTGGGTGGAGTAGTTTTCAGATTACTACAGCAGTCTTTCATTTTTGTCAAAGTTGGATGTTTGGACATCCTGTTTCAGAATTATTTGGATAGTGGGCTTCTTCAAACTATATATTCCTGGATCCCATCCCATTCCAAACTTACAAAATCAACTTTCCTGGAGTTAGGAAGCAGGATCTATATTTTAACAAGCTCCTAATTTAATTTGATGCACTCTTAAGTTTGAGAAGTACTAGAACTGAAATGCCTTGGAAGAATAGAGAAGGAGGGAATGTAAAGCTTAACATCCAGAAAGTCGGTTTTTTAAGTTAGAAAGTAGAGAAGGCAGCTAAGATGGTAAAGGTTGGTTGTGATCCAATCAGGATACAGAAAGCCTAATTAATGTGAGTGGAGCCCTTCCAAACTGAGGCTGTATTCACTTTTCTCACACCCTAGGTTAAATATGAATTTAATTCAGACTTTTAAAGTTGATGATTCTTTTAACTTCTTTTGCATTTGTCACTTGCTTATTTCTGGGATTTGATGTAAATATATTGTCTTTAGTACTCAGCATTGCTGGGAAGGTTTACCACTGTGGAAACAAGTAGAAAAGAATTAAAATGTGTCTCACAAATCAGGAGAGGAAGGCCACTTAACGGATAGGACCTCACTAGGTGCCAGAGGGAAACTGGGCTGTTGGGAATCCAAACCTTATCCCAAGATAAGTAAACCAAGGTGCTCTTTTATTCTTATTGAGAAGTATCAGTACAAGAGAATTAGATACAACATCCTTTGATCATTGCCTAAGTAAGATAGAAACAAGCAGATGTTTTTAATCGCTGACTCTTTACAGAAGGTTGATGCCGCTGAGTTGCTCCGTCTGTACTTAAATTATGACCTTTTGGAAGAAGCTGTGGATTTGGTTTCAGAATATGTCGATGCTGTTCTGGGAAAAGGACACCAGTACTTTGGAATTGAGGTAGGCTTCCTATCTAATAAAAGGCTAATATGCAACTCAACCAAATGGCGAAATGACTGGTCGCTATGACACTCACGGACCACCAGGGGGCAGATGCTCAATGCAGGAGCTTCCCCAATGGTCAGTGCACTCCCACAGGGGGAGCCCCACTCAGCCAGAAGCTGGTCTCATGGCTGACGAGCACAGCAGCGGTAGCAGGAGCCTCTCTCACCTCTGCGGTAGCGTTAAGGACCCCTTGGGGGATGTTCGCCTGCCAGCTTAGGGCCACAGGGAACTGGGCCTAAGCTGGCAGGCAGACATCCCCCAAGGGGTCCTGGACTGCGAGAGGGCACAGGCTGGTCTGTGCATGAATTTTGTGCACTGGGCCTCTAGTGTATACATAACACTTCATTTCATTCTGTTAGCACACTAAGTAAAATCAGGAGCTGAAACAATTAGACTACAGAGTAGTAGATTTAACCTTAATTGTTAGTAATTTTACAACTAGTTTTCTCCAAGATTAGGGACTGGCACTCTAAGAGTCTTCTGTTTCCTGTTTATAAAATGGGAATACTTTCATTTTTCTCCATCAAAGGAGTGTGGCTTTAGTTAGGACTTGGAAAAGGGAGGTAAATAAGAACAAAATGGCATTTTGTGTGGGAAGACTATGCTGAGTCTCTACCAGTGTTTTCTCAATCTTTACAGTAGCCTATAAGGGACTGTTTTAATCCCTTTTTTTCAACCCATAAGGAAACAGGCTCAGGTGTTAACTTGAAGTCGCGGAAGTTTGCACAGATGGTAAATAGGAGAACCACATTTAAAATTCAAGTCTAGTTAACAGCAGAGCCATGCTCCCAAACTCTCAGGAAAGTATTCAGAACGTTCAAAGTTAAACTTTTCTTTCCAAACCTTTTTTTCCCAGATAATTGGAATCTAAATTTCAGACTGAAAATAGTATCATTCCTTGAAATTTTAGAAAAGTTTTGTTGAGTATGTTTATCCTTAATGGGATAAACTTAGGAGCCTTAGGGCTCCTTTAAAATAAGAGATGACATGAATTTAAAAATATATTTGATTTCATATTTGAGAAAAGCACAAGTTCTCCAATTGAAAAGAGAAAGGGGGTAGGTGGGGTTCCAATTTGTGTGTGTGTGTGAGTGCGCGCGCACTCATGCAATTTCTTACTGTGAAAAAAAAAAAGTAAAACATTTTATGTTAATCAAAGCCTATGAAAGTAACTACCAGAAGAAATGGTCCACTTTTTGGTTTTCTTTAAATTATAGGTATTTTTTCTTTCAGTTTCCACTGTCTGCGACGGCTCCAATGGTGTGGCTCCCATACTCTTCCATTGATCAGCTTCTCCAAGTATTGGGAGAGAATAGTGCCAACAGTCACAACATTGCAGTGAGTCAGTCCTTTCCTCTATTCCCCTGCACTAGCTGTTACATCTGACAGCTGGCTCTCCAGTTCTCAAGGAATTAAGGAAAGGGCAGCACCATGTATTCCCCTAACATGCTGCCTCAATCCTATATACTAAAAGGCTAATATGCAAATTGACCAAACAGCAGAACAACAGATTGCCATGATGCGCACTGACCACCAGGGGGCAGACGCTCAACACAGGAGCTGCCCCCTGGTGGTCAGTGCACTCCCACAGGGGAAGCACCACTCAGCCAGAAGCCCTGAGCTAGGCTCACAGCTGGCGAGCACAGCAGTGGCGGCAGCGCTAAGGATGTCTGACTGCCAACGTCGGCCCACTATCCAGAGGCCCAAAGGGAACGGGCCTAAGCCAGCAGTCAGACATCCCCCTAGGGCTCCCGGACTGTGAGAGGGTGCAGGCCAGACTGAGGGACAACAAACTCACCCCCCACCCCCACCCCACCCCACGCCCCAGTGCATGAATTTCGTGCACTGGGCCTCTAGTCTCTTCATAAAATGACTAATTAAATCAGATGTGGCCTCTCTGGTTCTGGTAAGAGAGCTGGCAATGCTTTTATTGAAGATCTTGGTGTGATTTGCATAATTGGAAAATCTTTAGGCAAACAGGATTGGAGTATTATATATACTAGTATAACAGAAATCCAGTTTTATCAGTAGAGTCCCAAAGGAGACTCATATACTGGATAGTGATTAAATGAAGCAGAGTGGCTAACATCTTCATTACGGGAATCTGCTTGGTGAAGTCAAAATGAAAGCCTCAGTCTTTTGCAGTCCTTGACATATTTTGTAATGATTTCTTCCTTTTCTCCAATAGCTGTCGCAGAAAATACTTGACAAATTGGAGGACTACCAACAAAAAGTTGATAAGGCAACACGGGATTTATTATATCGTCGGAACTTGTGATCCAGATGGTCGCCTAGCCTTTGTAACCGCTTGGTGCCTCTTAGGGCTTAAGACTTTATCCTACAGGAGCCCTGTACTCCAGGCTAATTTTTATACCTGTAAATGATGTGTACAACATTCAAGTCTGCATTCTGCATATGAGAGTTGGACAGAGGAGTCACAGGACCTGCGCTTGCTGGCGGTGCTAATATACAATTTCCGGTTTCATCTTGGGTCTCAAACAGCTGCTTTTGTATATGATTCACAAGCTTTTTTAGAGTTTATATTTTTTTAAACTACCAGAGACATTCTTTATCTGCAAATTAAACCCACCTTCACTTTCCAAACGGGTGATGGTTGTTGGTTTGTTGTAGCTGACCACCAAAAGCAGTCACTGCAAATCCTTTCATTCTTCCCTCTCACTTTTTGTATTTCAATGATTATTTTGGTCCAGAACTGACATGTATTTTCTGTATTGCAAACAGAGGCTATGATTTTACATACTCTTTTCATTATTTATTGTGGAATTTTTGTATGATCTTCAATAAAGTATTAAATAACTTGCCTAGATTAAGCCTAAACAAAGACCAGCTGTCAAAGAAGATACCTTATTTTGAATCTGGTTCTCAGGCTAAAGTTGAATCAACTCTTAGCTAAGAAAAAATTAGAAATCCATCCTCTATAAAAGTAATAAATTTTCAAAGTAAATTCTGTTAACTTCTGTGATTTATAATAATCAAGCCGGACTTGATCATACAGTTAGTCTAATCATGTATTGGGCCAAAATATAAATGTTCCTGGTCAGATTCAAAAGCATTCATGCCCACGAATTTGGGGAAAGTGAAAAATAAGATCTTGCATTTTATTCTGTATATTAAAATTATCTTTTAAGGAAACGATCTGTATATATTTGCTTGTATATCTTTTGACCTTTCTTGAGTTTTTCATAAGCCTTTTTTATAATATCAACACCATATTTACATTATATATTTTAAATAACAAGTTTCCCTGTGGTGTTGTTATTGGTAGATAATTGTGGTATTTGGTTCTTTTTTATTGTAACTTTTGTCATGATAAATATGAAGTGTTTAATGCAATTCGGGCCTGGGACAGCCCTTGTCCTCCCAGCATTATAAACCTGTGGCTTCCAACTACAGCAAGAAAACAAAGGTTTCACAAAAGATGTATCCTCTTACTGTTTTCATGAGTGACTAATGGATCATAATCCACAGTCTGAAAAATATCAAACGTAGTTGTTGCCATTTCTAGAGGATAAGAAGCTTGAGATCAGCACTGTTGAAGAAACCTATCCTTTGTATTGCTTATCAAAGCAGGGGTTGCCATGGTGACAGTTCATAAGACACTGGCCAGCTTTTACAGGGACCTCAACAACCAATATGAGGGTTCATCCCTAAGTAGGGCATAATGATCTCTACCCCACACGATTGTGAGAATTAAATGCAATTCTACTTGTAAAGCGCTTAGTACCTGACATATAGTAAGTGTTCGATAAACGTTAGGTATTATTAGTATACTTAGTAAGAACTGAGCAGTCGGGTATAAAAATATATCCCACTGGATTTCTTAAGCTCAATTTAGAAGGGGTAAATGAGTACCAACAGTATAAATAAACGCCAAGTGCAGGGGAGGAGCTCAACATTGAGATAGAAGGTTCAGAGAGGTAATTAATGCCTGCACGGGTCTTGAGGAATTAAAAAAAAACTCGCCATGTGATGCAGTAGTTATTCCAGATAATGTGAAGGACTTAAGGTGAGATAGGTGGTGTTCCTAGTGGCTGGCTCCAGAAAAAGAGTGGGGACTGGGGGTTAGAAAAGGAGACTGCAAAGGAAGATACATCAAGCAGGTTAAGGCTACCAGTGGGCCAGATTGGGAAGCTCCTGTATCTCACCGCAACAGCTTAGGCTTTTACCTCGTATGTAGTGTAATTTCTAGTGATCCCCCCCCGCCCCCCCACTGATGAGCAACACTACATCATCGTTATGCCCTAAGAAAAAATTTACAAAAGCATAAAAGACCCAGTACTCTACTGTTCAATGCTATACCCAAAGTAAGCCACGATAATCAGAGGGAAACTTGGGGGAAAGACCTGGAAAGCAGCCCACCTTCCTAAAGGACAAATGATAAGGAACAGTAGGCAGAAAACAGGCACAATATGGAAGACGAGCGGGTAAAGAAAAGACTCCGCCAAAGACGCATGGGTGGAGCCGGAGGTGCTGGGGAAATCATTCTAAACGCAGGCCCTTCCGTACAATTGGCTTGACGCGCACTCGTTTTTCCTTTTTCCATTGGCTATAGGCCCCTTCAATAGGCCAAAATAGCCAATAGCCTAGCTCTGTGAACAAAGCCCGCCCTCTCCCCTGGGGGGGAGGAGCCAGAAGACTGTACCGGGCTCAAGGCGCTTGCGCAACGCGCGCTCCGCCGTTAAAAGCGGATCCTCGCAAGAGGCGGTGTCGCGAGGTATGAATATTGATGACGCAGCGCCGCGCCGAGCACCGCCCTTCTCGGCTTCCCGACGCTCGCACCTCGCGCCCGGGCTCGCGATGGGGAAGAAGTCCCGGGTGGTACCCGGCCGAAGGCCTATCCTGCAGCTCTCTCCGCCGGGTCCCCGGAGCAGCACGCCGGGCCGGGACCCGGAGCCCGAACCCGACCCCGAGCCGGACTCGACGGCGGCGACGCCTAGCCAGCCAGCCCCGGCGGCGCCGACGACCACGACGACCGCGGTGACTGCCGCCGCGGCCCCGGAAGACTCGCCTTCAGAAGGTAAGGGTGCGCGAGGGGCCCCGGCCCCTAGGAGGGGCGTCCGAAACTCGAGTTCCGGGCTTGCGGCCTAGCTCCTCGGGCAGGACCCTAGGAGGACAACCAACCGGGAGGGCGGCGTCCGCATCCGAGGCCTGCGCGTGGGGCTTGCGGGGAGGGCGGCTGTGGGCCCCAAGACGACCGGAGGGACGCGGAACCGCGCGCGGGGATCCCAGAGGCGCCATCTCTGCTGCAGAGGGCGGAGCGGCGCGGCGGCCTGGAGCGTCAACGTCCGCCTTGTGTCTGGGACTCCTCGCGGGGCGGACGTGAGAGTATGAGTTTCCGCGTCCGAGGCTGGGTGACTGGGGACCTGGCCTTTTCTGCACGTCATCTGCGTTTCCTTTCGCTTTTGTGGAAACCGAGACTCTTTAGAAGTGAGCGAGCCCTTTGTATTATGTCAGCCAAAGCTTCGGGAACCCCCAGATTGGCAGGTATCCCCACCCGAAAATTTCTGAAGTGAGACTTTTGGGTAGCCCAAGTGTTTGTGTGTTTCTCCCGGGACTGGAACTTAACTTGTCTGACCGCTACGCTGTACACCTGAAACTACTACAACATAATATGGAATGCAAACTGTAGTTTTTTTAAAAAAAAATTATTTTTTTATTTAAAACAAGAGTAATTCGATATCTAATCCAGGGACCAGACCCCGGAGAAGCTACGATCGTTTCAGATGTTTAAAAAAAACACCAAACCCAACACGCTGGGTAGCTTGTGCGAAAGAAAACGCTATGGCTGTGCTTGTTGTAAAGGCTTTGTAGTAGCCTAGAGCACATTTAGAGAGAGAGTTTATTTCAGATGTAATTTGATTTTTTTTATAATGCTCACGTTCCTAATGTTAAAGTCACAAGACAGAAGATTCTAGCTGTGCTTGTTTATTATCTTCCGAATTATTTGGGTCAGTGATGGGTTGTACACTGTTTTTAAAAAGATGGAATCTGGACTTGAAAGGTCAAATCAAAGCTTGGTTTTGTTACCTCTAGTGTTTCTCTGGTCCATCGAATGACTGCAGTTCTCTTCTGTTCGTTTTCCAAATCCAGATGAACAGGAAGGGGTGGTGGAGGTTCCCAGAGTTCAGAATCCTCCAAAACCAGTCATGACCACCAGACTGACCGCCGTGAAAGCAACAGGTATAGATTTTTTTTTTTTACATCTTTTTTATAATATATTTCATAAGGATCCAATTGGGTTTGTTTATTGAGTGTTTTGTTGACGGCTTCAGTGTTGGCTAATTTATATTTCTACCCCCCAAAAAAGGGAATTTTAAATCTATTTGTGAGAGTTCGTTAGTCTGTGTACACTGCACCCAATGTAAAATTTGTTGCTGTTTAATCTGTACCCAAAATACACTACTTTTTCTTCTAATGCCATTTTGTAATGAGTTTTCTGGCTTCTCCACCTGGCTTTAGGGAACACCATCGATTTCTGTTAATTTCCTAACACATTGCCTTGATTAGTATCTACCGAATGTTTGTGGAGCTGAAATTGCATTAAGGAGTATTTGCAGCAGTGGTTTTGTAGACAAATTTGAGTTCAGATCTTCACTTCAGCATTCATTCTGAGAAATCAGGATCTCATTCACCTGTAAAGTGGATCTTAAGCTCTATGTTATTTTGATGATTACATTGAAAAGTTTATATCAAGTTTTGACAGGGAACTATCAAAATGTTAGTTTTATATATAAATAGATTGAAAGATTAAAATAGTTTTGATACTAAATATTCTATTAATTGGTAATAATTTTATTCTTTTAAGTGTGGTGTACTTTTTGTACTATATGACACCTGAAATCCTGAAATAATAGATGCTTGTTCCCTCCTCCCATTTGTCACTTAAAAAAAAGAAGAAAGCCCTGTGTGGGTTAGAAAAGCTAAAACTTGGTTCTGAGAGAAATTTCCAAACTAGAAAATACCATTTTGTATTTGTAAAGTACATATTTCATTTGAGTCTAAGAATCATGTAAGATAGAATTTCAGTGTTTCTAGGAATGCCTTATGAACAGAAATGTTTTCATTTTGCCCAACATCATCCTACAAGGTAATAATATATCAGTTCATTCAGTTTTTAAAGTTCTTAACCTACCAGTTGGTATAATGCATAGGAAAAAGTTTGTCCAACAAAAAACAAAGAAAGCCCCCTAGCCGGTTTGCTCAGTGGGCAGTGTTGCCCGAGGATTGAAGGGTGCCGGATTCCATTCTGGTCAAGGGCACATACACATACCTTGGTTTCAGGCTCATTCCCCGCGTCCCTGTCTGGGGTCATGCAGAGGCAACCAGTCAAGGTGTCTCTCTCATACCAGTGTTTCTCTCTCTCCCCCCTTCTCTGAAAAAGCAGTGGGTAAAATATTCTTAGGTGAGGATTAGCAACAACCACAAAATGAGTGTCAGAGGTCTCTGGACCCCCTGAAATTGCACACTCAAATGTGTGTTCCTGGGAGGAGGTATATAGTTTTTATCATCTTGATTATTAATAGTTTCTGTGACTAAAAGGGTTAAAAACAGCTATTCAGCAATATTATGAGGAAATTATAATAGTTACTCAAAGTATAATGCACAGTTACTGTTTGAAGCTTATCAGGAAAGTAAAAAATATAATCTAAGAAATTATAGCCAGATATAGTTAGTTGATTTGCAAATTGTGTGGTGTCTCTAACAATATTAAGTATGCCTCTTCCCCCAAATACCAAGTTTAATAATTTACTTTGCTATTTAATAGTAATTATATTATTAGGAGCTTAGAAGAGGTTTGATGTATGTGCTATGGAATGTTCTTAGGTGAGGAAAAAAGGAATAAATAGGTGGAGACTTGGCGAAACCTATTGCCTATGAGACCCATTTATTCTAGGCTTGGGGAATTTCATAATTAAAATTCCACACAACTCACCTGGTTTGGAACCTTTTACCAAAGAGTATATGAAGTTTTAAAGACAGTGAACTGGGTGATTAGATCTATGATTGTTTCTAAACTAAGAAGTGTTTTTATGTAAAAATACAAATTTTCCATCTTCCCCCTTCCCTCAAAAAACCATCAGTGCTGATTGCTAACGGGCAGAATTTGTCCAAACAGAAATGTCTACTTCTGTAGCTGTACCCTTACAAGGCTATTCCATACTCTTGTTAGGAAAATTGGCTGGTGTACCCCAAAATCATGAAAAATGAAGTATTTGGTAACACTGTCAAATGTCTCCTTCACATTATTCTAATCAGTTTAAAGTAGTATTTTGGAAATTAATGTTTAGTGTAAGAACTTACCTATGTACTAAAACAAGATTTATGTGATTAAAGCATTTAATATGAACTCTTCTTGTATGATAAATGGAACAGTTTGTGTTTACTTTTATGTGAACCCATGAATTCGTTTATGAAAGTACGACAAAGAAATTTCATATAAGTGTACAAATTGCCAGCCTTAATTATTTACACATTCTGTAGTGTAGTTGTTGTACTCACGCTCACTTGGGCACAGAGTTCTTACCTACTTTTGCCCACCCCTGGATGTGTTCACTTAGTTTGTGACATTAAAGTAGACACAGGTGATTCAAAGGAAATAGCATAACAGCATTTCAGGGGACATACCTGGACTTGAGCTTGAGGAAGACATTGATCATTGGTGCTAGTGTTGTTGTTGTTAGTTTTTTGTTTTGGGTCTAGCGTTTTGAAATGTTTTGTTTGAGGGAAAAAATAATTGGAAAGGAACTTTGTTTCATCTACTAAATCCTAATTGGTTTACTTGTTTGAGATGGATACATAAATCAACAAATATTAAAGTCAGGATACACTATATGCTATTTTGACAGAGTATAAAGTTGAATGCTTGAGCATGTATTTTGAGTAGGGTGTCAAGTAGCTGTGCACATTGATTTTCTTAGCTCTAAATGCATAATGTAATTTCTGCCTCTCGGGTAGTTCATTGATGGTTTATTTTAAGGTTCTAATCTGTAAGTAAACTAAATGTTTAGTTGAAGAACCATGTTATATTTTTCCTTGGATGCTACCTAGGACATAATTAGCATTGTTATTACTAAAGTTCTTTATCTCTTTGTTTCTAGGAGGTTTATGCTTACTTGGTGCATATGCAGATAGTGATGATGAAGAGAGTGATGTTTTGGAAAAACCAGCGCAACCTAAAGAAGCGAATGGAAATCAGTCAACTGATATTGATAGTACATTGGCCAACTTCCTAGCGGTTAGTGGTGCTTTTGTTTGGGTTTTTAACTTATTGGAACCACTTTGGGGACTTACATCTCACTGGTTAGTATACTTGTCCATCTGTCTCTCCCTCTCACTTCTCCCCTTTTATCTGTCTTCCTTAGTCCCTCCCCATCTCTCTTCATATTTTTTTATTTTCACCTGAGGGTATTTTTCCATTGATTTTTAGAGAGAGGGAAAGATAGAGAGAAACATCGATGTGAGAGAAACACATCAATTGGTTGCCTCCTGCGGTGCCCCTACCAGGGCCTGGACCAGTGACTGGAATTAAACCCAGGACCCTTCTGTCCACAGGCCAATGCTCTATCTACTGAGCCAAACTGGCTAGGGCTCTTCGTATTATCTTTTTGTTAAGGTTGTTAAAAAAAAAGTGGATAATAGAAAGGTTTGGAGAAATTGTTTAATTAGAATATGAGGATTTTGATTTGAGAAGCTAACAACTGAGCATGTAGGATTTTTTTTTCTGGTTTTGATGTGATTAATGCATTTGTTACTATTTTCTTTCTAAAGGAGATTGATGCAATAACAGCTCCTCAGCCTGCTGCTTCTACAGGAGCTTCTGCTCCACCTCCAACTCCACCTCGCCCAGAGCCAAAGGAATCAGCAGCATCTGCCCTTTCTTCCACTACTTCGAATGGAACAGACTCAACGCAGACATCAGGGTGGCAGTATGACACTCAGTGTTCACTGGCAGGAGGTAAGCTTGATCCTTTTTATTTTATTTTTATTTATTAATATAATCTATTGAGCCCTAACCGGTTTGTTTCAGTGGATAGAGCGTAGGCCTACAGACTGAAGGGTCCCAGGTTCAGTTCCGGTCAAGGGCATGTACCGTATTTGCCGGCGTATAAGACGACTGGGCGTATAAGACGACCCCCTAACATTTCCACTCAAAATACAGAGTTTGTTATATACTCGCCGTATAAGACTACCCCCTCTTCCGCACACCTTCCACACACCAAATAAAAGGTAAAACAATATCAGATTTGATTTTAACATTTTAATTTATATTGAAATGCTTATGGCATGCAGGAAAACTGTCACAAGGCTGTATGTAATCAAACATATACATAAAACAGTGCAAGTTTATTACCGGTAAACATACCGGTAATTCACTAAAGAAAACACACTCTATAGACTGG
>NW_006296627.1:5001358-5009051 GCF_000327345.1 Myotis davidii | reverse complement strand
TAAAAATATATTTTATTGATGTTTTTACATAGAGGAAGGGAGAGGGATATAGAGTTAGAAACATCGATCATCTGCCCCCTGCACACCCCCTATTGGGATGAAGCCCAAAACCCAGGCATGTGCCCTTGACCAGAATTAAACCTGGGACCTTTCAGTTTGCAGGCTGATGCTCTGCCTATTGAGCCAACCTGGCTAGGGCTGATTTTATAGATACAGATATTGATATAGATATATTTTGAGAATATGTTTATTAAAACTAAGGACAGTGAAACAAGGAAGGGCACACCAATCCTTTGATTTTTAAAGAAGTCTAAAGAGCAATCAATAAAAGGTGTTCTAGGCATTGAGATTCCGAAAGATGAGCACCTAAGTGCTTTAGCCCCAGACTAGGATTCTGCCTTTTAAATGTAGTATTTTGAAAAATAAGTAAGATAGGGTAGTTACCTCTGAGAATTATTAGAACACATTTTTTATTTTTTGAAAGGTAATTGCTTGCCCCCTTTTTAAAAAAAATACATTTTTATTGATTTCAGTGAGGAAGGAAGAGGGATAGAGAGATAGAAACATGTGCCTTGATCAGAATCAAACCTAGGATCCTTCAGTCTGCACTGACATTCTATCCACTGAGCAAAACCAACTAGGGCAATTGCTTGCCCTTTTAACCAGTAGCAGATTTTGCCAAGTGAATGATTGAAGTCATTATTTTAAAAAGTCCTTTGGGGTTCAGAATATGTTTTTGCACTATCAAACTGCTTTTTTAAAACAGGTGCCAAAATGATGGGGTGTGGGGAGTTGCCTCCCCGGAGACATTTGACAGTGTCTAGAGACAGTTTTGGTTGTCACAACAGGTGGGGGGAGTGTTACTGCATCTAGTGGGTAGAGGCCAGGATGCTGCCAAACGCTACATAGGACTGCCTCTCCCGATACCCACCCACTATCATGTCCCAGTGCTAAGGCTGAGAAATCCTGTGTTAGATTGTTAGGGCTTTAGAGGTGACGGGTTATAAGTCGGAATTGTGGAGTAATTTGTGCTTCTTAAAATTTGTTTTATTTTCTTATAGTTGAGATTGAGATGGGAGATTGGCAAGAAGTCTGGGATGAGAACACAGGATGCTATTATTATTGGAACACACAAACAAATGAAGTGACATGGGAATTACCCCCGTATCTTGCCACCCAGGTACAGGGATTACAACATTACCAACCCAGGTAGGAATACCTTGAAAAAGAAATTACCTTAGAAGGAAATTTAAGTCTTTATCTTTTAATGATAATTGCCTTTCTTTTTCTTTTAAGTCCAATAACAGGTACTGAAACTAATTTTGTGGTGAATACAGACATGTATAACAAGGAGAAAAATATTTCTGTTGCCAGTAGTAAAAGTGGACCAGTCATAGCCAAGCGAGAAGTTAAAAAGGTCAGTGTTACAACTTACCCATTTGCATATTTTCAAATCTAAAGATTTTTTTTATTTTATTTTTTTTGAGAGGAAAGGAGAGGGATAGAGAGATAGAAACATTGGTGAGAGAGGAGCATCATCCATTGGCTGCCCCCCACATGCCCCCTACTGGGGATCAAGCTTGCTACATGAGCATGTGCCCTGACTGGGAATACCGGTGACCTCTTGGTTCCAGGTTGGATGCTCAACCACTGAGCCATGCTGGCTGGGCCATATCTAAAGAATTTGAATGTTACTGTGGCACAGGTAGAGAGGACTTCTGTTAATATATACTAGAGGCGCCAAAACCGGTTTGGCTCAGTGGATGGAGCATCGGCCTGCAAACTGAAGGGTCCCAGGTTCGATTCCGGTCAAGGGCATGTACCTGGTTGCGGGCACATCCCCAGTGGGAGGTGTGCAGGAGGCAGCTGGTCGATGTTTCTCTCTCACTGATGTTTCTGACTCTCTATCCCTCTCCCTCTCTGTAAAAAATCAATAAAATATATTTTAAAAAAAGAATTTGTAAAAAAAAATAAATATATACACACACACACACACACACACACACACACTCACTCTAGAGGCCCAGTGCACAAATTCATGCAAGGGCGGGGTCTGGCCACCCAGCTCCAATCATGGCGGATCAGAGCTGGGCCTGTTGGGAGGAGGAGATGGTAGGAGGTTGGCGGGCCAGTCCCCCCGATCGGGGCCCAATCAGGGTTGGGCCAGCTGGGGTAAGGGGCCATGGGCGATTGGATGGTGAGCCCTGCCCCCGGTTAGGGTTAGGGGGCCGATTGGGAGCGGGGCCAGCCATGGGGAGGGGTTGTGGGCAGTGGGCCAGCCGGCCCTGCCCCTGAATGGGGTGGGGGTGCTGATCAGGGGAGAGGGGCTGCAGGAAATTGGGGTGGGGGCATTCCGGGGCAGGACGGCCAGGGGGAGGGGCTGCAGGAAATTGGGGTGGGGGCATTCCGGGGCAGGACGGCCAGGGGGAGGGGCTGCAGGAAATTGGGGTGGGGGCATTCCGGGGCAGGACGGCCAGGGGGAGGGGCTGCAGGAAATTGGGGTGGGGGCATTCCGGGGCAGGACGGCCAGGGGGAGGGGCTGTGGGCCTATCCTGGTGAGGCTGGCTGATAGGGGGTGGGGCTAGTATGGGGGAGTTGGAGGGGGCATTTGGCCAGCCACCCCGCTCTTGATTTGGGTGGGAGAGTCCAGCTGGCTGGGGGGAGGGGCTGCAAGGTTGGCCGGCCGGCCCCACCCCCTGATTGTGCCACAGTGGGCGTCATAGCGACTGGTCGTTAGTGCTGTTAAGGTTACTGGCATTTTATATATATAGATATACTATAGGCACAGTGCACGGATTCATGCACCAGTGGGGTCCCTCAGCCTGGCCTGTGGGGATTGGGCCAAAACCAGCTGACATCCCCCGAGGGGTCCCAGATTGCAAGAGGGCGCAGGCCAGGCATCCCCACCGGTACATGAGCACCAGGCCTCCAACATCCTCCAATGGGTCTGGGGTGCAGGTGAAGCAGATTCAGGGCCTACAGTGCCCCAGCAGCAACCTAACACACAGCCCATTCCATGAAGCATAAGGCTCCCTCCTCTATTGGTCAAAGTGCCTGCCCCCTGATGGTCATTGCATGTCATAGCTACTGGGTGAACGGTGGGACAGTCACTTAGGCTTTTATATAGATATTTCAGAGAGGGGAGGGAGAGAGGAACATGAGTGATGAGAATCATTGATCAGCTACCTCCTGCAACCCAGGCATGTGCCCTGACCAGGAATCAAAACATGACCTCCTGGTTCATAGGTCAATGCTCAACCATTGGAGCAACACCAACCAGGCCTTCTGTTAGTATTTTACAACACAGATGAGTAATAAGATAAATCCTCTTTCTTAAAATTTTACTTAATCTGTTTCTGTTTATTATGTGGCATTTATGAGAGTTAAACAAGTTCATTGATTCTTTTGGAGCTTTAGGGTGCCATTGTGGCTCCTTGGGTCATTTTAAAAGATGTGGGAGCAGCCAGTAGCCATAGCTTCAGTCCCCTTCTTCACTTCAGAATAGTTTTATTTTGGGATTCCACATAAGTATAGTTGCCAATACAATATTGTATTAGTTCCAGGTGTACAGCATAGTGATTCGACAATTATACACCTTACAACATGATCATCACAATAAGTTTATTAAACATCTGTCATCATACAAAGTTATTACGATATTATTGACTATATTCGTCATGTTGTATCTTGTATCCCTTTGACTTATTTATATTTAAGGAGCCCCCCTTGCAACTATCAGTTTGTTCTCTGTATTTCCGAATCTGTTTTTTTTTTTAATTTCATATAAGTCATTAGTGATAGTATTTGTCCTCTGACTTATTTCACTTAGCCATCCATGTTGTCACAAATGACAAGATTTCCTTCCTTTTTATGGCTAAGTAATATTCCATTTTATATGTATACTGCATGTTTATTCATCTATCGATAGACACCTAAATTTCTCCCATATCATTGTTACTGTAAATAATGCTGCAGTGAACATTAGAGTGCATATATCTTCTTGGATTATCATTTTTATTTTCTTCAGATAAATACCCAGAACTAGGATTGTTGGGCTGTATGGTAGTTTGATTTTAATCTTTTGACAAGCCTCAATGCTATTTTCCATAGTGACTACTAATTTACTATGCCGTCAACATGTATCAGGGTTCCCTTTACATCCTTGCCAACACTTGTTGACTTGATTTTTTTTTTAAATAGTTTGTTTTTTTATTTTTAGAGAGAGGAAAGGAGAGGGAGAGAGAGAAAAATATCCATGTGAGGGCAAAACATCAATTGGCTGCTTCCTGCACACCTCCTACTTTTCAGTGTACAGGATGCCCAGCCAACTGAGCCACACCTGACAGGGTTTTGTTGATTTTTTGCTAATAGCCATTCTAACAGTTGTGAAGGTCTTTTAAAATAAAGTGATCAGTTACCTTAATTAAAACTAGTGAAATGAGCATTTCTGTAGCCTCATCAATAAGAAAAGTATATTGTATTTTGCAGAGTGTGTGAGTTGAAATTTAATTTGTTGAATTTTTACATAATGGAGTAAGGGGGTGTCCAAAAATTACTTTCGGAATAATTTAATATTTGCAACTCCAGGGGGGAGGTAAATATCCCAGTGGAGGAAATAGACACTTTAAATATAATCATTCATTTTAGAAATGTTTTGTTTTCCTTTAAATCACCTTTATAGAATAAATGTGAGGTTATCCCATCATAGGGAAGAGAAAGGTGAATAGTTATACAGTCATGTGTTGAGCTGACAACTTTGACCTTCCTTAAATCTACTTGTGCTTCTTATTAGTTTGTCTTTTGACATAGGGAGAATGGGGGAAGGATATGTTTTGAGTTCCACCCACAACTAGGTTCTAGTTCAGGTTGCCTTCCTAAATAGCAGTGTTTCCATGATGCACATGTAAGGAAAATTATACAAACATACTTATCTGTTGGAAGTTGGTTTTCAATAATCAATGACTGAAAAATGCAGTCATTTTTTTACATGAAAAATTACATATATTCAGGTGAGATTTATTTGAAAAGTGAAATTATTTTATTCTTTATAGGAAGTAAATGAAGGAATTCAAGCTCTCTCAAATAGTGAGGAAGAGAGAAAAGGGGTGGCAGCAGCACTGCTTGCTCCTTTATTGCCTGAGGGAATAAAAGAGGAGGAAGAGAGATGGAGAAGAAAAGTAATTTGTAAAGAAGTTGAGCCAGTTTCAGAAGTGAAAGAAACAAGTACAACAGAAGAAACAGCAACAATAGTAAAGCCACAGGAAACTGTATTGGACAATATGGAAGACCCTTCTCAGGAGGATCTTTGCAGTGTTGTTCAATCTGGAGAAAGTGAGGAGGAGGAACAAGATACCCTTGAACTGGAGCTCGTTTTGGAAAGGAAAAAAGTAAGCTTTGAAATTGTAACTAAGGTGCATTTTCTTCCCTCAGTACTATTATACTCTGGGGTCATTGGGCGTAAATTATAGCACACTGGGATTTTGTTTTTCTTATCTTCATCTAGCTGTGTTTAAGCTTATGCAATAGAAACTTGAATTATGGAATTGTAGTTCTTTTGGTCCCTGACGATGTTTTTTTGGTAGTTGACAACCAATAAAGACTGAGATTTTCCTGATTTAGAATAGATACAGTGAATAAAATATATTTTATTTAGCTTCTTAACAAATAAGCATTGTGAATTCTTGCAATTAACTTTTTTTAATCCAACAAAGTACAAGTTAGTGTCTGCTTATCAGCCATGGCATATCATGTTTTGATGTTAAATGGACTTTGTAAGAACAGAAGAATTATAAGGAACCTATAATTTCATGTGCTTTTTTTTAAAAGGGGAAAAAGCACCATCTTTTCTACCCTGATTTCCTTTGAACGGTTTCATCTACTACCCTGAATGAAGGAAAATCATAACGTGTTATAACAGTAATATCTCCTTGACATTATAAAGAGAGATTAGCAAAGTTAAGCTTTGTCTGTTTTGTACACGTATTGCAAATTTTGTCTATTAGTGGATCTCTAGAACCTATCTCCTTCAAATCCATATTTGTTGACTATAATCATGAGTCAGCATTTATTGAGTAACAATTGAATGTGGAATATGGTATGTGCCCTTGAACATTCAATTCTCATGAAGAAATGCTTCCTGTCCTCGAAGGATTTAAATTTAGAAAACACATGGCTTCTCACACGTTTTAATGTTACTAACAGTTAATGGCACTAACTTTATTTTCATGTTCTTTGTAGGCAGAGTTGCGAGCCTTGGAGGAAGGAGATGGTAGTGTGTCAGGGTCTAGTCCATGTTCTGATATCAGCCAGCCGGCATCACAAGATGGAATGCGTAGACTTATGTCTAAAAAAGGAAAATGGAAGATGTTTGTTCGAGCTACCAGTCCAGAATCTACCAGCCGGAGTTCTAGCAAAACTGGACGGGAGACTCCAGAAAATGGAGAAACTGGTAATTCGTGCTTTACATTAAACTTTAAAGATGAAAGATGTGGAAGGAAATTCCTTCATTTCCCTTTTTTTGTTCCCTCTTCTGCAAAAAAGGGGACAGCACTTTACCCTTTTACAGAAATGCTGGGAAGGAAGCTTCCTTTCACTTCTCTCAACCTTTTCCTGTACACTAATGGAAGAGTTAAGATTCTGAAAGGATGGCATCTGTTCATTATGTATTCTCTACTGATTGGGGGTTACTTCTCCCTCAAAAACAGAAAAACAAGATTGGTTCTTCTCCTTTCTTACTCTCTTGCCACACTAATTTTTTTTTCTTTTTTGTTAATCCTCATCGGAGGATATTTTTTCCATTGATATTTAGAGAGAGTGGAGGGAGGGGGTGACACACAGAAAGAAACGTCAATGTGGGAGAGACCACACCGATTAGTTGCCCCCTACCACACACCCCAACCAAACTGGGGATTGAGCCTGAAACTGAGGTATGTGCCCTTGACTGGAATCTAACCTGCAACCCTTCAGTCCTTGGGCCAACACTTTAACCACTGAGAAAGTTGGCTAGGGACACAGTAATTCTTCATCTGTATAAGACCATGGGCTCTCCTTACTTGGTTCACTATTTCCAGTTGGTAAGCAGGACAAATTTTTACCACTCCTTACAAGTTTCCCAGCCTCTGGTTGGCTGTGTAGATATGTTTGATGCTGTCATTAGGACTCAGGTTATCTTCATTCACAGTAATGTAGAAGAGATCCTGCTGCATTTTCCCAGTCTGTTATCAGAAGTAATATTTTTATCTCTATTTGACCCTAATTTTGTAGTGGAAAGTTAGCAATAAGATTTGACTACCAAACCTTAATAGAGTACCGTATTTGCCGGCGTATAAGACGACTGGGCGTATAAGACGACCCCCTAACATTTCCACTCAAAATACAGAGTTTGTTATATACTCGCCGTGTAAGACTACCCCCTCTTCCGCACACCTTCCACACACCAAATAAAAGGTAAAACAATATCAGATTTGATTTTAACATTTTAATTTATATTCAAATGCTTATGACATGCAGGAAAACTGTCACAAGGCTGTATGTAATCAAACATATACATAAAACAGTGCAAGTTTATTACCGGTAAACATACCGGTAATTCACTAAAGAAAACACACTCTATAGACTGGTACCGTAGATGCTTCTCAGGAACACAGGCAAGCAGCCCACAACCTAGAGGGACTGTCAATGATAGAAGAAAGAT
>NW_006296627.1:4967781-5001100 GCF_000327345.1 Myotis davidii | reverse complement strand
GCCTGAACGGTATGTGGAATGAAGTGGGCGGGCATCGGGAGGCCACTATGGCACGGGGCAAGCACTATGGGCAGTCTATCTGAAGTGTACCTGGCGTATAAGACGACCCCCCACTTGGAGGCATATTTTTCAGGGCCCAAAAACCGTCTTATACGCCGGCAAATACGGTATATCTAGCAGAAGAAGATACCTTATAGGTTATGGCTAAAAAAGCAACAAATGAACAAAAACAGATAAATGAAAACATCTTTGTTTGATTTTTTTTCTTTTCAATCAACAATATAGAAGAACCTGAAGTAGAATTCTAAAAGACCCCCTTCATCTTTGCTCTATTCTCGTTCTAAACCCCTAAGGTCATCCATTCTCCTTTACCTACATATATATTCTAGACCTTTTACATTTAAAGTTATGTATACATGAACATATTATTGTATGGATGAGATGAGATTAGCCCTGTAGATTGTTAGGCAACATAATTTTTTTCACTTAAAAACATGGCTTGAAAATCTTTGTTTTTAACCACAAAGTGGTATGGATGTCTCTTTTTTATACATATACACTTTTATTGATTTCAGAGAGGGAGAGAGAGATAGAAACATCAGTGATGAGAGAGAATCATTGATAAGCTGCCTCCTGCACAAGCCCGCAACCAGACATGTGCCCCGACTGGGAATCGAACCGTGATCTCCTGGTTTAGAGGTTGGTGCTCAACCACTGAGCCACACCGGCCAAGCTGGAAGTCTTTTTTACATTTAACTCTTCCCCCGTTGATGGACAGTTTTTACAAGTTTGTTTTTATTAATTTAAGAGAGAGGAAACATCAGTGATGAGAGAGAATCAGTCATTGATCTGCCTCCCGTGTACCCACACTGGGGATCAAGCCCACAACCTGGGCATATGCCCTGATCAGAATCAAACCTTGACCTAGTTCATAGGTTGACGCTCAACCACTGAGCCATGCCAGCCGGGCTCAAATTTGATTGTGTTTTTTTTTTTTAAAGTGGTTCTCATGACTGAAAAAATTACATTTTATATGGGGATTAGTTGTTAAGCAGGTGTTTTGAAGCAAGCCTAACAAAGAGTTCATATTTGTTATTTATTTTTTAATTCTCCACTAAAGATATGTTTTTTTATTGATTTTTAGAGATCAAGGGAGGGAGGGAGGGAGAGAAAAACATTGATGTTGCCTCCCATATACACCCCAACTGGGATCTAACCTGCAACCTTTGTGCCCTAAGAATCAAACCAGCTATCTTGGTGTATAGACGACACTCGAACCAACTGAACCACACTGGCCAGGGCTAACTTTTTTTTTCTTTTTAATTGATTTTAGAGAGAGAAACATTAGTTTGTTGACCCACTTATTTATGCATTCATTGGTTGCTCCTTTTATGTGCTCTGACTGGGATTGTACCCCCAACCTTGGTGTATTGGTATGATCTCTAACCAACTGATGTACCTGGCCAGGGCTAGAGCTCTTATCCTGTTCTCCAAGTTGGTGGTAAACGTGTTCTTTTGGAGATTCCCGTCACTAACAGAATCAGCGCCAACCAGAAGAGTAGGTTGGTCCAATACAGATTGTCTACAGGTCTTAGCCAGTTCAGAAATGAAGTTATTAGGTAGTTTAAAATGCTGCTCTGATTTTGAAAGCCTTTTGGCCAGCAGGTGTGTCTCACTAGTTATGAACCAGGCGGTCATGGCTCGATTCCTGGTTATGGGCTCGATCTCCAGTAGGGGGCATGCAGGAGGCAGCCAATTAAAGATTCTCTCTCATTGATGTTTCTCTCTCTCCCTCTCCCTTCCTCTCTGAAATCACAACTTTTTTAAATAAAATAAAAAGAAAGTCTTTTTTCTTTTTTCAGAACTCACTTGATAATCCTCAGATATTCTGAGTTTGATATCTAGCTTTTGTAAGTAAGTGAATTTGTGGTATTCTGAAAGAGGAGATTAGAAAAGATTAATAAAGGAGAAAGGGAAAGCAGAAACTACAGAGTAATGATGTAAACAAATAGGCCCATTTTAAGAAAGGTGATTATGAGAGAGAACTTTTTTTGGTTATCAAGATAATAGGTTGAGCCGAAACCGGTTTGGCTCAGTGGATAGAGCGTCGGCCTGCGGACTGAAGGGACCCAGGTTCGATTCCGGTCAAGGGCATGTACCTGGGTTGCGGGCACATCCCCTGTAGAAGGTGTGCAGGAGGCAGCTGATCGGTGTTTCTCATCGATGTTTCTAACTCTATCCCTCTCCCTTCCTCTCTGTGGAAAATCAATGAAATATATTTTTTCAAAAAAGAAAAAAGATAATAAGTTGATAAATCATTAGGGCTTTTTTTGTTGTTAATCCTCACCCAAGGATATTTTTCCCAATTATTTTTTTTAGAGAGAGTGTAAGGGAGGGAGGGAGAGTGAAACATCGATGTGGAAGAGACACATCAATTGGTTGCCTCCCTCACTTGCCCCCACTGGAGCCGGGGATGGAACCTACAACCCAGGTATGTGTCCTTGACCAGGAATCAAACCTATGACCCTTCAGTGCACAAGCTGACACTCCAGGCACTGAGCCAAACTGGCCAAGGCATTAGGGCTTCTTTAACAAGAAAGAAACACGAGCAGCAGAGAGAATTTGTAAACTTTTTCAGATCTCTCTTCTACAGGGGTAAGAAAATGTTTATGGGGCTCTATCAGTATTGTCCCTTAGAATTAATTTTATGTGTTTTTTTTGTTGTGGCTTTTTTTTTGCAGCAATTGGTGCTGAAAATTCAGAAAAAATAGATGAGAATTCAGACAAAGAAATGGAAGTAGAAGAATCTTCAGAGAAGAATAAAGTACAAACAGCACCTAAAGTAGAAGAAGAACAGGATTTAAAAGTATGTATACATATTCCTTAATGTAATTTGACAAATATTTTTAAATTAGCTAACCATTAAATTACTTTTATTAGCAAGTAGTAAAAGTAATCTTTATCTCCAAATCTAAATTATTTACTTAGGTGAAAAGGTCATATTTAAGACTGAAATAAGGAATTATAAGACTGACTTTATGTAGATAAATTATCTAATAAATTCTTAATTAATTTCTTACAAGAAGCCACCTTTAGAAAGCAATAGCTTATGAAATACAGTGGAACCTCAGTTCTTGAGCTTAATCCATTCTGGAAGGCATCTCGACAAGCAATTGGTTGGAAAGCCAAATCATTTTTTCCCATTAGAGATAATACCAGTTGAGCCTGACTGGCATGGCTCAGTGGGGTCATTGAGTTAATCCATTCCAAACCCCCAAATGATTCTGTTTTAACCTTTCTTATATATAGTACATATCTGATGTACTGTTTAATCTATAAACATTTATTTTCTTATATATATCGATACCTCTACCTACTCAACTTAAACGAATGACTTTTAGCATTTGGTCCAGGGACCTCTTTCAGGTCATCATGCAGCATCTTTAACTTGTTCATATATCACTGCCTCCATAATGGCTTGTCACTGGCTAACTGCTTTTCTTTATCCAAATCAACAACAGTTTTTCTACCTCTTCAATTGTCTGTGATCACACCCTTAACAGCATTAGCACTCATGAAGGCCTCTTTATGTTTTAAAATTGTGCTAATGGTTAATTTGCAAGCAATAAAAGCATTCTCTCCTTTGTTGGTTGTCTGAGACGCTTTTTGTCATGCTGAGTTACCAGCTTGAAAAGTTTGTAACTTTGGTTCAACAACCAAGCTATCCGTTCTGTGAACAACTTGGCCAAGAACACCCGAATTATTTTTATTGATTTCGGGAGGAATGGAGAGGGAGAGAGAAACATCAGTGATGAGAGGGAATCATTGATTGGCTGCCTCCTGCAGCCTCCTACTGAGGATTAAGCCTGAAACCCAGGCATGTGCCCTGATGGAATCTAACTGACCTCCTGGCTCAACCCCTGAGCCACACCAGCCAGGATGTAAAGGATTCTTTAGTCTGGAAGTACTAAAGAGATTAAAAGTCATAAATTTAATTTCTACATGAACTACATGTCCTTACACAAAGGCAAATTCTCTTCCAATGTCATTTTTTTTTCTATGACATGGGATGATTTTTTTAATTTCTTTATTAAGTTATTATATATGTGTCCTTATCCCCACATTACCCCCTGTCCCCTCCTCACTCATGCCCTCACCCCCTGTTGTCTGTGTCCACTGGTTAGGCCTATATGCATGCATATAAGTCCTTTGGTTGATGTCATTTCTAATAGGAGAATTGGCCTATATTAAGTATGTGGCTATTTAGAATTGGTTTGTGGGAAAACCAGTTAGCATATCCTTTTGACTTAAAGAGTTTATTTACTAGGTAGTGTACAGCTAGTAAAGGACTGGGAGAATTAATATTTTTCAGTTTGTGGCCAGTATACACAATAATGGATAAATGATAGTTTGAACAATACCAAGAGTTGCATCATTTCAGATCTGTTTTCAACTGTTGAATTCCATGTTGTGTTACAGTAGGTACGCATTTAATTTCTCTCAACCTTCTGTCATTATTCTTCATTTTATTGGAGTTACGTTGCTATAAATTATAAACTTATCTTCTGCATAACTATTTGGATGCAGCTACTTGAGACCCATATTTTTAGTGTGTATAATAATACCAGATTTTATTTAATACAGAAAATATTGCTGATTCCATTTAATTTTTTTTCTTTCCTGCATTACAGTTTCAGATTGGAGAACTAGCAAATACCCTGATGAGTAAATTTGAATTTTTAGGCATTAATAGACAGTCCATCTCCAACTTTCATGTGCTGCTCTTACAGACTGAGGTAATTAGCCATTTTTGGTATAGTCAGTGTTTAAATGAAATGCTACAAGTGAAGAATCTGTCTTGTTTATGTTTTATTCCTGAATTTGAATGTTTAACCTTGATGCATATTTTAACTGCTAACCCAGGAAATAAAACTGTATTAGCTAAAGCAAAATACAATTATTAAGATGAATACTGAGAGTTTGTATAAAATGATGATGCTTATACTCTACTACCTTCAGTAGTCATAAATGTTTTATTGAATGTATTGGGGTAACATTGGTTAATAACATTTCAGGTGTACAACTGAAAGGGCATATATTTTAATACAATTTATTTCTAGTAAGTTAAAATTCTTCATAATGATCCAATAAGGTGATATAATGTTGAAATTATTTTATAATTGTTAAAGCATTAGAAATCCATTTAAAAAGAAAAGTTATCAGTCATATTTGTAACCAGCATACTATACAAAATGTAGGGTAGGATTAGGTAATGAACTCCTATAGGAAGCTGACTGGTTTCCCTATGAACTAAACCTTTACTTTGGTTAATAACATTGCTAAACTGAATGAACTATCTATCCAAAATTATTGGGGAACCAATCTTAATATAATCTAAAGGGGAAAACCAAAACTGCTTCTCATTTTCACAGGACAGGAGAGTTGGCAGTGTAAAAATGTACTGGGGTCCAATCTCATTTTTCAGGAAACTGCAGGCAAACAAGATTTTTTAGGTAATTAAGATGGGATTTTTGTTGATGTTCCTCTTTGGTTTACTCCTGCCACGGTATAATAATACACTCACAGACTAGAAGACTCGTGAACTTCTTATCTCTGTCTCCTGAAATAATAGTAAGTCTTTAACACTTATTGCTGTTCGTTGATTTTAGACTCGGATTGCAGACTGGCGGGAAGGTGCTCTTAATGGAAACTACCTTAAACGAAAACTTCAGGATGCAGCAGAACAACTAAAACAGTATGAAATAAACGCCACTCCTAAAGGCTGGTCCTGCCACTGGGACAGGTACGCACTCTTCTCCCCTTTTCACCTTTCACCTTTGACATCTCAGACATGATTTGTGATCACCACCACCTTGACAACATGACAGCCTGTCTGGAGACTGAGAGCAGCTGCAGTTAGCGGTGCTTGGCAGGCAAAGCACCACAAGCGATTACAGAGTTTGCGCCAGCCACATGTTGGAGAAACACAAATCAATGTTTACAGTGTTCCATGTAACGGATTTTTTTCCAAGATTGGACAAGCTGGTTCACTCTCCAGAGTGTTGCACGGAGTAGGGCGGGCTTGGGGGTTAAGCGCATGCGAGAGCTCTGTGCGCTTTACAGGACCTCTGGAAGCAACTACTCCTGATTAACCTCGGTGAAGTTAAGGAAAGCTTCGTGGCTGAAGATGTGAATGAAGAACAAGATTACTATCTTCTGCCAGCAGGTCAGATGAAAACATTTCTTTTTATATTTGGCTTTTCTTGATTTTTTTTTCGTTATTTGAAATCTTTGCTCTTTTATTTTTCAGCTCCCAGATACTCTCCCTCTCTTTAGCTTTCACTGTGTTTGGTATCAAGAATATGAAATGTGAATTCCACGGTCCAAGAGGGGAAGAGTCACCTTTCGCAAACTTCGTTGTTCTCTTCTTTGGAAGGGAAATTAGTGTTCTAGGAAATTGAGTCCCTCTGTTAATGACACTTGAAATCCTGAAAAGCATTGGCCAAAAAAAAAAAAAAAGATCTGAATATGAGAGGTGTTTTCTAAGTCATCTGTTGGAGTTGAGAGGGCTCAGGGCTGTATTCACAGAGCTGCTGGCAGTGCAAATAGCTTTGAATTTCCTTGGTTCTCCATCCTCAAATGTCAAAGCTCTTTGTTGCCTTTGTGAATAGCAGTCCATTAAGAAGAGGTTCGTCCCTGTGAGAGCAGACTGCTGTCCTGGGACAGGACCAAATGGAAGTGTCTTTGTTGGAGAATGGGTCTTAAGACATGCGTTTTTCTTTCTTGTAATTTAGGGATCATAGACGATATTTCTATGTAAACGAACATTCGGGCGAGTCTCAGTGGGAGTTCCCAGATGGTGAGGAGGAGGAGGAAGAAAGCCAAGCACAAGAAAGTAAAGACGAGACTCTTCCTAAACAGACCTTGAAAGACAAAACTGGCACTGATTCAAATTCTGCAGAACCCTCTGAGAATTCCACAGGTGGGACAATTTGCCCTGTACTAATTGGAGAGAATTTAGAAAAAAAACTTGTATTGAGATCATTAAAAAAGGAAATAATTTTTTTAAAAAAAAAAGGAAATTATTTAAAACGTAACAGATTTTTAATAAAAAACTAGTGGCTTGACCTAAAAAAATTGCAGAAGTTAGACTGAAGAAAACAGACAGTGACTGATTGGAAATCAGCATACCATTGATAAAAAAGTGAAATGATGAGCCAGTGTATTTTGATTTTAAAATGCTGTCCCATAACCACTCTCATGTCACAGACAAGCTGTGGATTTCCAATAACGGAATGCTAATTATTGCTAAGGGACTAGATTGTTGAATTGTTAATATCTATGTGGAGTAATGTGAGATTTGTTCCACCTTTCTGTAGAACTAGCATAACCTAATTTTTCAGCTCCACTTATAAAAAGTCCTATAAGAAGTGTGGTTGCCACAAATCATAATGATCTGAAGAAATGCTGTGAAATTAGGACCATACTTGTTCAGAGAAACAAAATAATTTATCATTGCAAATAGTCAACATTCTTCTATAAAGTAATCAGAATGGCTTAACACATTTAAAGTACTGTCAGAGCTCTTCACTTCAGTTAAATACAGAAGTCCTCACTTAACTCTTTGGTAGGTTCTGTTACTTTAAGCAAAACAATGTATAATGAAATAACTTTTACCATAGGCTAATTAATTAAACGAGTTAACTTCCTATGTCATCTCATTGACGTTATAACAAAATGATAAAATTCGAGGACCGGCTGAACATTAAAAGGGGGAGTGAGGTTTCCATAGTTCCTCAGTTACTCTGAGAATCTGATAGCTCTTCTAAGAGTCGTGGCTTGATTTCCACGTTACGGAAGATGATACATATTTTTTCCCTTAAAGTCCATCTTGAAATAACAAAAATAAGTGAATAATGAAGTATTGATTAAGACTGACTAACCGTTTGATCTAAAAAACTGGTAGCTATTTGTTAAAATGATGGCATATGAAGGCAAGAGACCAAGAGTGGATTCCAAAGTAATAAACCTTTGAAGATAAAAAGAGGCGGAATTTGTTGGGAAATAAGGGAGTAAAAATCAATTCTTTTATCCTCTGCTTATCAAAAAGATGTTTTGTACTGCCTAATCTCAGTAGAAAAATTCTGATGATGTAGCAAATGAAACTAGTCGTGATTTTAATTTCTTAAATAGTCTAGGAATTGTTATCAGATTGCTCTAAATAAAAAGCCACATATCACTGCAGTGATAATTTTATAACAGCAAAAGAGTGGTTTTATTCTACCTCATTTTTCATAGAAATACATTTTTTCAGGTTATGGGATATTTTACTTTTAATTTCCCATTCTTTTGGTAGCAGTGATAGTTTAGATAGATAGGCAGACAGACAGAGTCTAATAAGTTGGTTTTATTGTTAGCTTTTTTTGTAGTTAGTAAACGTAAGAGGCGTAGTGATGGTTCTGGGAAGGTAATTCCACTCCTGACCACTGTCTGATGTCCCTTTTTTGTATGTTCCAAAGCTGGATAGTCTAAAATGACCACCTTAGAGTTAAGTAATAAGTTATTTTGTCTGGGGGTTTTTTTGTGACACAACTAGTTGGAAGACCTTTAGGGAAAAGCCAGAGATAGACCATCTTACATTCTTCAGCATCTTTATTGAGAGAATCACTAAAACCATATGGTAAACTTGATGTAAAGAGAATCCAAATTTGTATGTAGGCCTTAAGGATTTAAAAGCAATACTGATCACTATTTTAAGCCTATGAAGAAAGTTTCTAATATGTGCTCTTAGTCAGTTTAGCAGTGGCTAAACCATCTTTTAAAGAAGAAAAATTACTACGCTGTGGAGCAAGGAAGTTCCAGAGTTCTATTTATTATAATCAGTGTTTGAATTTAACATGTCTCTAAAGATAAGCAATATTTCAAGATACCCAATATGTCTGTCTTACTGGACTGTGTCACTTAGTTTAAATATATCTGCTTTTTCAAAAAAAAGTCTCTGTGGGACCTGTTATTTATATAATAACTTCTTGCTTTACATTGCTAAACTGGCCTCTTGGCTCAAAATACTAAGCAAAATTTTCTCAGGGAAATACACAAAAACAAAGGAAGCCTATCCATAAATAAAAATAAAGATGCATAGAAAAGGTATGTTCTTAAAGAATTTAAAATTTGTTTCCCCGCACTATACTGTCTTTAAGCTTACAGTTTTTTAATCTGTTAGCATATAATAAAAGCTGTGTATACCATTTTAATCTCTCCTTGGACTTCAGACTTCAAAATATATAACAACTGGTTTACATTTAGAAATGAAGAAAAGCATTATGACATCCATGAATATTCAAACTAGATTTCTTGACGTTCTTTGTATTTAAGCTAAAGAAAATAATCAATGAATGTTAAGGCACAGCTTTTGTCTTAAGTAAATGTAGTTTGAGATTCAAATATTAACTCTAAAATGCTTTTGTTTACTGCAAAGTTTATCAAGATTAGTTTGCCTTATATTTACAAAGTTTAATTCTGATTAACTTTGGGAGTTGTGAATCACATTATTAATTTTGAACCCATGTTTTCTTGAGTTCCTTTGCACAGCAGCATATCACCATCATTACCGTATTGGCACTGCATTATGCTTCTAGATGCAATATCTGCCATTATATAAAATCTGACATTTTACCAACCATATGTTGTGGTTGGTTTATTAGAAGGAAGTTTAGTAATGTTTATTACCTTAGTTCTGATGTAATTCTGATATATTATTAGAATATAGTCCTACCAAGACTTTATTTGTCTAAAAGTTAGTGTTTAAATTCATATTTGATATAATCAAATACAAGTTTAATGACATATTTTAAAGTCTTAAATGACATATTTGAAGTCTTTAACTAGAAAACTGCATTTCTGTTTTCTGATGAATTTTTTCTGTGCTCTTTAGTAGTAAACAGCTCAAAATAATTACAGTAACCATATGAATCAGATTCTTAGTCTTACATAATGTGTCATTTTTCTGATCCATGAAAAGTAAAGCTAATATAAAAGCCAAATGGTTCATGGTCACTTTGTTGAATGCCCTTGTGTGGTGTATTTTCAGCAAGCTACAGTAAAATGTTTATCCTTGTCCCAGAGCCTTTTATAATAGAGCCCTTACCTAATCCACTGCTTTTGACCATGAAATTTAACAGGTACCTGCATCTGGATCTCTACTCCAGGAGAAGTGAGATTTGAGATTTCTAAAGCTCTTGGACTTTTGCTATTTCACCAGGAAATCTTGGTAAAAATAGCACTAGACTAGGAGTCATAACTGGCCACTAAGAGCTGTATGATCTTGGGCAATTTATTTCCTTCCTGGGTTTCATTACCTCTAAAAGAGAAGGTTGAACTAGATGATTTCTCATGTCTCTTCTACTCCTAAATTCTATGATTTTTAGGGAGAAAATCCCCTTCAACATTCCTGGGATATATATCTAATAGTTTCATATATTGTGAAACTTCCCTATTGACGATAAAGAGGGATGGGGAAGGCTACAAGTAAGTATATCCTCCTATTTTCTCTAATCCTTAAAGCTTTTCCCAGCAGAGAAAGGACGGTAGTTAACTGGATTTTGCAAAACCAGAGGAAAGCTGATCCTACAGCTTTTCAGCTTGTAATTTAACTCAGAATTCAACAGCAATTTCAAATCCTCTGCATCTTCAAACACCTCTGAGTTATCATTTACCTTGAGGATTTATTCCCCTAAATTTCCCTTTTCTCGTCACAAATAAAATTACCCTCCTGGTTTGTGTTGCTGTGATTTAACAAATGAGTATAATTCACAGTTCCTTCAGAAATGTGAAGGAATGATAGGTTTGACAATAGCACCTTGCAAATGGATTTTTTTAACTTTAGTAACCCAAATTAATTAAAATGGATAGGATTTGTGTGGGAGTTCTGGGTTATCCTCAAATACTTGTTTAGCCCACTAAAAATACATGGAATCAGTACCGCAAATGCGCATCACTCCCCGCTCCTCACTCTAAAAAGAACGTAGAGTGTTGTCTTCTAGTTGTGGTTTGGTAGGGGTTTTTTTTTTCATTTTAGAAAGAGGAAGGGGGAGAGAAACATTGGTTTTTGTTGTTCCACTTATTCATGCATTCATTGCTTCTTTCTTGTATGTGCCCTCACCGAGGGTCAAACCTGAAACCTTGGTGTATCAGACAATGCTCTAACCAACTGAGCTACCCAGCTAAAGCCAGGTTGTGTATTTTGAAATCTAGTGTAGGTTCAGATGACTGAATTTCTCATTGGATTGATGTGATGTGCTTCACTTACTTGTTCATAAATCTGGACCCAAAGAACAAAATTGGTATTTCATAGCTAGGGTGAGTGCTGTGAGGGTTATAAATTTATCTTTCCATGAGAATCATTTTGAACTGAGTTATTTAATATTTCAGTGGCATCAGTGTAGAATAGATTTGTGGGTCAGATTTTGTCTCACCACTCAATTGCGCATTTCTGTAAATACGGAGTTTTTGTCTTGCCTTTTCCCTGACTCCTGTTTGGTTTTTTAGGTTCTCTTTGTAAAGAGTCCTTTTCTGGTCAAGTGTCTTCTTCATCACTCATGCCACTTACTCCATTCTGGACCCTCCTTCAGTCAAATGTGCCTGTGCTTCAACCTCCATTACCTTTGGAAATGCCACCACCCCCACCTCCACCCCCGGACTCCCCTCCTCCTCCTCCTCCTCCACCCCCTCCTCCTCCTCCTCCTCCACCCCCTCCTCCTCCTGTAGAAGATAGTGAGATCCAGGAGGTAGAGATGGAGGATGAGGGAAATGAGGAGCCTCCTGCCCCAGGAACAGAGGAGGATACTCCATTGAAACCTACACAAACTACAATTGTAACTAGCCAGGTGAGAATGCCATTTGACATCCTAAAGAGTTTCCGGGGACTCGGGCATAATTGACACCATGTTCTATTTTAGAAGATGTTTAGGGCCTTTTGCAGCACTGATTAGGATCTTTTGCATTTCAGAGTTCAGTTGATTCTACCACCTCTAGTTCTCCTTCCACTAAAGCTGTAAAGAGAAAAGCTACAGAAATTAGTACTGCAGTAGTTCAGAGATCAGCTACCATTGGTAGTTCTCCAGTCCTGTACAGCCAATCAGCTATAGCTACAGGTAAGCATTATGGTTAAAATGTTTTCTTCGATGTTTTATATCTTTGTTTCCAGAATTATATGTCGTAAAGAAATTTTAATGGGTTTTCACTGCAAGGACTGTATGTGTTTCTTTTCACTTGATAAACACTTCAGTTACTATTAACAGTTTGGTTATGTTTCCTTCCAGGTTGTTTTCTGTGCATTTACATAACATCAATGATTTTTATGTTCAGGTACCTTAATGCTAAAAAGTATTAAGAAATTAACATTTTGCTACCAGAAAATGTGGCTTGTTTATTTGTTTAGGAAAAGATACGTTGATCTACAAATTCCTCGGTTCCCTTTTCCTTCTTTTTCTTGTTTTTGCCCTTTGAACATAAAGTTTCATTTTATGTTTTCCGTGTTAGGTCACCAGTCAACAGGGACTGGACAACAGTCTACAGGGATTGGACACCAGGCAGTATCATCAGTTAGCCATCCAGCAACAGGTATAGGTCATCAGGCCAGAGGAATAAGCTTACAGTCAAATTACCTAGGACTGGCATCAGCTTCTGCAATTATGAGTTATGCTGAATGTTCTGTCCAAATGGCAGTGACTGCTCCCACATTGCAGCCAGTCCCAGCTCGAGGAGCTGTGCCTACAACTGCTGTTGTAGAACCACTGCCACCTCCACCTCCTCCACCTCCTCCTCCATCAACACCACCACCAGCTCCCAAAGTGCCACCACCTGAAAAGACAAAAAAAGGAAAGAAAGATAAGGTATAGTAAATCTCCTTTCTAGTTTTTATTTGAAAAAATGTCTTATTAAGATGGTATTTATATAAATTTAACCATTTTAAAGTATATAATTCTATAGCATTTACAATGTGCAACCACCACCTCTCTCTAGTTACAAAACATTTTCATCAACTCAGCATAAAACCTTGTACCCATTAAGTAGCCATTCCCCATCACCTCTTTACCCAAGTCTCTGGGAACCTCCAATCTGCTTTCTGTCTCTGTGGATTTACCTAATCTGAAATCATGAATATGTGACCTTCAATGCCTGGCTTCCTTTACTTAGCACAATGTTTTCGAGGTCTATCCATGTTGTAGCATGTATTAGTATTAGTACTTCATCCTTTTTATAGCTGAATAAAGGTTCTTATTTGTATATATCACAAATTGTTTGTCTATGCATTCATTGATGGACATTGTTTTATCCCCTTTTAGCTATTATGAATAGTACTGATATAAATGTGCATATGAGTACATGTATGTTGAGTACTTGTTTTCATTTCTATTGGGTATATAGGAATAAAATTGCTGAGTCATAGGATGATTCTGTGTTTAAAAAGTTGTTACAGCCCTAGCTGTTTTGGCTCAGTGGATAGAGCACTAGCCTGCAGACTGAAGAGTCCCGGGTTCAGTTCTGGTCAGGGGCACATGCCTGGGTTGTGGGCTTAATCCCCGGTGGGGGGCATGCAGGAGACAGCTGATCAGTGATTTTCTCTCATCGTTGATGTTTCAATCTCTCCCTCTCCCTTCCCCTCAGAAATCGATAAAAATTTATTTTTAAAAAAATTGTTATACAAGTTTTAGTGGCCAAGAAGTGGCATCTTCTCGTGGTTTTGATTTCTCTTTCTATAGTGAGTAATCATATTGTGTATGTTTTCATTTGCTTGTTGACCATTTGTATATCTTTGGAGAAATGTCTACTTAAGTACTTTGTCTTTTTTTTTAATAAATTTTTTAAATTTTTAAAAAATTGATTTTAGAGAGAAAAGGTGAGAGCGAGTAAGAAACATTGATTGGTTGCCTCCTGTACACACCCCCAACTAGAAATCGAACCCACAGCGTGGGTATGTGCCCTCACTGGGAATCTAGCTGGCAACCTTTTGGTGCACTGGTCAACACTAACCGAGCCACAATAGCCAAGACCCATGTTTTTTAAGCTGCAAATGTGGCCAGGGCCCTTTGTCCACGTTTTAATTTGATTGTCTTTTGTTATTGAATTATAAGAGTTCTGTATATGTTACAGGTAAAAGTCCCCATTAAGATATGCGATTTGAAAGTATTTTATCCTGCTCTGAGGGTTGTCTTCATTCTGATCGTGTCCTTTTATTTATTTTTATTTATATTTTGTTTGTGTTAATCCTCACCTGAGGGTATTTTTTCTCATTGATTTTGAGAGTGAATGGAAGGGCGGGGGAGAGACAGAGAGAAACATCAATGTGAGAGAGGCACATCAATTGATTGCCTCCTGCACATGCCCCAACCAGAGGCTGCAACTGAGGTATGTACCCATCAGTTCACCATGAATGTATGGGTTTATTTCTGAACTTTCAATTCTATTCCATTGGTCTATATCAGCGGTTCTCAACCTGTGGGTCGCAACCCCTTTGGCGGTCAAACGACCCTTTCACAGAGGTCGCCTAAGACCATCCTGCATATCAGATATTTACATTACGATTCATAACAGTAGCAACATTACAGTTATGAAGTAGCAACGAAAATAATTTTATGGTTGGGTCACAACATAGGAACTGTATTTAAAGGGCCAGAAGGTTGAGAACCACTGGTCTATATGCTAGTACTACAATGTTTTGATTACAATATCTTTATAATATGTTTTGAAATTGAGTAGTACTTTTTCAATATTGGCTATTTAGGCCCCTTGACTCCATTCTGGACTCTTCCTCAGTCCAATTGAGTCTTTGCTTCATCAACCTCTATTACCTTTGGAAATGCCACCGCCCCCATCTCTGCCCTTATATTTTTATATGAATTTAAAGGTCAGCTTTAAATTTCACTAATAAAAGAGAAACATGCAAATTGGTGTCACTCCGCTATGCCCACCAGCCAATCAGAGCAACTACGCAAATTAACCCAACAAAGATAGTGGTTAATTTGCATATGCAGGCACGGAGAGGGCTGAAGATGGCGGTGGCCATGGAACTGGAAGCAGAAGGCTTGGGTTGCTCCCAGCAACGGAGGAAACCAAGCTTCCCACCCACCCTGGGCTCCACTCAAGAAGGGGCTAGAAAAAAATAAAATAAAAAGGAGGGGCTGGGAGCAGCCGGAGTGGAGAAGCCAAGCCTTGCTGCTGTGGCCGGACCAAAGGTCTGGGTCCTGGGTGCCGGAGGAAAACCGGTGCCAGCAGCCAGGGGAAGGAAGGCCTATTGCATGAATCTTCGTGCAACGGGCCACTAGTTTTTGCATAAAATGCCAGTGAAATTTTAATAGGGATTGCATTAATCTGTTGAGTCATATTGCCATTTTAACAATTTTAATTGAATTTTTTAATCCATGAACACAGGATTCCTTTTCATTTATTTAGGTCTTCAGTTTATTTCAGAAATGTTTTGTAGTTTTTAGTGTACAAGTCTTTTACCTACTAGGCTATATTTTTCTTAGTATTTTATTCTTTTGTGTGCCGGGCCAGCTCAGTCAAAGAAAGGTTCAGTGAGCCTGAGGGGGGATGTGGAAGGATGTAAGACAGAGAGAATAAGCTGTGTCTAGGTGGATCTCCTGTGCCTGGCTGAGGCCACAGAGAGAGACCCAGACAGCAAGCTGAGCCTTTATTTTATAGGCAGAGGTAAACAAGGTAGTGGTCACCAATACTTACAGTTTTCTTGTGAGTTTCACTTGTTTTGGCAGCACTGCTACTGCACCTCCCACAGCCCATTAGCTACCCAGATAAGATCTAGGGAGCTCATAAAGTCAAGCCTAATTATGCTAAGAGGGCTATGCCCTCTAAGCTGGGACTTGTTTGTGGTTTTGCCAACAGGTCAGTCCCAGGCTTAACCCTTTAGCTGCTCCCTACACTTTTCAATGCTATTGTAAGTGGTATTATTTTAATTTATTTGGATTTACCCTTTTATTATCAAATAATATCCTTGTTTATCTTTTATAACTTTTACTTATAGCCTATTTTGTCTTGATCACTGTTTGCATAGAATATGGTGTGCGTTTAAGACATTCTTTTTTTAAAATACATTTTAAATATATTTTTATTGATTTCAGGGAGGAAACATCAATGATGAGAAAGAATCATTGATCAGCTGCCTCCTGCACGCCCCCTACTAGGAATTGAGCCCGCAACCCAGGCATGTGCCCTTCACCAGAATCAAACCCAGGACCCTTCAGTCCATGGGCCAGCACTCTATCTACTGAGCCAAATTGGCTAGGGCTAAAATATATTTATTGATTTTAGAGAGGAAGGGAGAGAGAGAAATAGAAACATCAATGATGAGGGAGAATCATTGCTCCTCTTTAAAAACAATTTCTAATACAATGGCTCTCTAATTTCACATAACTAATTACACATGTCAACCAGTATATTTTGAATGCATACTATTTATCAGGCATTCTCCCTAGGAGCTTGGGATTTGGTAGTAAAACAAATATAATTCCTGCTTTTGTAGAGTTTCTCTACTGGCTGATTGGGGGAAATACAGGAATAGAATTGGGAAGACAGATAAGCAAATAAATGTTAAGTGTTTTAAAATGCAGTGAAAGGCCTGGCTGGCATGGCTCAGTGGTTGAGCCCCAAACTATGAACCAGGAGGTCATGGTTTGGTTCCTGGTCAGGGCACATGCCCAGTTTGCAAGCTTGATGCCCGGTAGTGTGGGTGCAGAAAGCATCCAATAGATGATTCGCTCTCATCATTGGTGTTTCTATCGCCTTCTTTCCTCTCTGAAATCAATAAAAATATCTTTTTATTTTCATTAAAAATGCAGTGGGGGGAAGCATGGAAGCAGTATGACAGATACATAGTTCTCTTTTTGCAAATATCACAATATTTTTCTTTACTACAAAAGTGCATATGTGTCATAGACAATTTATAAACAAATATAAGCCAAAAGAAGTAAAATAAAATTTATCATAATACCTTCTTAGAATTAATGTCATCATTCATATTTTGATAGATTCTTGCTTTTTTCATATTTAATAGTTGCTATTGACTTTGTTGCTCTTTCCAGAAAAGCTGGTCATTGGTTTCTTAGTTCTATCTTTCACTTGATGTTAACACTGCATCTGTTTAAAATTTGTAAAGGGGAGCACCATAATTCTGAGGTGAGATAAGGGCTACAGTTCTGAATTCCATAGAATAAGGCTAATAAAGGAAATTTTTCTGACCTGATTTCATAAAATAGCTACATTTACAGTTTTTCTTCTTAACCAAGCATTAAGTTTATAGTCGGTAGAAATCTTTGGTGGCAGAAACTGTAGAATGGTACTTATTTTGTGTTTCTGTTCTTTTGGTTTTAAAGTTTACTTATTCCTTAGCACTAAGAAAAGATCCTAATGTCATATGAAGGACTTATTTCCTTATGTATTAAATTTCTTCTGACCTTTAACCTTTGTTATAGGCAAAGAAGAGTAAAACAAAAATGCCATCTCTGGTAAAGAAGTGGCAGAGCATACAGCGTGAGTTAGATGAAGAGGAGAACTCTAGTTCCAGTGAAGAGGACCGGGAATCAACTGCACAGAAGCGAATTGAAGAGTGGAAACAGCAGCAGCTGGTCAGGTAAAAGAAAAGAGACCAAAGGTGGGGTGGGTTGTGATTAAGTCATAGAAACATTTATCTATAAAAATTATGTTTTGGCCTTTTTCAACATCAGAACTATCAGAATTGTAATACTTTCTCCCATCAATTGCTCATCTTATGCAAAGGAATGGTTTTTAAAACAGCATACTTCCCCATTTACTTATGGATCCAGTAAACCCATATTTTTTTTTTTTTTTTAAATTTTACAGACTAGGGGCCCAGTGCACAATCAGGGTCAGGGAGGGATGCGGGAGGGCTCCAGGGTGTGTCCGGCCCATCTCCAGTCCCCAATCGGCTGGACCCCAGCAGCAAGCTAACCTCTCGGTCAGAGCATCTGCCCCCTGGTGATCAGTGCACATCATAGCGAGTGGTTGAGTAGCCTTAGCATATCATTATACTAGAGGCCAATGCATGAAATTTGTGCAAGAGTAGGCCTTCCTCCCCCGGCTGCCGGCACCGGCTTCCCTCACAGCCCCAGCTTTGTCCGGAAGGATGTCCAGTCTAATTAGCATATTACACTTTATTATTATAGACTTGAGGCCCAGCACACAAAATCGAACACAGTAGCCCACCGCTGCTTGCAGTCCCGCCCATCTGCTGCCTGCCTTGCTGCGATAGGAGCCTGTGGGCTGCCAGAGAGGAACCGAGAGGTGCTTAATGCACCCCATGGTGACCAGTCGTTTGATGGTCCTAGTCATCACGGACACTGGTTTTTAGATGATTGATAGATAGATAGATAGATAGATAGATAGATAGATAGATAGATAGATAGATAAGATTAGACCAGCCATGGGCGAACTACGGATCCGGCCGTTTAAAATGAATAAAACAAAAAAAAAAGACCGTACCCTTTTATGTAATGATGTTTACTTTGAATTTATATTAGTTCACACAAACACTCCATCCATGCTTTTGTTCCAGCCCTCCGGTCCAGTTTAAGAACCCATTGTGGCCCTCGAGTCAAAAAGTTTGCCCACCCCTGGATTAGACTTTGACTGGTTAAATGGACGATCAGATTCTTAGCACATTAGGTTTCTATTACATAGGATAATTTACCAAAGTAAAAATAAAGAGAAAGGGAGAACACTTCATTAGAAATTTTAATAAGTCCCTAGCCAGTTTGGCTCAGTGGATAGAGCATCAGCCTGGGTTTGATTCCAGTCAAGGGCACATGCCCAGGTTGCGGGCTCAATCCCCAGTAGCGGACATGCAGGAAGCAGCTGATCAATGATTATCTCTCATCATTGATGTTTCTCTCTCCCTCTCCCTCTCTGAAATTAATACAAAATATTTTTTAAAAAAGAAATTTTAATAAGAATTTACACATAGTTAACCCAAATTTGTATTCTTTATTTTCCTAGTTTTGAAAGGTACGCATACTGAAATGAGCAGCATCCTTCTAATGTTGTTCAATTGTCATGTGTAATCTGGACCATACTTCTCTCATAAATAGTGATTGATGCCAATTTCAAATTTGTCTCTGATAGGTCTAGCTTATTATTTATGGTTCTTGCTCTTGCAGCATCCATAAACACAGTACATATGAAAACATTTGGAAATAACAAAATTGTAATGTTAAAAAAAATTATACAAAATAAGTAGTATCATACTTTATGTACTCACTAGAAAAAATTTGAGAGAAGATAGTCATTCATTGCTTCATAATGGAAAACATTTTTTCATTTTTTGATACATATATGTCAATTGAATGGTCATTCCAGTGAATTTGTTTCTAAAATATCTACTGCTCTCCAATCACTGCACACTTGCTTTCACCATTTGTCCACTTGAGAACCCTATCAAATAAATTGTAGCATGCAGCATCGGAAAGCGGGGAAGATTCCTGCTACACATCTTTTTAGGAAAATGAGATGGTCCAGGTTCATGTTATAAAATACTAGGTTATGAAATTGAATCTAGTGCCACTCTCTGTCTCTTTGCATTCATCTTATACTTGTAAAAGCAAAAAAGACTGCAAATGTCTCCAAACTTCATTTTTTACTTCCTTGAAAAGTGATGCACTATTTTCGGCAACAATAAAACTGAGGGATGGTGTTAGTGATAGTTTATTTCACTTTTGCATCATCCTTGTAGGTGATTCCATTCAGTTTTTTTTTTTATTTTAGTCTTTTTTAGTATTGCTGGGAATTGAATGATGAATTCCTATAAGATGAAATTAGCAAATGATTTAAGATTATGGGAGGCAATCACAGTGATCTTGTAATTTATCTTAGATTATTTTATATTTATAAAAGCATCCAGTGCACCCATTCTGATCATTGCAAGATAGAACATGAGCTTTAATTTATTTTTTAGATGACTGTCATGAGATATCAATCTTTACAAATAGAACTGATCAAAAGAATTTCTAAAACATTAGGTCCAAAGGTCCCTTATGGTATATTGAAGGTTAAAAAATCTTCCTTAAAGAATCATAACTCCTAGTGGCCAAGAGAAACTTTTATAAGAATGTTTTACTCCTTCAATGTGTCTTTAATGGTTGTGGAGATAAATAAAAATAAAATGTGTGTATGTCTTTTGTTGACCCATCAGAAGAAATTTGATAAAGAATTTGCTGGTACTTAGCTGAGAAACTTGAAGCATTTTCATGAACATAGATGTGATAGGTCAAATTTTCAGTTTCAGTTAAGAGGTATTTTCTTATGTACTAGGTAGTGAACCGATTCATTCTTTTCTTGCCAGTGAAGTAATCTGTTTGTTGTTTTCACAGTGGCATGGCAGAGAGAAATGCTAATTTTGAAGCCCTTCCTGAAGATTGGCGAGCAAGACTAAAACGAAGGAAAATGGCACCAAACACATAATATTTTAAAAAATTAAAAAACAAATGTTTATTGGGTGTGTGTGGGTGTGTGTGTGTGTGGATGTGTGTATTCAGTTCAGAGTCTTAACCTGTTTTATGTTGTCAATAAACTATAAATGTTATGAGGGAGAGCATATGGATTTTGAATTTCCTGGGCAAGAACATAACACCTATGAAGTTTTCACATTTGGGAAATGAAATTTTTTCTGTTTTGCTGAAGGGTAAGATGACTGTTTTGACCTGGCTGCCTTTGTTCTCACACTGACAAACTCAGCATGTTAGGTACATTAACCTCATCACTCTGGAACATGTGGCTTATGAGTGTGACACCTTTTTAGAGGACACTGACAAAAAGTGAAGGATTTTCCCTGCCTAATGGAGGCTCAATAAGGGTTCCTAGTATGGTTCTCTCTCTCATTAACTTCAACTCCAGAAAAAGTGCAATTAAGAAGGCAGCTGTGTATTCTACCTTGCTTAACTGGGATTATCAGATCTTTCTGACCTTCCTCCAGTCTGCCACCCTGGAGTGCTAGGATATATCAAGTCATTTATCATGTGCTGATAGATGGCCACACTCTCCGAAAGTATTCTATCTCACACATTCTAGAATTGATAGCTGTCATTTCGTGCGCTAGATGAAATTTAAATTTCAGTACAGGCAGCAGCAACAAGTTCAGGTCTTTGATTTTGAGAATTTCCCCTTACATCTGCAGCAGTAAATGTAACAGAAGCCACTGTATGTGTTGATATTGTCTTATTCCAAAATTCACCTCCCTTTCATGTGTGAACGTATTTTCCATAAAATTCCAGTATTTAAAAAGTTTACTATTCTGTATTTTCTATTGTATCACAATCAGGTAAAAGTCACTTTAAACTGAAGAAAAGGCAAACTGTGTTTTAAAGCTCTTTGTATTTCTCCAGTTTCTGACCTTGTAAATTTGTATATATACACTAATAAAGCTTTTTTTATACTTCTGATTGTCCTTTTGCTCTTCTAAACCTGTTATTTCATGATTATGTAACCAAGACAAGTCAATCGTAATTATTTTTTTCTAATCAAATGTGGTAGGGAGGCAAACATTAAAGGACAGCTCTAAAAAAGAGCAAGATTTTGAATCGGTTGGAGGGCAGGCAGGGTTAGAAAAAGGCTTCTAGCACCAGAAGATGCTGTGTTTCTTCAGTTTTGGAGGTTGCACTCTATAATAGCTAATGTTTAACCTACTAAAATCCAGGAAATAATATGTTCAACATTTTGAGAAAATAAAGGTGCTTTTTCAATCCTCTGATTATAAAAGTAATACATACAGGGTGTCCCCAAAAAATGAATACACACTTGATGTTTCTTTTTCAAATTTAACCCATTGGAATTAATGCAAAAGTGTATATACATTGTTTTGGAACACCCTGTAATTACAGATACGGACATACAAAGTCAACCAAAGACAATACAGGGGGGCCTTGATTTACGAGTTTAATTTGTTCCGTGACAGCTCGCAGCTCAAATTACTCGTATGTCAAATCAAAAAGTGAACAAGTGAGACACGTGATGCTGGGCTGATGTGGCGTTCACTGCGCCAACTAGCAGTGGGGTATCAGAAGCTGGCTCGTAACCCGAATTTTAGCTTGAAACTCAAAGCAAAAAATCAGCCGAGAGACGGCTCGTATCTCGAAAAACTTGTTAGTCGGGAACCTCGTAAGTCAAGGCCCCACTGTAGTTTAAATTTTATTTTGGTATATTTATGCATATAATTTTAAAATGTTACCTAACCAGTGTCATGTATGCTAGTGTGTTAGATGTTACCATTATGCAAGTATTGGGGTGACCGTTTTATATATAAATTGTGTGTTTTTATTAATCCTCACCTGAGAATATTCCTTCCATTGATTTGTAGGGAGGGAGAAGGGGAAGAGAGAAACATGGCCATGAAAGAAACAGACTTGTCACCTCCCACATGCACCCCTACAGGGACTGAGAACTTGAACTTAGATTTGTGCCCCTGACCATGAATCGAACCCACGAACCTTCTCTGTGGGCCAACACTAGCCACTGAGAAAAACTGGCCAAGGCTAAATTGTTTTTCTTGTAATTGCATAGAGCAAATTTCTAAAAATTTAGGCTGTCAACTAGCTGTTAAATTTCTATAGAGCACCAGTGCCTTTGGCACTATCCTACCAAATTGAGATTTTTAAAAATCTTACAAAATATGTGGGTTTAATTTAACTTTGTCTCTTTTGTTTTTTATTGTAGAAAGTAATTTTTCTTTTAAATACTTTTAATTGCTTTATTACTTTTTATGTTTTTATTGATTTCAGAGAGGAAGAGGGAGAGAGAGATGATGAGAGAATCATTAATCCGCTGCCTTGTGCACGCACCCTACTGGGGATGGAGCTGGCAACCCCGGCATGTGCGCTGACCGGGAATTCAACCGTGACCTCCTGATTCAAGTGTCCAAGGTCAACTACTGAGCCACACCTGCCCAGTGAAAGTAATTTTTCATTGCTCGCGTTGAGCTGGCTTTACTTGTTACCTAATGGAACCGCAAAGAAGTTTGGAGTATGACTACAGGCTTTGTATTTTAACCCAATTACCATTGATTACCCAAAAACAGGGCGCAACAACTTTTCCTTGGGAGGCGGGGCCTCGCTCCCCGGAAGCGCCGGCCGCCCCGCCCTCCTGCTTTGGTTTCCTGGTTGCTAGGCTACCGGCGCCCTAGCCGAAAGCGGTGCCGGGTGAGCGAGGTTAGCTCCTCTGCCCCGTGCACAGCTGGGCATCAGTACCTGCTGTGCCGTGGCCTCCCGCCTCGCTAGGATTTTCAACCACCTTAGGCCGCGCCCTCCACTGAGCCTGGGACAGGCAGGAAGGAGCGCAGAGGCGGTTGCACCCTTCCCTCTGCGCTTCTCGGAAATCTCCCTTCCCCGCCGCCGCCACCCTTCGGGAAACTGCCCTTCACGCCTTACCCGGACCAGGAAGCCCTGAACCCCTGAATTTCGGGCCTCTGGCTTTTCTTTTCCATCCACCCCGAGACAACTTTTCTCGTTTTTTTCACATCTTGCGGCACCTTTCTGCTTGCGGAGAGGAAAGCATGGGGCCTGCAAGGGTACGGGTGCCTCGGGAGGAGAAGGCTGGAAGACGTGTCGCCCTCCCTAGTTTCTCAGGTACGCCTCCGGGCCTCATCATGGGAACAACCAGCCGGGTCCTTGTTTGAGCAGACACCGAGTTGGCAGGAAAGGAGCGATGTGGCAGGGTTTCCTAAAATCGCGGGGGAGCTGCGGAAGCAAAGGGTGGGAATGATGACTATCAGCAGGTGTTTCAATTGCCCTGTTCTGGTTTTTTAGCTTCTGTGTAATCAGCTGACCTTTTGGAAACCGGGCAAGGGTTGTGGCTGGATGCCTATGTGAGACTGGTCTTCAGTATGCCATACAGAAGCAACATGTTCCCAGCATTGGAAGCAGAGCTGAAGCAGAAGGTCGGTACACACCCTTCTCCAGGAACTCCACAGAAATCCAGTACTAGATCAGAATGTATCTGCTGGTGGCACCTTTTTCTAGCTGGAGATCTTGATCCCCAAGACAGAATGATTTGTGTAAATATCTCACTTGGTTTATTCACAGAAGTCAAGTATACTGACCTCTGCAACAGTGCTTGCCTACCTTTTGTTAAGAGTTCAGTACTATTTGAAAGGACTTTCCTGATTGAGATGGCCTTTCCTTTTACAGACTCTTCCTGATCCCTATGAAGTCTTTATGTACCATCACCTCCAGTACTATGGCTACTTTAAAGGTAAGACCTTGTTCTTATCCAGCATCACTTTTCCTGGGTTCCTGAAGTAAATTGTTTCATTAACTGGGAGAGTTATGCTAGGATAAACTAATGTTGAATTTTTCCAGCACTATTAATGAAAAATATTCCTTTCCCATTATCTGTTTGTCTACCCTTACACTAATACCACTCTTCGTTAATTCTACCAAATGGCATTAAGACAGTATTTTTGGTTTTGCCTTTAAAAATTCAGTATGCTGGATTGTGTCTTGGTTATTCTTGCCTTTTTATATAATTTTAGAATTGGCTTGTGATGTTTAAAAAAATTGTTGGGATTACACTGAATCTATAAAATCTAATTTCACAAGAACTGAGAATTTCCCAGTATTGGGTTCTCCAATCTCTGAATATAGTCGTATTTTCCATTTATTTAGGTCTTCCTTAATTTCTCCCAATAAAGGTTTACTAGTATAGTTTTTTCATAGAAGTTCATATTTTTATGCTTCATAGAAGTTCATATTTTGTGTTGAAAACTACTAGTATAGTTTTTTCATAGAAGTTCATATTTTTATGCTTTCATAGAAGTTCATATTTTAGGTTGAAATGGTATCTTTTTAAATTTTGGTTTTCTAACTTTGTTCCTAGTATTTAGAAATACAATTAAGTTTTTATATTGATTTTATTTCTGTCAACCTTGTTAAACTTTCCTATTAACTATTTCATTTTTTAAGTGATTACTAAGTTGTTGAAAACTGAATTTCCAGTTTGCCAGATTCAGCAGAGCCTCAGGACAAAAGCAATTCCACTCCCACTTGGAGTACCAGCCTTCACTTGGTGGGGCTTTCTTGGCTGCTCTTATACTAGAGCCACCCGGTCTTTCTGCCTCCTAAGCCCTTTCTCTTTCCACTCTATCATGCTGCCTCTCAAGTCTTCTCATTGTAAAATGGAGAAAATGATGTTTAACTCAAATAAATCGGAATGTGAAGACTCTTTGGAAAATGAGATGTATTCGTTGTAAAGGCCTGTGGTAGTGGGGGTTGGTAGTAGTGGTTTGGGTATGCACCTAGATGTTAGAGGTGGTAACTAGCCTTCCAGCACCTTTCATTTAAACTGCCTTTTCTTAGATGAAAGAGGCAGTGTACCAAACGCGGCTACGCACCAGCATGTTTGGAAGAATAAACCCCGATTTGTCTTGAGTGACTCTTTTGGGGGAAGAGATGATTTGATACCAGACCACCTGGAAAAGGAGAACCTTCTATGTGAGTAATACTCCCTGTGTGTGATCCGCAGAACCCTCAGTGCCTTGAGCAGCTGCTCTAGGTATTCCGGAGAACATGGGCTACCGTAGGAGAAGCCAGAGGAGCAGCCTTCGCCACTGTTTCTGTCATCACTCAGAAATGTTCTCTCTCATTTTGGATTGTAGGTTTAAATTAAAATACTATATACATTATCTTCCTCCGAATTGTTGGAAAATTTGTTAAAACTTTTTTTTTAAATATATTTTTATTGATTTTTTACAGAGAGGAAGGGAGAGAGATAGAGAGTTAGAAACATCAATGAGAGAGAAACATCGATCAGCTGCCTCCTCCACACTCCCCACTGGGGATGTGCCGGCAACCAAGGTACATGCCCTTGACCGGAATCGAACCTGGGACCCCTGAGTCCGCAGGCCGATGCTCTATCCACTGAGCCAAACCAGTTAGGGCAAAACTATTTGGTCAAGAGTAAAACATTGATTTTTCACACAGGTTTGATGGGTATATTTGTTAAGGCTCTTTGGGAGAGAGTGGTGGAAACCAATTCCAGCTTAAGCAAAAATAATTTTTTAAAGGTATTCCACAGATTTCTTCTAGAATCCAAGGGCAGGAATTCAATAGATTTCCCCCCTAAATACATATTCAACCAAACATCAATTTGCTTCTCTTTACTCCACATCCTCCCTGCCCCCAGCCCAAGCTACCACCATTTCTCACTATTGAATATATGCAGATATTCTTATACTTCCTAATTATTTGTAAGTGCTCAATAAATGCTAGCATGACCTTTGAATTTTTTCTCCAGGTTCTGGATTAGGGTTTAAAAAAAAAAGAGTATGTAAATATAAATCATGCTAGATACTGCTAGACTGCTTTCCAGAATGGTTGCATCAATTGAGCTTCTTGGCTGCGGTGCCTGAGAATACCTGTTTATTTACACCTTTGCCAGGATGAGTGTGCAAACCTATAAATGCTTTTCCCATTAGGTAAAAAAAACTGACGTCTCCTTCTCATTTTGATTTACATTTCTTTATGAATGAGATTGAACAGCTTCACCATATTGTAAAATGTTTATTGCCCCACCCCCCAATTGAACAGTGAGGAAAAGATTTAGAGACAGAAATAAAAGTGGGGATGGGAGGATGGAAAGGGGCAGAAAAAAGAAAGACAAACCGTGCCTCCTCCTTCCTCTTTTTAGGGCCTACCTGTCTATCCTCAGCTGTACATCAACAGACAGACGCTGTGAGCAAAGGTATTTCATGTCCCTCCAGACCAGAAAACTCAAAACTCCTTTGTGGGAACATGTTCACCCCTTCTCTCCCCACCAGAGCTGAGAATCACCACACTGAGGGGACTTCGTTCCTTCCCCGTTATTTTCTGTCTTTTCATTCTTTCTCTCATTTCCTTTCTTTTTCTTTCTCCCTGAAAACCTTTCTTTTCCTCCCTTTATTCTCATTCTCTACTTGCCAAGAGCTCCTCTCTCTCTCCTGACCATTCACGCTACTCTCCCACTTCCCGTATCATCCTCTGTTTTCGAAGTCGCTCTTGTCCTTTGAATGGTTATATTTTGAACTTGAAATTTAACTTGCAGATTGTTTTTAATAGTTTTATGTACATTTTTCTAAAATGCTAATGGGTGAATTGAAAGTTCCCTCTCTTGCCTCACTCTAAACAAAAGTAATAGAACACATTAAATAATTTTTTATTCATTTGCAACCCACTGTTGAGATGTCTTAAATACATAGCTCTGATTTTTTAAAAACACAAAAATGTTTCTTCTAATTTACTCTTAAAACTTCACACTTAAATATTTTTTTAATATATTTTATTGATTTTCCACAGAGAAGAAGGGAGAGGGATAGAGAGCCAGAAACATCGATGAGAGAGATCGACCAGCTGCCTCCCGCACGCCCCCCAGTGGGGATGTGCCCACAACCAAGGTACATGCCCTTGACCGGAATCAAACCCGGGACCCTCCAGTCCGCAGGCCGATGCTCTATCCACCGAGCCAAACCGGCCTGGCCACACTTAAATATTTAATAGGTTGTGTCAAATTTTAATTTGATTTTTATCATTTCTATGCCATCATCCTGGACTAAATCTCCTTGAAGGAGAAATATGTCATAGGATTGCACATCTGTGCCTTTTTTTTTTCTTTTTTTTTTGAGAGAGAGAGAGAGAATGGAAGGACAAGAGGAGGGGAAAAGAAAGAGAGATAAACATCAATGTGAGAGAAACACATGGATTGGTTGCTTTCTGCACATGCCCTGACCTGGGTCAGGGATCAAGCCTCCAACCAAGGTAGGTGCCCTTGACTGGGAATAGAATCTGCAATCCTTTGGTCCGAGGGCCAATGCTCTAACCACTTAGCACCCAGCCTAGGGCTGTGCTCATATTTTAGTAGTGCTTAGAGTTACTTAGTGGTTCTAGTTGATCAGTGAAGTTCCCAAGGAAGAAAGAAGCCACTCACTCATTCCCTTGCCCTTTGGCAGATTCCTTTATGCTGAGTTCGTCACTTCTCAGGAGCAGACTCCTTCTTCACGATGATTTTGGTGAAGTAAACCCATGTCTTCGGGAACCCCAAGATCTCTTTGCCTTTTACTCTTGCAGCGGGCAACTGCAGGTTCCCAGGTGGCCAATAGAATGCGAGGTCATCAAAGAAAGCATTCATCATATTGGTATGTCAGTTATGTATCATAGTCTTGCTGTTCTGACAGACTTTATTACAAAACCTCATAGTTTTAAATCCTATATGCTAAAGTACAAGGCAGGACAAATTCAACACCTCTCATCTCACCCCAAAATGATTATCTCACCCTGGGATACTGAAATACACTCACCAAAGTCGAAAGTTACACTAATGTGTAAATTAGAATGTTTCAGAGTCCATTGGAATGAAGGATACCTTATTGGAGGCCAAATATAATCTTACTTAAATCTGTTTTCTAGATTATTCCCATCTCAGTATTAATGTGCTTAGTTGAGTTTTTTTTAAATATATTTTATTGATTTCTTACAGAGAGGAAAGGAGAGAGATAGAGAGTTAGAAACATCGATGAGAGAGAAACATCAATCAGATGCCTCCTGCACATCCCCCACCAGGGATGTGTCCGCAACCCAGGTACATGCCCTTGACTGGAATCGAACCTGGGTACTTTCAGTCCGCAGGCCGACGCTCTATCCACTGAGCCAAACTGGTTCCGGCCTTAGTTGAGTTTTATAAAAGTTGTATTTTTACTGGCCTTGTTATAGTTGATGCACACCATATATGTCAGAACGTAGTTTGTACTGTTTTTAATCATATTTTTAGTTTATTGGAGTTTTTATGGGAATGGTAGAGACTTTTTAAAAAATTGGTTTTAAAGAGAGGAAGGGAGAGGGGGAGAGAGAGAGAGAAGCATCCATCAGTTGCCTCCTGCACACCCCCTACTGGGGATCGAGCCCAAAATCCAGGCATGTGCCTTGACCATGAATGAAACCTGTGACCTCTTGGTGCATGGGTTGACATACAACCACTGAACCACACCGGCTGGGCAGTTAGAGACATTTTTTTATGGCATTGCTGGTCATATCTTTGAGCTATTGGTGCAAATATAATCTTCAGCACTCATTTTATGAAGCATTTTCAAAAGTGGATTGCATTGAAAAATGGGGACTTTGCTAATTGGTAGGATACTTATATCTACCAGACATAATGTCTCTGCTTTAGACTGCTGGATAAACAACTGGATGTTTCTTATTTTCTCCCTTTCCTCATTTATTATTCACTCAATAAATATTGATGAAGCATTTACCATATGCTAAGTACAATGTTCAGTGTTAGATATACAGTTATGAACAAGACAGAGATACCCAGAGCTCACAGACTAGTGGGAAAGTTAAAGATACAACCAGGCAATTACATAGAGTTTGATCCCTTGGGAACACTTAATCTCAGTTTGGAAGATCAGTAAGGGTTTCCAAAATGAGTTGAAATGTCAGCTGGGATCTGAAGGAGAAGTTAGAAGTAATCCAATTGAGAGAGTCAAAGAAAAGTATTCCAATTAGAGGGGACAGAAAAAGAGAATGTCATGTTTGGGCAACTATGAAACATTGAGCCTGAAAGATGAGATGAAGCTGAAATATAGGGATGGGCTTAGTGTCGTGGTTGGGATAGAACTGCTCTTTGGGTGTTTGGAAATGTGTGTGCAGCGGGTAGGGGAGGGGGCGCATTTTGAGTTTGCACAGTAGCTGAGAAGTCCTAAGGTCATCTGTCTCTATTCTGCACAATCTATAATAATAAAAGTGTAATATGCTAATTAGACTGGACGTCCTTCCAGGAAGACCTACCAGACAAAGCCGGGGCTACGAGGGAAGCCCAGGTCCTGGGTGTAGGAGGGAAGCCGGGGCCAGCAGCCAGTGGAAGGAAGGCCTATCTTGCAGGAATTTTGTGCATCAGGCCTCTAGTTCTTAGATAAAAGTCCAAGTTGATCAGGCCAGACAATAGGATTTTGTAGTTCTCTATATAAAATAGAATAAGATAGAGAATTCCTGTGAAGATTTTGGACTCAATTCCAAAAGGAAAATTAAAAAGTATAAAACATAATCCACTAAAAAACTATTAAATCTTTTTTTAAAGCAAATTTTTTTTTCAAAGAACTCTAATAGCAAGTACCTGCTGTTTAAACTGAGTTGTCAGAGTCTCATTACTCCCATTACCTTAAAGAAAATAAAGGAACATTGTCCTTTACTGAGTTGTGTCTTTATATGCCCTTGGTTTTCATCACTTAAAATGATATGGAGAAGTTCCCCAAGTTTCATATGAGGAATCTTTTAGAATTGAATGTTGATGAAAAAGCCTTGTTTTCTCTGAAACAAGTGATATACTTATTCCTCTATGGTAATAAAAAGTATGTAGCAGATCATATTTTCCTGATTTTAAAAGGAAGCTCAGGACCTAATTTTAAAGAGTTAGGACAGCAATTAAATTGACTTTTCCAGCTTACTTCTAAGTCTTCTATTTAAAGTTTATGTGGAGTAATTAATTAATCGTGATAAGGTTATAAATATTTTCTATAATAAATGTGATTTTAGAAAATCCATAGGTCAGTGATAAATTGTCTTTTCCAAACCAATCTGAATGGGAACCCTGATATTCATGAATAATCAGCTTTAAAATTTCAATCATTTTTTTTAAATAACAGTACCTTTTTCTTAATAAATCTAAGTCCATTTTATAGCTTCTCCCTCGTAATTCCTCTTCCTGAAATTCAGAGGTTGGATCTTTGGGAAACGCATTCTTCTTTTCACCACCTCCTATATGTACTTGGGTGAGTACTTTATAGTATGTGCATATGACTGTCATTTACCATGTGGCTTCCTGCATTAAGTTGCAGATTTCCTAGAGGTAGAATGCATGTCTTTTATAAAAATGTGCAGAACATTGTACCCAATAATAGCCACAAAATACACATTTGTTTCATGGGCCCTTGGTAGATTCTTCAGTATACACCATATGCTAGGTTGTAAAGCAGGTCTTAATACCTTTTATGTAAAAGGATTGAAATGATACCAAATATATCCTCTTATCACAACAAAATGAAATTAGAAATCAACAACAGAATGACATTTGGGAAATCTATAGATATTTGGAAATTGAGCATTTACCATATACTAAGTACAGCGCTTAGTGTTAGAGATACAGTGATGAACAAGACGGAAACACCCATTTCTAAGTAACCCATGTGTTAAAGATATCACAAGGTGAGTTTAAAAATATTTTGGAATGAAAATAAAACAACATATCAAAATTTATGGGAAGTAGCTAAAGCACTGCAAGGTAAATTTATGGTTTTAAATACATATATTTGAAAGGAAGAGGAGGAGCCCAAAAGGGATTGTGGGAGAAAGTCTTTTCCTTCCCAGCTGCCCACAGCCGTCAGGTAAACCAAGATGGGCCCTTACAAGTACATCCAGTAGCTATGGAGGAAGAAGCAGGCCAGCTTAATGTGCTTTCTTTTCAGGCTGTGCTGCTGGCAGTACGCCAGCTCCCTGCGCTCCACTGGGACCCCTGCCTACCAAGCCCAATAAAGCACAGCAGACTGGAATACAAGGTCATGTCATATATTGGACTCGTGTGTGCTGTGGTGGCCACAAACACCCTGTTCCTAAGGATGCAGCCAGTGGCAAGCCTGTCCACCATGGTGCTAACCAGCTGAAGTTTGCTGGAAGCCTCAATATGTTGCAGAGGAGCTAGCTGGGCACCACTCTGGGGCTCTGAGAGTCCTGAATTCTCACTGGGTTGGTGAAGATTCCACACACAAATTCTTGGAGGTTATCCTCACTGCTCCATTCCATAGGCTATCAGAAGAAATCCTGACACCTAGTGGATCACCAAACCAGTCCGCAAGCCCAGGGAGATGTGAGGGCTGACATCTGCAGGCACAAGAGCTGTGGCCTTAGAAAGGGCCACAAGTCCCACCACACTATTAGTGGTTCTCGTAGTGCAGCTTGGAGAAGGCACACTACTCTCCAGTTCCACCGTTACTGCTAATATAAGTAATGTTTGTAAAATCCTTACCTAATAATTTAGGACAGTAAAAAAAGGGGGGGGGGGAATAAATTAATAAGGAAGGAAGATCTGAAATTAATTATCCAAGCTTTCACCTTAATAAATTTTAAAAATAAGAGCAAAATAAATCCAGTGCAAGCTGAAGAAAGGAACTGATAAAGATACTAATGAAATAGGTGAAATAGAAATCAGAAAAATAATAGAAAAATCAAGTTGGTTTTTTGGAAAAATCAACAAAATTGACAAAATAGCCCAACCAAGAAAAGGGGAGAGGAGATACAAATGATCAAAATCAGCAATGGAAGGAAACAAGCATCAACTCTACAGAAATCAACGGAATTACAAGACAATGCTGTAACAACCTTACGCCAACAAATAGACAACATCGATGAACAGGAACAATTGCCAGAAAGACACAAATCACCAAAACTGACTCGGGAAGAAATTAGAAGTCTGAATAGATTACAACAAAGAAATTGAATTAGTAATTTAAAATCTTCCTGTAAAGAAATCCCTGGCCCAGATGGCTTGCCAGGGTTTGTTTGCACTGTATCAAACGTTTAAAGATTAAATAGTACTAATTCCTTATAAACTCTGAAAACAGAGGAGAAGGAAGCATTTGCCAACTCTCTTTGGTGAAGCCAATATCATCCTCATAATAAAGCCAGACAAAGACATCACAAGAAAACTATAGATCAGTATTCCTTATGAATATAAATGCAAATTTTTTCAACAAAATACCAGCAAACCAAATCCCACAGCATATTAAAAGGATTACACACTATGACCGAAGGGGATCTGCCCCAGGAGGCCCGGGGTGGTTCGCTATCTACACTGATAAAAGAGAAAGATGCAAATTGACCGTACCTTCACAATGCCCACCAGCCCATCAGGGGTGAGCATGCAAATTAACCCAACAAAGATGGCAGGTTAATTTGCAGGTGCCAAGCGGCGGGGGTGGGGTGGGGCAAGGCAGGATGCCTGCATTGTCGCCATGGCATTCCGCACTGCCCCAGCCACCCCAGGCCTCTGGGCAGCTCTGGGCCAGAGCGAAGGCAGGGCCAGCAGCCAGGGGAAAGAAGGCCCATTCTTATACGAATCTTCATGCATTGGGCCTCTAGTAAGAAAATAAGCAGAACCACATTAGTAGAACAGAGTGGGAGGAAACAGCCATGTCAAGGCAGAAAAGGCATTGGACAAAATTCAGCCTTTCGTGATAAGAACATTCAGAAAACCAGGAATAGAAGAGAATTCTCTTAACCAA
>NW_006296627.1:4958795-4967650 GCF_000327345.1 Myotis davidii | reverse complement strand
CTCTTTAAAAGTAATTCTCTGAAGTTGGAAAATACTGTGTTCAAGAAATAGAAAGCAAAAAAATATCCTCCTAATTTGAAAAATCAATCTCTGTTAAGTAATAATTATCAGAAAGGAAACCTGTTTTATTGGAAGAGGAATCTGCACAAAGTTTAGTTAGTAGAAAGAGATGTGTTAACCCTTTGCGCTCCAATTTTATTTTTGGAATTCAAACAGTCTGGTCCGAATTGGAAGTCCTTCCTCTCTTGGTTGCAATAGTTCCCTGGCGGAAATTGCCAACTAGCTCAATCACCAACTCGACGTTGGACCTGCTACTAGTGCCTGGTCTGTTGAGTCAGCCTCAACGTTGGAGTGCAAAAGGTTAAAGAAGTGACACAAGGGAAAGCTTTTGGAGAAACAACCAGAAATAGAAGGGACAACCGTGTGCTTACATTCCTCAAGTGGAAGAAAAAATGAGCCAGTTATTCCCGAGGGCCCCACTGAGATGTAATTGCACATACTCCACCACAGTTTCCTTGATTATGAACTCTCATGTTAATAATAATATGTTGGGAAAAGCTATAAGCAATCCTATATAATAAAAGCCTAATATGCTAAGTGGCCTGTTGGCCAGTCGATCGTTCAACCAATCAAAGCATAATATGATTATATTATATCTGTAAAATTGTACCATGTTAAGGGACTAAATTTTAGAAAAATTTAGGCCCAGTTAGTCGATCTTAGTTATTAATTTATTTTTACCTAGAGGCCCGGTGCATGGATTCATGCACCGGTGGGGTCCCTTGGCCTGGCCTGCACCCTCCCACAATCTGGGATACCTCAGGGATGTTGGAGAGCTGGTTTCAGCCCGATCCTGCTCAACACACGTGGTCAGTGTGCTCCCACCGGGGGAGCGCCGCTCAGCCAGAAACCAGGCTCACAACTGGCAAGCGCAGTGGCGGTAATAGGAGCCTCTCCCGCCTCCATGGCAGCACTAAGGATGTCCAACTGCCGGCTTAGGCCTGCTCCTCACGCCGTCAGTCAGACATCCCCCGAGGGCTCCCAGACTGCAAGAGGGTGCAGGTTGGGCTGAGGACTCCACTCCCCCCCGCCCCACCCACCACCCCCAGTGCATGAATTTCACACACCAGGCCTCTAGTGAAGTAAATAAGGTGGAACAACTCAGTCCACCTAGCTCCACCTTGTGGAATATCTGAGGAGGCATTTGGAAGGCATTTAAAAGGTATGAGGTATAAGTGGGTAGACTTAGGTTTTAGATAATAGGTTCTGTGCTGCTTCTACAACCTCGGGATTATAAACCTGTTTTACAGGTTTGGAGTCGCTTCATCTGTTCTAGCCAGAGATATTTTTTGTATCTTACCCAAGAAGGAACCCTGGGGTGGAAGTGCTTTCTCCTGATATGGCAGCCCTTGCAGACTGTCCTTGTTTTGTTAACACACAGTTGTGGCCACTGCCTTAATCTTGTCCTTTGGATTCATGGAGAGTTGAACCCACCTAATTGGATGAGTAAAGAAGCAGAAAACTGAGAAGATGAGGCTCCAGAGGGAATTTGGGAGTTTGTCATTTTAGGGGCCCCACAGCAACTACATGCTGTGGGAATATTAGAGGAAAAAAGGAAATTGGTTTTGTTTTTTTTGAGAAATGTTACTGTGAGCTATGAATTGGATCTTTAATGTTACCTAAGAGACTCAAGAAAATATTGGAATTTCTATATAATGACATCTGGTCACTGGGCTGTACTCTGGTTTCATGAGGAGACTGAACCATGTGGGGCCCCAGCTTTTACTTAGACAACATGGACTCTTGGCTTCTGCCTTTGTTTCTTCCTCTGTGCTTGTTTTCTTCTTTCACCCACTTCTTTTCAAGCTTGAGTCCTCCTTCACTCTCATTTATTTTATTATATAGTTTATTTATTATATGTTTATTATAAAGTCTTTCTAGTGACATGGTCGCATAGGAGAAAAAGTCTTCATAGCATTACTGTATTTACTAATGAACTGACCACTTATATAATCGTGCCCCACACATATTACTATTTGTTTAATGTTCCATGGTCAGCATCTTTGGTGGTGTCAGTCACTTGCTGATTGATGGATATTATTAACATCTGGTAATATAATGCAAATAAATAAAAATCCATTGCAAAGTGAAATTACAATTTTTAACAAGAGATGCAGGATTTTATGAAAAAGAAGTTGATGAATGTTACAGAATTGCTTGAATCATTTGCAAAACCACTGACAAATGAGAACCTAGAAAATTTTTTATCAATTGGCAAAGACAAAATCAACAAAAGATGACAAAAATAGGTTCTTCTAGACACAAAGATGAGAACATTGTGGTACAAAGGGAAGTCCTTAGGGAACTATGAAGTCCTAAGAAAGTTTTGCAAAAGTAACTGCCAAAACAAAGAGGTCATATGGCACCCTTACTGAATTTGTCTGAAAAATTATAACCCCACAAAAAAATAATAGTAATTGATTCTTTATTATCCCAAGTATTAGAAAGAGGTTGTGATTATAATCTAAATTTTGTTAAATAAGCAGGAGGTAGGGGGGGTAAGAGATCAACCAAAGGACTTGTATGCATGCATATAAGCATAACCAATGGACATAAGACACTGGGAGATAGGGGAGGTTAGGGGACTGTCTAGGGTTGGGTGGGGAAATGGACACATATGTAATACCCTTTGTAATACTTTAAGCAATAAAAAATAAATTTTGTTAAATAAGATAAATTTCATACATTTTTAAAATTTCATTTTAAAGTTAAAATTTCAATTGTGACCTTCCTTTTCACTGATAACTACATTTTGGTTCCTTTCCCAGGGGCATTCACCCATGCCAATTCTCAAACTGCTATTTTTGTTATATTTAAATCTAAAAGCATATATCAAAACATTTTATGGCATCTACTATGTTTTCTCTTTTTTGTTGTTCCCCTTATCTTTTTCTTAAATCAATAAATAGGTGCTATTTGTTGTGTGTTTATAAATAAGGTTTCATGCCGAAACCGGTTTGGCTCAATGGATAGAGCGTCAGCCTGCGGACTGAAAGGTCCCAGGTTCGATTCCGGTGAAGGGCATGTACCTGGGTTGCGGGCACATCCCCAGTAGGAGGTGTGCAGGAGGTAGCTGATCGAAGTTTCTCTCATCAACTCATCAATGTTTCTAACTCTCTATCTCCCTTCCTCTCTGTAAAAAATCAATAAAATATATTTTTTAAAAAATAAGGTTTCAGATGTTCTCAGATGCTTGATTTAGAATATTACCTTTTGCCAACATCCTTTTAAATTAGTATTCAAATGGGCACAAGCAGTACTATCTGCGCTGACAAGGGTTGCCTGTAGCAAAAGGAAGTGCTCTAAAGAGTCCTTCAGAGAAATATACTTTAGAATGAAAAGTCTCAGCAAGAACAACTGAAAATTAGAATATTCATTGTTGTTAACCTAGGGCAGTGCTGCTGAAGACAGAGGGGCGCAAAGAATATGCTGGATGAATGGGTTCTGACAGGAATGTGGCTAAATATGTCTGTCTCACCTGCAGTGCCCACCAAAGGCTCCTATTTCACCAGCTCCAGAGTGGGAGGCAAGCGGGGAGTGATCAAGGAGCTCGCTGTCACACTGCAAGGACCAGACGATAACACTCTCCTGTTTGAATCAAGGTTTGAGAGTGGGAATCTGCAAAAAGCTGTCAAAGTGTGAGTAACAAAGTGGGTTTACCCAAAGGGATGGTGATTAAAGTGACTGAGAAGTGTCTTCAAGAATCATAGTCAGAGTCAGTGTTTCTGCGAAAGAGATGAAGGGAAATGATTTTTCCCCCCAGAATAAAAATTTATCTAAATTGTTTTTTTTCTGTTTATAAAAGAAATTAGTGCTCATATAAAATTTATATTGACAAAATTTTGAATCCTATAATCATGACTCCCAGACACAAGCAATTGATAACAGTTTGATGTCTATGCATTAATTGTTTCTCTCTCTGTGTAATACACACAAATTAGATATTTTTAAAAATAGGGTAATGGTGTATATATTTGGACACTGTTTTTGCAAATTGGCTTTTTTTTTTCCTTTTTCTAGAATATATTCCATTGATTTTTTACAGAGAGGAAGGGAGAGGGACAGAGAGCTGGAAACATCAATGATAGAGAAACATGGATCAGCTGCCTCCTGCACATCTCCTACTGGGGATGTGCCTGCAACCAAGGTACATGCCCTTGACCGGAATCGAACCTGGGACCTTTCAGTCTGCAGGCTGATGCTCTATCCACTGAGCCAAACCGGTTTCGGCGCAAATTGGCTTTTTTCTACTTAGTACATTTTATTTTATTTATTTTTTGTTAATCCTCACCTGAGGATATTTTTCCACTGATTTTTAGAGGGAGTGGAAGGGAGGGGGAGAGAAAGAGAAACATCAATGTAAGAGAGACATATCAATTGGTTGCCTCCCACACGTACCTGCAACCAAGGTACAGGGCTCTTGACCAGAATCAAACCCTGACCCCCATGTTCTGTCCATTGAGCCAAAACAGGTAGGGCTCCACTTAATATATTTTAGATGTTTTTCTATGACAATACCACAGACATATGTCCTTATTTTTAATAGTTCATCTTGTTCTATTATATGAGTGTTCCATACCTATTTACCCTATTCCCACCTGATGAGAAATTAAGACATTTACAATTTTTTATTAAATGAATGAACAGAATTCACACCCTTGTGCATGTATACTTTTTAGTATTTGTGGTGTTATGGAACAAATTCTGATATAAAATTGGTGGGTCAAAGGGTTTGAACACTAAGCATTGCTAGGTTTTGCCCCATTGCCCTCCAGCATGATTTCAGTTCCCATCAACTGTGGATGAGAGGGCCTGTTTCACAATGTTGAAATGTTGCTGAGATGTAGGGGAAAAGAACGACATCCTGTTTTAATCTGTATTTCTTTCATGATGCATGCGGATGAACATCTTTTCATGTTTTTGGCATTTGTATTTCCTCTCCTGCAGGTTAGGCCTACTTTTCCACAAGGTGCATGCATTCCGGCAAAGCCCCCTTATCTTCAAACAATTGATGATAAGAGAGGAAAATAGCACAGGAAGCTTAAGGGTCTGATCCATCCTGGTGATGCCCAGGATGTAGGTACAGCCAACAGAGGGCTCCGGCTTCCCTGAGTTCAGTGTGTTTCGGGGAAATGAGTTGAAGTGTTTGGAAACCACCTTCTGGGCTCTAGAAAGGCACCAAGAAGCTCAGCGCACCCAAACATGCGGTGCTGCATGTGAATTATGAAACTCTTCTGTCCCACCCCAAATGCACGTTCTTCCCCCAAGTCCCTGTTAGCCTAACATGAGTTGGAGAACTAAGTAAATTAGAAAACAAATGTTTGATGTAGCAGCCTTTCTGTTGTGATTTGATCTATTTTTACCAGGGAAAAACAATGTTTTCCCATATTTATTTTTTGAGGGAGGTATTATAGAGATATTCTATATTCTTCATTACAGAGACACCTATGAGTATGAACTCACCTTACGAACTGACCTCTACACGAACAAACACACTCAGTGGTTTTATTTTCGAGTTCAAAACACCAGAAAAGATGCCACCTATCGCTTCACCATTGTCAACTTGCTAAAACCCAAGAGCCTTTATACTATAGGAATGAAGCCACTCATGTACTCCCAATTGGATGCCAACATCTACAACATTGGCTGGAGGAGAGAAGGAAATGAAATCAAGTACTACAAGAACAACACAGATAATGGGCAGCAGTCCTTTTACTGTCTCACGTGGACCATTCAGTTTCCTCATGACCAGGACACTTGCTTCTTTGCACACTTCTACCCATATACATACACGGATTTGCAATGCTACCTCATGTCGGTGGCAAAAAACCCTGTCCAGTCTCAGTTCTGCAAACTCCGCACTTTATGCAGGAGCCTTGCAGGAAATACCGTGTACCTGCTCACCATCACCAACCCGTCCCGAACCACGCAAGAGGCTGCTGCAAAGAAAGCCGTGGTCTTGAGTGCCAGGGTTCACCCTGGGGAAAGTAATGGCTCCTGGATCATGAAAGGCTTTTTGGACTTCATTCTTAGCAACTCCCCAGATGCCGAGCTCCTCAGAGATATCTTTGTCTTCAAAGTGATTCCCATGTTAAATCCAGATGGCGTGATTGTGGGGAATTACCGGTGTTCGTTGGCTGGCAGGGACTTGAACAGGCATTATAAGACCATTCTGAAGGAGTCATTCCCCTGCATCTGGCACACCAGGAACATGATCAAGAGGTGAGTCCCCTAATCTGTTGAACTTTCTCGGATTCCTGTGAGCACTATCTAATGGCAGGGACTGGGGGAAGAGGGAAGAGCTCTTCTAATGTTGTAAGAATTGGAAGTGTCTTTTGAGACAGTCTTTTTTAAAAATACATTTTTATTGATTTCAGAGAGGAAGGGAGAGGGAGAGATAGAAAATATAAATGGTGAGAGCGGGCTGGCGTGGCTCAGTGGTTGAACGTTGACCTATGAACCAGGAGGACATGGTTCAATTCCCAGTCAGCGCACATGCCTAGGTTGCAGGCTTGATCCCCAGTGTGGGGTGTGCAAGAGGCAGCCAATCAATGATTCTCTCTCATCATTGATGTTTCTATCTCTCTCTCCCTCTCCCTTCCTCTCTGACATCAATAAAAATATATTTAAAAATATATATATAAATGGTGAGCTAACATGTCATCTACTTAGCACAGTACCCAGCCACTGTTAATGTGTGGCATTGTTATCATACTCTTCATCCTGTGACCATCAGGGGGATGGTGACCTCATTTGGAAGATTGAATAGGTGTCCTGGGTGATCAGGAGATCAGGCAGATCTGAGCCTTGTAGGAACGAGCCCTGGAAATGAGGACCCAAGGTTTTCTTTGGTTCTGTCTTTTTCATCCCTGCAATTACAGCCTCTCTACCTCTCCCCTCTTTCCACAAGTCTGCACCAGGGTGGGCTTTCTTTGAACAGATTTCCTCCACTTGTCCATTTACACAAGGCCTACCCACCATCCCTTTCCACATCAGCACATCTCAAGTCCTTCTGTCGGGCAGGGGCAAGGAGTACTGATGCCGAGTTTACAGCAGTGGCTGTGGGTGGAGATAGGGTCCTCTGAAGGCCATTAGGGGTCAACATTTTCTTAGAAAGGAAGGTGTCAACAGACATACTGAGGAAGAGACTCCAAAAAAATCCATGCATTTGGAGTCCACTGAGTCCTTTGTTTACTCCCCTTAATAGACTTCTCGAAGAAAGGGAAGTTCTCTTGTATTGTGATTTCCATGGCCACAGCCGCAAGAATAACATCTTCCTATATGGCTGTAATAGCCATGATCGCAAGTACTGGCTTCATGAACGAGTCTTTCCTTTCATGTTGAGCAAAAATGTACCAGACAAGGTAAGCACATAAGGGAATGTTCTGCTCATTGACTAAGGAAGAAGGAAACTCTCTGCTTCCTATAACCAATAATAGTGTTTGATTTGCCATTTTGTCTCTCTTTTTTATCTTGGGTAAATCCCAGCAACCTGGACTTGAAGAATTTAGAAAGGTGTGGTTTTAAGAATTATTCTGCGTCCACTAACTGATGAGCAGATAAATAAAATGCAGTATGTCGAGGGAATGGAATGTTGTTCTGCAATAAAAATAATTAACTGCTGCCCTAACTGGTATGGCTCAGTGGCTAGAGCATTGGCCTGTGGACTGAAGGGTCCCAGGTTCGATTCTGGTCAAAGGCATGTACCTTGGTTGCGGGCACATCCCCAGTAGGGGGTGTGCAGGAGGCAGCTGGTCGATACTTCTCTCTCATCGATCTTTCTAACTCTCTATGTAAAAAAATTAATAATATATTTTTTTAAAAAAAGAATTAATTGCTGATATGCTAGGACTCAGTGATGGCGAACCTATGGCACGCGTGAACTCATTTTTTTGGTTGATTTTTCTTTGTTAAATGGCATTTAAATATATAAAATAAGTATCAAAAATATAAATCTTTGTTTTACTATGGTTGCAAATATCAAAAAATGTCTATATGTGACACGGCACCAGAGTTAAGTTAGGGTTTTTCAAAATGCAGACACGCCGAGCTCAAAAGGTTCGCCATCACGGTGCAGCTAGGTCATGGAGGAACCTTGAAATCATGATACTAAGTGAAAGGAAAGATGCAAAACACCACATACTGCATGATTCCATTCTATGCAATGCTATAGAGACAGAACTTACTAGTAGTTTAGTGATTGCCTCAACTGGGGACAAGTGACATGGGGAGAGACTTCTAATGGGTACTGGGTTTTGGGAAGGTATTAAAAATATTCTAAACTTATATTACAACTCTGTGAATATACTTAAACCATTGACTTGTGTACTTTTAATGTGTGGATCTTATGGTATGTGAATTATATCTCAATAAAGGTGATTTTTTAAATCATCTTTGGCTGCTCTGCCTGGGCACAAGTTCAAACTCTTAGTGGTAGAGTTATCTATCATTAATCCTGTGATTTGCAGTGGAAGCAGGGATTGCAAGACAGACAAAATGCTAATGTTACATGAGCCTCCAAAGAAAAGTTTGAGTAATGCAAGATCACAAATAACAAAAATATTAAAGGGCTAATGAAAGCAACAAGGTTTTTTTTGTTGTTTTTTTAAAGCAACAAGTTTTTGATAGTTGGCTGAGTGTGACAGTTGGGCATATACAGAGTATCTGCATTGATTTAGAAAGTTGGTTTTCAGCATCATAAATACATCCACAAAATGTAACTGTCCTTATAATGAAGAAACTGGGTTGGATTCAGGAAAACATTTAAATTAAAAATTTTCTCACATAAAGATACT
>NW_006296627.1:4958336-4958699 GCF_000327345.1 Myotis davidii | reverse complement strand
GGGGAGAGGGAGAGAGAGAGTGTGAGAGAGAGAGAGAAAGAGAGAGAGAGAGAGTGAGAGAGAGAGAGAGAGAGAAACATCAATATGAGAGAGATACATCGATTGATTGATGGGTTGCTTCCTGCACACACCCCGACTAGGACCTGGGATTGAGTCTGTAACCGAGGTACATGCCCTTGACCAAAATTGAACCCAGGACCCTTCAATCTGCAGACCGGTGCTCTAACCACTGAGCAAACAGGCTAGGGTCATTCTTTTTTCTTTTTTAAACATTTTGATTTTTGCCAGGTATCTCTTCAAGTGAAATCACATCCAGAACCCAGTATCTAAAACAATTAAAAGCAGAACTATGTTATTGAAGAG
>NW_006296627.1:4950841-4958234 GCF_000327345.1 Myotis davidii | reverse complement strand
ATGGCTCCTCATTAGAACCCCTGGATTCTATAGAGCACAAGTTAGAAACCACAAGGTAGTGAGATATCTCCCAAATGTAAAGCGTTTTCAGCGGGACAGGCTAGGATAGGTTGGGATAGGTGCCAAGTGTACGTTACAAACTTCAAGAGAGGAAAGACCATTGGCATGGTCATGAAAGACAATGGAAGAAACTGAACTTCGACCTGAGAACATTGGCATAAGGGAGTGCGAGCGTTCCAGGCAGAGACTGTAGTGTAGGGCTGAGGCATACACAAATCACATGGAGAGGATCATCAACCCAACCATATTGAAGGGTTCAAATTGGAGAGGGGTAGAAAATAAGTCTTAGAAAGGTTGGCTACTAGCCTTAAATGCCAAAGAAAGCCAGCATTCCCAAACAGACATTCAAGGAACCCGAGTCCTGCAGAATGCCCCTGGAGAAGATGGGGAGGGGAAGGAAGTGTTCATGGGCAATGAAAAGCAACATGCTCTCTCGCCGTTGGAGGATCACGGTCCACAATAGCATATTAAACAGCCTGAGAGGTGCTGCAGCGGAAGCCTGCGCCATTTTCTTAGCCCTTTATCTCCCTGGTGAACATGACCATAGAACTCATGTTTTCCTCCCTAATACCTATTAGCATCCCTAGGAACCAGTATTGTAGGGGACACACTTTAGGAATATATAGATTCCCAAGAGAAACATTCTTGTAGCATATCAATGAATCTTCTATATCTTACATTTGCCAGTCTATGATTAACAGAGGATTTGGATTTCTCTTCAGTTCTCTTTTCATAGTTGTAATTTTAAGGTCCAAAAGTGCAAAGAAGGAACAGGACGAGTCGTGATGTGGCGGATGGGAATCCTGAACAGCTACACCATGGAGTCTACCTTTGGCGGGTCCACCCTGGGTGAGCTCACTTCTGTAGACCGTGGGCCAGCATGGCCAGGGGAGCCACGTGAAGCCCTGGGGAGATGAAATCCTTAAACAGGTTGAGAGGAGAGTTGATCTAGAGGCTTTTCTTGTCTGCGCCTTAAGCCAAATTTGAGCACCCAGGATATGAGTGTGAAATACAGTATTTGATGGGGCAATATAGTGTAGTGGCTAAGGGCCTGGAACTGGGCAAATCTAGGTTTGAATTTCAGCTCCATTTACGAGTTGTGTGATCCTGAGGAAGTTACCTAATTCTTTGAACCTCATCTTCTCTGTGAACATCAGTAGTAGTGCCTGCATTATGGGTACTACTGAATGAGCTAGTGCATGGAAAGCACTTGGCAGAGTGCCTGCTACCGAGTAAAACGTTATCATTGTAATTACAGCTTCACAATTACAGCCATCATGGTTGTAAACATTTTCATTGTCAAAGATTCTTCTGAACCAACCTGAAGCTAGGGGAGAAACCCTGTCCAGAAGCACAATGTTCTAGAATAAGAGGTGGTGTCTTTAATGAGAGATTCGTAAATTATATCTGCATTTATTTGCTCATTAAGATTTCATGAGAAATGTTTATGGGGTTTTTCCAGGCAATAAAAGAGACACTCATTTTACCACTGAGGATCTGAAGTCCCTAGGCTACCACGTCTGCGACACCCTCCTGGATTTCTGTGATCCTGACCGAACCAAGGTAAAAATGGGGCTTCAAGAAGTGTGGTGATGCCACTACTGTGATCAGTTTCCCATGGGCCCACAGTCAGCTCAGTGCGATTTCAGGTGATTTTTATTTCCTCTTAGTATTTTTCTGAAGCTTTTATGATCAAAGAAAATAAGAAAGGCCCAGCCTACACACTCTCGGCAAATGGTAAGACCTCAATTCACCAAGATGATAGAAGCCATTGTTCCAGCTTCCCTTCAGCACTCCTCTCCCTCACGTCCAGGCATACCCATGAGAGCACTCATTCTTGATTCCCTTTCTCCCATTTCAGAAACCTGCTGTCCTTTCTCTTCTCCAAAACTAACCCTGCCCTTTGTGCACCTGCTAAGCATCCCTACAACCTCCTCTCTCAGACCCCATCTGACTTGTCAGCCCTGGGAACACCTGATATGCACCACTCTGGATGCAACTGTTTTGGTTTTTTTAAATATGTTTTTATTGCTTTCAGAGAGAGGAAGGAAGAGGGAGAGACAGAAACGTCAATGATGAGAGAGAATCATTGATTAGCTGCCTCCTGCATGCCCCCCACTGGGAATCGAGCTTGTAACTCAGACATGTGCCCTGATTGGGCATTGAACCTCGTAGTTCATAGGTCAGTGCTCAAGCACTGAGCCACACTGGCCGGGCTGGATGCAACTGTTTAAACAAATATATTTAAAGGAGAATTTGACCACAATGTGGCCCGTTAAATCATAGTTGCCATAGGCCAAAATCTGAACAATCCCATTCTAACTTCCTTCCTTACTACTCAAAAATAAAAGTAGCCCTAACCGGTTTGGCTCAGTGGATAGAGCATTGGCCTGTGGACTGAAGGGTCCCAGGTTCGATTCCGGTCAAGGGCATGTACCTTGGATGTGGGCACATCCCCAGTAAGGGGGTGTGCAGGAGGCAGCTGATCGATGTTTCTGTCTCATTGATGTTTCTAACTCTCTATCCCTCTCCCTTCCTTTCTGTAGAAAAATCAATAAAATATATTTTAAAAAATAATAATTAAATTAAATTAAATTAATCAGGCCTTTGGGTTAAGAAGTTTATAATTGGCTATGGGCAGGAAAAAGTGGCTAAAGCAGTGCTCTTTGGTGTTCTGCCCCCAAAACACTTCTTTTTTTTAAATATTTTATTTTGATTGTTGACATTATTATAGATTTCCCCCCTTTGTGCCCACCTCCACCCAGACCCTGCCCTCCCCTCCCTCTGGCCCTCACCACATTGTTGTCTGTGTGCATGGCCTATGCATATATGTTCTTTGTCTAATCCTTCCACCTTCTTTCATCCAGTCCACCCCATTCACCTCCCCTCTGACATTTGTCAGTCTGTTCCATGTATCCATGCCTGTTTCTATTTTATTCATCAGTTTATTTTGTTCATTAGATTTCACATATAAGTGAGATTATATGGTATTTGTCCTTCCCTGAGTGGCTTATTTTGCTTAGTATAATAATCTCCAGGTCCATCCATGCTGTTGCAAAAAGGAAGAGTTCCTTCTTTTTTTGGGCTACTTGGCAGCGCTTCTTTGTGTTCCCACAGCTCATGTAGCTATCTGTTAACATGTCCTTAGTAGCAGACATTACAGCTTACTCATCCTTTTTTTTTTTAAATAAAAAAAAATTTTAATCCTCACTTGAGGATATGTTTTTATTGATTTTAAAGAGAAAGGAAGGGGGATAGGAGAGGAGAGAGAGAGAGAGAGAGAGAGAGAGAGAGAGAGAGAGAGAGAGAGGTGTCAACGTGAGAGAAAAACATCAGTTCCCTCCCGAACATGCCCACACTGGGGATTGAACCCTTAACCTTTGGGTGTATGGACGACACTCCAACCAACTTAGCCCTCCCTACCTCCACACCCCACCAGGGCACAGCTTACTCATCTTTATGTCCCCAGCAATAAAGTGCCTTTTAGCATATACTTAGTAATATTTGATGAGTAAATAAATAAATAATCAAAAATAGTTCCTTCTTCATTTCCACAGTTCATGCAGTGTCTAGTAGAGCTTAAAGAGCTCTTACAAAAGGAAATTTATAAGAAATTCAATGAACTTGGACAAGATACGGATTTAGAAAGAAGTTGGAATGACATCTCTTTCTCTGACATCGAATCCAGGTAACAAACTTCATTTCAAAGAAAAACCAGAAAAGTTTTACTCTGCTCTGTTGTTGGTTTTGAACCTCAGGTGCAAAATATTAAATAAATCATGGCACACTTAAATACACTTCATTCCTTTGACAACTATGCATGTGTCTTGACTGGGAATCGAACTGTGACCTCCTGGTTCATAGGTCAATGCTCAACCAGCCAGGCTTCAATGTAATTTTTTAACTTGGCCTACCTTCCTTACACTAATATTGCAACTTGCTCCCCTGCCTTCACCCTCCTGCCATTGCCCACCCGCCTTAGGTGTTCGGACTTTTTCAGAGCACCCAGGAAAGTAATATTCCTAGTCTCTGACCTATAGCATTTTATCACCTCTGTCATTCTGTATCATTTACAACTGTACTGTGTCTCTTATGTTATCTTTCTTTTTTTCCCTATAAGGATGTAGGTTTCACAAGGCCAGCGATCTTTATTTTGTTCACTTCTATATCTCATGCATCTCTACAACAGTACCTGGCACATGGGAGAGCTCAGTAAATACTTGTTGAATTAATTTAGTACATAGATCTCAGCCCCACCCTCATAGTCTCCACAGCTATAGGTGGGTGGGTATCTCACGTGTGTGCAAGAACACCAGCTTCTCCAGCTTCTGGCCAAGGTGCCTCAAGCCTGCACCAGCTGCCCTCAGTCAGAAGGTTTCTGGGCTAGGCATGGAGGTCGTCTGCCAGGGGCTGCACTGTAGTCTGTGTGGACAGTGGAAAGCGGATGGCTCTCCCACACTCCCTGTGGCACATCGACATCTGACCCTAAAGCAGTTCTGCTGGCTGAGACTCCTAGATGCCTCCTTAGGAACCTTAAGCCAGACCATCAGGCCCAGTGACGCACCCCATTCACCAGGTCTCCTCTTCCATTCTCCCAGAATCCTTTGCCTAACTCCCCAGGATAAGTGCACCAACCCCACTCTCACCCTCAAAAACTAAATGTCCCCTGCATATCAACTCATACAACAGAGCCCAGGGGACTCAACTCAGAAACAGCCAGACGCTCAGCTGGAAATGCCGACACATTCAGTTAGGAATTGTGGAAACCGGTTTGCCAGCCTCTGCATCAGGAACCCCCTTTCCATTCTCACCATTACACAGAGAAGCAGACTGAGTGTACAAGCTCAGTTGGAGTTTGCTCTGTCTGGGTGTGAACACACTGGTTTTGAGCATTTCTGGGCCATACATACTACATCTAATGCTCTTATCCCATTTGTTAACGCTCTCCATTGCCTCTGAAAGGCACCTCAGAGACTGTTATCTAGTGGCCTCAAAGGCTGTGGAATTGGGAGTTAGATCAAAGAGGAGGCTTTCTTCCCGCGGTGGTCTGTAGGGCTCCTCCTTGTGCACTGGCGGGAGGGTGGGGGAGCAAGAACAGAATGAAAGGGCTGAGCAAAAGCATGGTTTGACATGCTGTCTTTACCCAGATTTGAGTTTTGTGCCGAAGACATTTTTTTATATGGAGCTCGTGTTGCAGAGCATAGCTCTCAATTCTAGCCAGCCATTCTCCAGGAAAGGGGAAAAGATAATGTGACACATGATAAAGGAAGAAAGGGCTCATTATCTGAGGACTCACTCATCCTAGCCCTTGAAGACTGGGGGCGGGGACAGTTCGTGAGGGAGGACTTGTGATCAGTCTAGACATGCATCCAGAACTTTTGAAAGGTGAATTGGGGTGATGAAAATAATATTCCTAGTCTCTGACCTACAGATTCTTTGTATTAAATATATTTATTTATATATTGACCATATTCTTAAAGAAGACCTGGTAGGATCATGGCTCTCTGAACTGGTACTGGCCAGACAGGAATGAATGAGACAGAGTCCCTGCTTCCAAACAAATTACAATTCCCTGGCATTCTCTAGGGCTGCACATTGAGAATCCTGCAGCTTCTCACAGTTGCTGCCAAGGGCAGCTCTGCCCATCTGGCTGGTTGGTATTTTTTTTAAAGATTTTTAAAATTAATTTTTAGAGAGAGGAAGGGAGAGGGAGAGAACCATTGATGTGAGAGTAAAATTGGTTGGCTGCCTCCTGCATGCCCCCAATCGGAAATTGAGCCCCCAACCAGGAATTGAGCCGGCAACCCTCGCATGTGCCCTGACCAGAACTCAAACCTGCGACCTTTTGGTGCATGGGACAATGCCCAACCAACTAAGCCACACTGGCCAGGGCAGGTTGGTGTTTTTATTTTTGTTTTGTTTTATGTTTTTTTGCTACACAGATTGCGAACTCCTTGGGGCAGGAGCTCTACCGTGTCCATCTCTGTTTCCTGTGCCTGATGCACTACCTGGCATGCAATGAGCATTCAGAATGAATGAATGAATGAATGAATGAATGGATATGCTTGTCAAGAATTCTTAGCAATTAAAACACAGACAGTGTGGGCAAATAGTGGACTAGATATCCTAACCCCATGCAGATGGCCTGGTGAATGGTATACTTGCAGACATGAATAACGGGTTTTTCCCTTTCTTCTCTCCTTTTGAAACCAGCACCAGTGGTTCTGACAGTTCCCTCTCAGATGGTCTCCCTGTTCAACTCCTGAACATAGCACATGAGGTGAGATTAGATAGACTCTTATACCCAAAGAGTAGCAGCCTTGAAAAAGCATGACAACACTGAATAACGTGGTGGAATTTTCCAACTATTCTAAGATCTGCAGAAAATAGAGCAATAGTGTGCCAACTGGTTATAAAGTCTTTGTTTGTTATAACTTTCATTTTAAAAATCTAGGAGGGGGGAGGGTGTGAGGACTCCATATTTATTCCAAAGTTAACTGAGAGTGAGAAAAAGAAAGTTTAACTAAAAGTGAAAACCATGTTAAGAAATAGGTTATTATAAAAGACTGATACTTGGTTGCCAGAGGGGAAGAGGGTTGAAAAGGTGAAGGTCTTAACAAGTACAAATTGGGAAGAAACCAAGATGACAGCATAGGTAAACACCGGAGTTTGCTGCCTCGAACAACCACTTCAAAAATACAACTAAAAGACGGAATGGACATCATCCAGAACCACAGGAAGGCTGGCTGAGTGGAAATTCCACAACTAGAAGGAAAGAGAAAAGCATACCGAGACTCAGAGGAGGCGCAGTGCGGAAGTAAAATACTAAGGTACAGCTGGCATCGGTCGGAACTCGAGGGCAGCTTTCTCTTGGAGGTGCTTGCAGTGATTACCGGGACATTGAGAAGAGCAGCCTCTGAGGGCAGGACTGAGAGCAGCCATAACTGCTAGCCCCGCCCTGTTGATCCCATGGGACCTGCCCTGCCCAAGCCCTGCAGGGAGGCTTTTGCTGCATAGTGTAAGGCAGAGGCTAGATTAGCACCTCCCTAGAGATCCAGGAGCCAGTATACCCAGAGATCAGAGTGGGACCATCCAGTTTGCTGCTTCGTGGAACCATAAAGGACACACACAGGGTGCAGACTCAGTGAGCACCAAAGCCCCATTGAAGCAAGTCTTGCCCCAGTAGGGTGTCTCCAGCACAAAAGTTCTCCCACTGCAGACACAGCTGATTCTCACAGCCAATTGGCCTGGAGGTCAGTTCCTCCCAGTGATACCTACAACAATCAAGGCTTAACTACAACAAGACTGTGCACAAAGACCACAAGGGGGTGCA
>NW_006296627.1:4949453-4949762 GCF_000327345.1 Myotis davidii | reverse complement strand
ACAATAAAGATTTAATTAATTTTAAAAAAAGAAGTACAAATTGGCAAGTTACAAAATAGTTATGGGGATGTGAAGTACAGCACAGGGAATAGAGTCAATAATATTGTGATAACTATGGATAGTGGCAGCTGGTACTGGAAATATCGGGGACCACTATGGAAATTATGATTATCTAACCACTATGCTGTACACCTGAGACTACAAAAAATAATATTGAATGTAAATTGAAATTTTAAAGTTGTTTTTAGTTATTTTATTTTAAAAAATGACCCATAATTTTTTTTAAAAGTGTTTCTTTAAAAACATTTT
>NW_006296627.1:4942058-4949199 GCF_000327345.1 Myotis davidii | reverse complement strand
AAGAGACATTAACTTGTTCCATTCATTTATGCATTCACTAGTTGACTCTTGTATGTGCGCTGACAGGGAATCAAACCTGTAACCTTGGCATGTCGGGATGATGCTCTAACCAACTGAACTACCTGGCAGGACTAAAAAGTGTTTCTTTCTTCATGTCGTTAGATAGTTTTTTATACTTTCACATATTAAGTAAATTTTTTTGGCCCCACCTGCTCACAGACGTTTTCTTACATATTTACAAACAACAAAATATTTCTTATGATTTATTATGCACATGATTTCCTAATTGCATTAAGAAGTATCTCCATCATAGTGTGAGATTAAGGCTGTCAGAAGGAGCCAGCCAAATTATACTTAGCCCTGCAATTTCTTCAACTGGATTTACAGCAACATCAGATTAAGCTTCACCACACCATAGGTACCTGGAAAATTTGTCCTGAGCTTCATTTGCTTGAAGTAACAACCAAATTCAATCTTTTTGGTGTTGTTGTTAATCCTCACCCAAGAATATTTTTCCATTGATTTTTAGAGTGGAAAGGAGGGGGAGAGACAGAGAGAAACATCCATGTGAGAGAGACACATCAATTGGTTGCCTCCCACTCACCCCACAACCAGGGCTGGGGATTGAGCCTACAACTGAGGTACGTGGCCTTGACTGGAATCGAACCTGGGACCTTCAGGCTGCGGGCTGAGGCTTTATCCACTGAGCCAAACAATCCAGGGCCCAAACTGAATCTTTTAACCACACATCAAATAGTCAGTATTGCCTGTACCTGACATTATTGCCATAGTGATCTGGCTTTAAATTAAAAGTCACAAATACTTGGTCATTGGAGTATGTATGATAGTAGGATTTGGGGGCTGTTACATGGGAAGCAGCCTCCCATAAGGAGGTAACAACTATTTGTTCTGCAAGCCAACAGTGTAACTCTGAGGACCGCACACTGGCTCAGCGATCGTGTCTTGAGTGTTGTGTGAAGAGTCCTCTGGGATCCTCTATGACTAGTTTCTCTGTACTTTTTGAAATAGTTGCATCATAAGAAGAAGATATACAAGAAGAAAAAAAAGAAGCCACTTCAGACGAGGAAACAGCGAAATGAACAGTATCGGAAAAATAATATGATACGGGAGTTGAAGTCAACAGAAGATGCCCTGGTAAGAAAGCTCTGCTGCCTGCCTCTACTGTCAGGTAAAGAGTATTCCATTAACGGCAGTACTGGGGGTTAAGGTTTACTCTAAATCAGAAGGGGGTCAGAGGTGAAAGCTTTCTGTCTTGAGTTCAGAGCGCTTTCATGGTCCTCTGCTGTGCTCTGGAGCTGCAAGTTTGGGCGTTGACCAAGTCTGGATTTCCAGAGGGAAGTGGTGGAATGGCTGGCAAAGGAAGGGCCGGAACTAGTCAGGGTTGCTGGGTGCTGAGGGGGCAGGCCTGGCCCCGCTAACACTAACGACACCTGGATAGCTCCTTCCTTGTCTTTCTCCCAGCTGTTGTACCTACATCCTACCCTCTGCTTTCTAAAGTTGAAAATGCTTTCAGAGGTGGGAGTTTCACTGTTGGGTGAATTGAGTCAATTATGAGCAGATTAATTGCAATCCGTCCATTGAAAAACATTCTCTTTGCACTAATCCTTCTAGAAAAGACCAGGATTTACTTCTACGATGCAAAAGCAGCCTTCCTTTTTAAAATATTCTGAGAACGCCAGTTCTTCAACAGTAAAAAATGAAAGACCAAGGATGAATGAGGTAATGTTTTTGCTTGACTTTTTTTTAACTCACTCATGGAAACAATGTATTAAAACTTCTTTGTAAGTTTTTTAAAGTGTACAACATGATGATTTGATATGCATACATTGTGAAATGATTCTCACCATTGAGTTAACTAACACATCCATCACCTCACATGGTCATCTTTTTTTCTTTTGGTGAGAACATGTCCATTTCTACTCTTAGCAAATTTTAATTATACAATGCAGTATTATTAACTATAGTCACCATGTTATACATCAGATCGTCACACCTTATCTGATAACTAAAAGTTTGTACCCTTTTACCATCCTCCCATTTGCCCCACTTCCCAGTGGCTGGCAACCACCATCTACTCTGTTTCTATGAGTTTGAGTTTTTTAGATTCCACATATAAGTGTAATATTTGTCTTTCTCTGTCTGGTTTATTTCACTTAGCATAACGTCCTCCATGATCATCCATGTTGTCATGAATGGCAGAATTTCCTTCTTTATTATGGCTAAATAACATATGTTTGCACATATTTTTTCCCATTCAGTAGATTGCCTTTTAATTTTATTGATTGTCTGTGCTGTGCTTTTTAGTTGATGTAGTCTCACTTGTTTATTTTTTTCTTTTGTTGTCTTTGCTTTTGTTGTCAAAACAAAAAAAAATCATTGCCAAGACCAATGTCAAGGAGCTTACTTCCTATGTTTTCTTTTAGGAGTTTTCCAGAGTTAGATCTTAAATGTAGGTTTTTAATCCATTTTGAGTTGACTCTTGTGTATGGTGTAAGACAGGTACAGTTTCATTCTTCCACATGTGAATATCTAGTTTTGGCAACACCATTGTATATTCTTGGCTCATTTGTTAAAAATTAAATGACCATATATGCATGACTTTATTTCTGGGCTCTATATTCTGGTCCATTCTTAACTCTCGTTCACACAGATTCTGTAATTTTTCCAATTAGTATGTCTCTCCCACAGGGCGAAGAACACAATAGCCCTCTGTGTCACCCTTACCTGTCAGTGACACTGGGAGCAGGGGAACACTAACATTTGGTGGGGAGATGGGCTCTGCTTTAGATTACACACCACTGAAGTCTGACACCAAATTTTGTGATTTGTGACTTTATATCTAGAACATAAGAACAGTCTGTTTTACCATCCAGCCACCCGTTTATTCAACAAATTGTATTGTGTAACCACCATGTGCCAGGCCCTCTCCTGGACGTTGCAAATGTGACATTGAACAAAACACTATCCCTGCCTCAGGGACCTTAGAGTCTGGGCTGGGGATTTGACAAGTAAACAGCAAATGACATAACAGAGTAGGATGCAGGGAATACAGAGGAGAAGCACCTAACCAACTTTTATACTTTGGAGTTTTGTAGCTATAAAGTCCTTGGTTCTTTTTTTTTTTTAATATATTTTTTTATTGATTTCAGAGAGGAAGGAAGAGGGAGAGAGAGATAGAAACATCAATGATGAGAGAGAATCAGTGATTGGCTGCCTCCTGCAAGATCCCCACTGGGGATCGAACCCACAACCTGGGCATGTGCCCTTGACCAGAATCGAACCTGGGACCTTTCCGTTTGCAGGTTGATGCTCTATCCACTGAGCCAAACCAGCTAGGGCAGTCCTTAGTTCCTTTACGTATAAATATAAGTTTTGGTACAATAGTAGCTAATTCTTAGTGGGTAGAATGTAAAATTGGCCCTCCTGTGGCAGAATGCTACCCCGTGAGTAACAGTGAGATAAAGAGGCCCCGCTGTGTTACACTGAGGAACCCTCACAGGTGCAGGCATGTCCATTCAGTAGTGAGGGACATCTGGGGTCTAGTGTAATAGTGACAAGGAAACAGCTCTGAAATCTGTCTTGAGTTCAAATGTCACCCCCACCATGTAATTTTTTGTGAGATACTGAACCATCCTGGGACTCTGTTTCTGCATCTAAAATATCTATATATATAAAAGCCTAAGTGACTGTTACGACCAGATGACCAATCACTATGACATGCATTGACCACCCAGGGGCAGATGCTCAATGCAGGAGGTGCCCCCTGGTGGTCAGTGCACTCCCACAGCCAACCTCCCATGGCTGGCCCCCATCAGCCTGATAGGGACTGAGTGAGATGGGCCCCAATCGGCCCCAATCACCGGCAAGGCCGAGGGACCCCACCTGTGCATGAATTCTGCACCAGGCCTCTAGTTGGGGTAATTATATCAACAACATAAGGTTGGTTGAGAAGATTAGATGTGAATCTGTGTGTAAAGGGCCTGGCATATGGTAGGTATTCAATAAATATTATTGAATTATTTTGAATTCTTTGAATTATTTTCTTTGAATTATTTGTTTGTGTCCTGCCTCTCTTTTTGTGTTAAGAGTATCATAATGAATCAACATGCATGAATGAAAAAACACTTAGAGGATGTATATTCTGCATACTCACACTTATCCAAGTAGAAATTTTAATGAGAATGTGTTCATTCATTCTAGTCACAGTTAAATGGAAGAGACAAAGGCATCTCCCTGGACCTGTCAAAAACAACTAGCTTGATTCTGACTAAGAATAAAGAAAGAAAGCAGGTATTTCACCTAACATACATGATACCTAGATGCTGGCGATTTACTTTATTTGGTTTTGAAATGTATTATGTGATTTGGAGGGATGGTAATCCACAGTCCACACAGTTTCACCATCTCAGATTTGTTCTGCTCAGGTAATTTGCACCCTGGGGCACAGCCCACCAGGTACTGAAGGACACAGACAGCCCTCCCAGAGCTAACAGTTTGCCATGGAGAAGGTACCTTTATTTCAATGAACATTTGTTAGGCAGCTGTTATTTTGTAACTCCAGGCAACGTCTCAGGTAAAACAGTGATGGTGTAATGCAGCAGTTCTCACCTCAAGAGTTATTAGCAGCAAGCAGAGTAGGGTAGCTATGACGTGTGCCCCACGTGCTGTGTTACAGTGATCCTTCAACGCTGAGGTTTGTGAATGGTTTGCTTTCTTAGAAGAATAAGTTAGCGTGAGCTCATATTTATCCCTATCCATCGCTCTTGTTCCTTGGCACTTGCATATTCTTTCCTGAAAGGGAGGCAGAGAGGGACATATGGTAAGTAAGCTATTGTTTCAAATACCACTGGGTGCAGCTCATGTGTCCAGGGAAAGATTAGAAACCACTGGATTGAGTAGGTATACTGGATATAGCACCCACAGTTCTCCTGAGGGGAAGTCCCTTCTCAAATCTGTTGCTTGAGAATTGTCAAGTTGATGTTCTCATTTATTCAGCAGTATCCTTTTGGAGAACCTATTAGGTGCCAGGCCCTTTGAGGACAGTAAGATATGACCCCTGCCTTAAGGCAATGACCCTCTACATGGGGGGGCAAGATAGTCCAACCGCCTGGGATAACAGAAACTGAAGAGCAATGAAAAAGGGTTAGCCCTAGCCATTTTGGCTCAGTGGATAGAGCGTCGCCTGTGGACTAAAGGGTCCCAGGTTTGATTCTGGCCAAGGGCACATGCCCAGTTTGCAGGCTCGATCCCCTCCCCAGTAAGGGACATGCAGGAGGCAGCCAATCAATGATTTTTTCTCATCATTGATGTTTCTATCTATCTCCCTTCATCTCTGAAATAACTGAAAACATATAATTTAAAAAAAAAGAAGAGATGTTTAAATAAAGTCAAAACAAAGAGAGTTTCTGTCCTGACAGACAAATAAGTGATGGACTTGCCCTTTCTCCCCATTCAGCATTTATTACAAGAAGCTGTGGGTGCCTAAAACCATATCCTGCAACTGAATCGTGCTGGTTAAGCTTCAACATGTAACCAGGGATTAAGTGAAACCCAGTGTACTGGATGAATGCCTTCCAAACCTGTACCTTTACTTAATTTTCCTAAAGTTCCTAGTGTAGTATCTCTCTAACAGAAATGTAGGCATGCAACTTCAAGACAGCTTATAAAATGCAGTTCCTGAACTGCTCAGAGCAATTAAAATGTTGCCCATAGAGAACCAAGATGGCGGCATAGGTAAACACCTGTACTTGCTGCCTCCCACAACTACATCAAAATTACAACTAAAAGACAGAACAACTATCATCCAGAACCATGGGAAAGCTGGCTGAGTGGAAGTACTACAACTAGAGAGGTAAAGAAGAAAGCATAGCGAGACTGGTAGGAGGTGTGGAGGCATGGAACAGGCTGGTACCCAGGTGCGCTGTGTTTTTAATCGGGAGGGAGATACAAGCTCCCACTTGCTCTGAACTCCAGTGCTGGGCAAGACTCTGGGGGACCCAGACACATACGGGGAGAAACTGGACTGTTTGGCATCGGGGCAAGAACATGGGGGCAGCTTTCTTTCAGACAGAGATGCTCGCAGTGGTCATTGCTCCTGTGCTGGGACCTCCCAGGTGCAGGGCTGACTGGAAGCCATTGCTGTTTGCTCCACCCTGGAGATTCCCTGAGAACCTGCCCCACCCAATTTACAATCCCACCCAAGCTGTGCACAGCAGCTTTTGCATATGAATGGCCTGTCCTTTCTCAGCCTAAAACCTGTCGAATAAGCTGCAGCTAGGTCAGGGAGCCCCAAAGCTACCAAAAGAAGGCCCAAGGCTGGCACCAGCAGCAGCCTGCCTTGCTGCACAGTGCCTTGCTTGTATCTGGGCACTTCCAAACCCGATACAAAGAGGAGGAATGAGCAGATCTCTCTGTAGCTCCTGCTGGGTGGACCCAGGCAGTGGCTGGCTTTGCATCTCCTTGGAGCCAGTGTACCCAGTGGTCAGAATGAGACCATACCAGAGTACAGTTCCTCACATCCATAAGCGACACACTCAAGGGGCAGACTCAGTGAGCACCAAAGCCCCACTGAAGCAAGTCCTGCCCCATAAGGGTGTCTCCTGTACAGCAGCTCTTCCATTGTAGACACAGCTGGTCCTCACAGCCAATTGGCCTGGAGGTCAATTCCTCCCAGTGATATCAACAGCAATCAAGGCTCACCTACAACAAGACTATGCACACAGTCCACAAAGCGGTGCACAGAGACGGTTCACCTCAAGTGATTGGGGAGGCTGAGCCACTGGGCCCTATAGGACATATACTACACAAGGCCACTCTATCAACTCAAGGAGACTTAACAGCTACCCAATACATAGAAACAAACACAGGGAAGCACCAAAAATGCGGAGACAAAGAAACATGTCATAAAGGAAAGAAATGGAAGAAAGCAAACTACTGGATATAGAGTTCAAACCTCCGAGGAACTTAGTGAGACCTTCAAGGATATTAGTGAGAAAGCAAAAAAAAAAAGAAAGAAAGAAAAGAAAAGAACCAGTCAGAAATTAAGCATACACTGACTGAGATAAAGAATAATATACAGAGATTCAACAGTAGACAGGAGGATCCCAAGAATCAATGAATG
>NW_006296627.1:4937557-4941402 GCF_000327345.1 Myotis davidii | reverse complement strand
AGGAGCAGGAGGAGGTAGGAGGCTGGCCCTGGGCAGGTGCCCACCTGAGCCGCGCTCGCACCGGGCCTCCGAGTGGGGCCAGAAGACAAGGCGCGTTTCCTGTAAAATAAAGCGACCTCGCGCTGCGTAAGCCTCCTGCCCAGAAGCGGGGGGGCTCCTGTCTCACCGGTGCCTGAGGCGAACCCTCTGGCCGTGGGTAAGTGACTTACACCCCAAGTGTAACCGGACAGGAAGGGGTTGCGAATGAGCGTTTGGGAGCTGCTCACAAACCATCTGTTTAAACAGAGAGATTAGTTTACAGCTCAAGTAATTGAGCTTCAAAGATGTTAGCATGGAGTCAACGGCAAAGCGAATGCTTGGCCCGGCAGGTGTGTCTCCATGGTGAGTGTCATCCCATGCACCAACACATCGCCCTTCAATTCCCAGTTGGGGTGCACGATGGGGTGGTGGGCAGGATCCCCAACAGGGGACAGGGGTGAAGCAGGAGGCAGCCAATCCATGTCGATGCATCAATGTTTCTCTCTCTCCCTCTCTCTTCCCCTCTCTCTAAATCTAATTTTTTTAAAAAAAGAAGTAAAAAAAAAAAAGAAAGAAAAAGCTAAAGGAGTTCATCACAACCAAACCAGTATTATATGAAATGCTGAAGAGTTTCTTTAAGAAGAGGAAGAAGGAGGAAAAAGGTAAAGATAAAAAATTATGAACAACAAAGTGACAATTACGTATCTATCAACATGTGAATCTAAAAATCAAATGAATAAAAAATCTGATGAACAGAATAAACTGGTGAATGTAATAGAATCAGGGGCATGGAAATGGAGTGGACTGACAATTCTCAGTGGGAGGGTGGTGTGGGGGTGCAGGAAGAGATTGGACAAAGATCTCATACCTATGTACACGGACAGTGGGGTGGTGAGATCCTGGGGTGGGGTGAGAACCGGTTAGAGGGGGGTTATGGGGGGAAAAAGAGGAACATCCGTAATAATCTGAACAATAAAGATTTTAAAAAAATGTTGGCCATAGGCAGCTGGCACTCTGAGGGACAAAGGCAAAGGCTTGATTTGCCTCTGCCCTGTAACAACTATTTCTCACTAACTCCTTGTAAACCAACCTGAATCCTTATTCTAACTTTACAAATTGCAGCATAAAGTGAGCTCAACTTTTATATCTTGTTTGCACAGACAGAAAAGCCAGGATTTGCATGCTCTTCAAAGAGAAGCACAGACACCGGCAAAGAGCCAGATCCAGATACGAAGCCACACTGGTCCAGGAACAGGTTTCTTGCCACCAAGAGAGGCCACACCACCGTGGCGGGGTACCCATCCTTGCACATATACACATTCCCGTAGGGCACCGGGACCACACTACATGGTGCCTCCTTGGCATGTTTTGGGTGAGACACATTTGTAATGAGGGAGCTGTGTGGTGGGTAACTACGCTTGGTGGTGGTGTACTGTGTTGTGCATTCACATGCACTGACCTTCCACTGTGTGCATGCCTTCAAGATGCACACCTCATTCATTAAATTACTTTCCATAACATGAAGCTTCATTGTGATGTATGGAAAAGCTTCCTTTATCAGAAGTTCAAGTGTGTTCTCCTGGAACTATAGACAGAAATACCTTACTTTAACCAATAGATATCCTGTCTAAAATTATGTGCAAATCAATTTTAAGTGATAAACTCTGTTTTAAACATATTCTGTGAGTGTGCCATGTTAAAAATGTGTCACAACTTGCTAGTGATGTCAGACTATGGTATCTCAGACTTGCTCAGGACGAGGTGTTCCCACATATAGAAAACAATCCATGTATTACCCAAAATTTAATGTTGCATATATTATGTTCAACACAGTTATGTAAGTTTTAAAACCCATTTATTAAAATTATTTCTCTATAACCAGTTGTTTCCATTGATTGGTTAACTGCATAAGCTTTTGTGAACAGGTATTTTAGGTCCCTCACAAGCACCTATGTTGTCAGCATGCTAATATCATGTTCAGAAAGGGTCACAGGTCCTGCCAGGCCTCCCATTTGAATTACTTTCTTCCTATCACATTGGGGTGCAGCCCTATACCTTTTTTCTTTTTCTTTTAAATATATTTTTATTGATTTCAGAGAAGAAGGAAGAGGGAGTGAGAGATAGAAACATCCATGATTCGCTCATCATGGATCAGCTGCCTCTTGCAAGTCCCCCACTGGGGATCGAGCCCACAACCCAGGCATGTGCCCTTGACCGGAATCGAACCTGGGACCTTTCTCACAGGCCGATGCTCTATCCACTTAGCCAAACCGGCTAGGGCCCTATACCTTTTTTCACTTCTCTTATCTATGCTGCTGACTTCTGCTCCCTTTCCTCTGAGATTCTTCCCCAAACTTCATGGGCAACTTCTCTCCTGTACCATAGGAGAATATGGTGGAGCCGCTTGTATCTCCCAACCACCCACTCTTGCCAGAGGCTCTGTACCTCTCAGTGCCCACATGTATCAGTGGGGCAGAGACAGTGGATATTTTGTTGGCACCACCAATATACAAATCTATGACTAAAAGTGCTCTTGCTAAATGATCTCAGACATTGTCTGGTTAGACACTGTTGTTTAGATTATCAATTGTATTGATATCTAAGATTTTCTGGATTTAGTTAGAAGCAACTTATGTTTCTTATCATTCTAAAAGCTACAGTTATATATTATTTTATTTTGTGCCAGGATGGGTAGGCTTATTATATCATTCAATCCTCATAACAGTATGAAGTAGACATTACAATACTAATTTGTCTAAGATTCAAAGAGGTCCTGTGATTTGCCTAAAGTCACACAGTTAATAACTGGTAGAAGATGACTTTGGAGCATTTCCACTGAATTTTAAAGACCAAGCTCCTTCCTGCTCTGTAAACTGCCTCCCCATATCACCTAGCACTGTGCTGAGTACAGGACAATATTAATCAAAACTAACTGTTGTCTTTTATTATACAGTTTTTAAAAAATCTTATCCTGTACCCAATTTCACTTAATGCTCAGTAACCCTGAGAGATAGGTATTAGTGTTACTCTTAAATTTCAATACAAAATCTGAAAACAAAAGAAGAGAAAATGACTTCTGAGTCACTTCTATACAAAAGAAAGCCGGAAAAAGAAAATAAAGTCAGGATCTAATACAAGACGTCTTGGCATTTCATTCTCTGTGCCCCACTTTGTCTCAGGAAGTGTTGTTTGATATAGAACATGTGGGCTGGGGCTGAAGGCGTAAGGACAATGTCTTTTTCTTTTTGCTTCTAAAAGCCTGTACTCTGATGGGCACGACAGTATTTGTTCATTCATGAGCACCTGGGATGTGCCAGGCTCAATATACAATGAAAAAAGGCTGAAAGTTCCTGAACTCAGTTTACATTATAGTGTGAAGACAAACAGATAAATTACAAGGATATGTCCTACAGGACGCTGTGGTAGGAAATAAGGGGGAGGTAAATTTACAGAAAGACCAGAAAAAGCATTTCTGTGAAGCTAGCATTAATTGAATGAATGCATGAATAGCAACCCGAGTTTTTGTTGGCTATTAGATTTTTTTTATGGTTCTAACGGCGAATACCCTTTGGACCTTATGTTGCTGATGCCCAAATGCCAACTGCAGAGGCGAGTCATAACGAAGAATCCTTCCCATTATTTTCTTCTTCTGACCTTGCCTTAGCTGTCAGGGTCACACACACCCCATTGCCACGCCCATTCTTCTGCTTCCGGGCGCTTCCGGCCTGCGCAGGCGCAGGAGAAACTGCCGTTCCTAGTGGAGGGTGCGGATCCTACTACAAAACGCATGCGCCCCAAACCCGTAGGCGCCGCCCAGACCCCTGCGT
>NW_006296627.1:4930099-4937314 GCF_000327345.1 Myotis davidii | reverse complement strand
CTCTGCCAGGAGGCGAGGCCCGCCCCGTCCCTGTCGCCAACTGCCGCCCTGCCCTGCACGGCGGCTTCTCTGAACTTTGTATTTTCTCTCCTGAGGTTGATCTCGGCCGCTCGTCGCCGAGGGCTTCCCCCAGCCACCCCTCGCCTCTCCGAAATCGGTATTCCCTCCTTCCCCTGCCCGGACGCGAGACACGCAGATCTGTTAAAATCTGAAATGAGAGCTAACATTTCATGAGCATTATTTTTCTTTTTTGACTGCTGTTACTGCCGCTCTTCTGTTCCGAGATCTTAGCCCCAGATAAACACAGGAGCCCTTTCAGCGGGGACCGCGAAGGGGGCCCGGAACTGCGGAGGGTCCCGAGCGCCCTCGACGGCAGCCGCCCATGTGGCTCCTGTCGCCGAAATCACATGTCTGCGCTGGAAATCAGTTCAGCCGAAACAGTGTCAGCGCGTTGAAACATATATGTTAGTTTCCAGTGCACTGTAAAATAATTCTTTTTTAAAAAATATTTTATTGACTTTTTACAGAGAGGAAGGGAGAGGGACAGAGAGTTAGAAACATGGATGAGAGAGAAACATCGACCAGCTGCCTCCTGCACACCCCACGCTGGGGATGTGCCCGCAACCAAGGTACATGCCCTTGACCGGAATCGAACCTGGGACCCTTCAGTCCACAGCCCGCCGCTCAGGGCAATTCTTAAAGGTATTTGTGTTCACAGGCAAGTAGGCCAGGTTTCAGCCGATGATAAAGTTAGTGTTACCAGTTGCCTTTTTAGCTTCCCTGCGGTGGGAGGGAACTCACAGAGCTTACCTTTGTTGAGAGTTGACATACTTACATCGCGCCTTGAGCCAAGTCATGGACGTCTTTACAAGTCTCCCTTTCTGCCCGCCGGCCTCAATAACCCGCTGTGACCCCGGAGGTCACGGTTGGGCTCGGGTCAGGGCACCATCGGGCGTGCAGGAGGCAGGGGATCAGTGATTCTCTCAATCTCTGCCTTCCTCTCCGAAATAAATAATTATCTTAAAAAATCAAGAAGTCTACCTTTCTGTCAAAAATATGCAAGACACGCCCTAGCTGGTTTGGCTCAGTGGAAAGAGCACCTACCCGCGGGCTGAAGGGTCCCGGTTCGATTCTGGTCCAGGGCAAGTGTTTGGGTTGCAGGCTCCATCCCCGGCCCTGGTTGGGGTGATGCGGAGGCAACCGATTGATGTGCCTGTCTCACATCTATGTTTCTCTCTCTCCCTGTCTCCCCTTCCCTTCCACTCTCTCTCAAAATCAATGGGAAAATAGCCTCCGGTGAGGATTAACAGCAACAAAAAATATATGCAAGACACTGGGGAGGAAGGACCACCTTTCTTCTTGAGTTGATGCTGACCCAAATGGTGTGTTGCTGAGTTGACACGTGTGGATTCGGATTCTCTATGTAAAACGCTATTGTAAAATAAGTTATTTGATCCAAGAACAAAGACTTGGAGGGGAATGTATACTGTGCCATCTAAACCGGAGTTGACAGGTTTGTGGCCAGAGTATCTCCGACGACAGCATTTTACAGTAAATCGGTATGAGTCCATTGCCCAGGACTTTTCTGGAACGTAGGATTTTCTAGTGACGTTCAAAGCTTTTGCCTCAAAAACTTGAATATCCTTAATCCTAATTACACAAAATCTACGTGTTGCCAAGTGTCTCAGGGGTTATGGTAAAATTCCCAGATACATAGTTTTGTTTTTTTGTTTGTTTTTTATAAGCCAGAGTTTATTTCTATTTAAAACAATGTGTACAGGGGTCCAAAGGCCCAAAGATATTTGGGTTTAATAGAAGTTATAGTCTAGTGCCTGCTGCCCATGCGTCCATTTCACAATATTTCTGCGCCCCTGAGTGTTTCCAAGGTTTGATAATTCTAAGGCAAATGGTGAATCTTCTGAGTTTTGGCCAGCTTCATAGAAAATGAACATTACAACAATAACAGCAAAAACAACTCCAGAAACAGCCATTATCATTGCAAGAGAAAAAGGTATATCACTCGATAAGAAAGCGATCACAGAAATTCCCAGTAGGAGAATGCTTAATCCAATATTTAAAAATGAGATATATTTTAAAAAATCCTGGGGAAACCATCCCTGCCATATTCTCAGCAACCAGCTCCTCTGGTCGGAAGCTTGAGAAAACGGGATCATGATGAGTCTTATCTGGTATTAAATGCAGTTCTTGGACAATGGAAACCAGCAAACACCCTTCAAGATGAAATCCAAATATATAGTTTTTAAAAATAGTGGCATAGTTACACTTTCAGGGAGCTCCATCAGGAGTTACTTAATTGAGCAGGTTAAGAATCACCGCAGTAGAGCCCAAATCGTGTCCTACAACGTTTTCATTCAAACTCTAAAAAAATATACTGTAGAAATAAGATGATAATCATTAACTCTAAAGTGGCCTTCATTTGGTTGTTCAAGACAGTCTGCTGTTTAACATGGCCATAGCTTGTAATTATTCTCCAAGTGAATTATCCAGCTGTATCTGCATTTGCTTTTTGAGTGTTTTGTTTTGCTAACCAAATGCAAAATTGATAGCTTAGTCTTCTCATTTTGTCCAAATATATGAAATGTGTTCGTTTTCTTCAGAAAATATTTTTGCTTTCCTAGCACAAAAGTTCCCTTTTTTTGCTTTCAGTTTGATATTAGTGTATCTCAGCTAAATGGCTTGCCTTATAGAATTTGAACCAAAAGAAAACTTGGAGTTAACTGAAACCAGTCTTATCAATCGACAAAACAAAAAACTGTCAAGGATGATGCTTCATCATCGCCTTGGAAAACATACACTGCATTTTAACTTGTGTTAAATATTAACTCTAATTTTGTTCTTAATTGAAGACCTTTCAACCAAGGCATTCAAGGGAATACTGCTTAGTAGTGATGATGTATTCTCTTGTTTTCAAAGGTGGGATATGAACCTCTTCCTCCAACAATTGGACGAAATATTTTTGGGCGGCAAGTATGTCAGCTTCCTGGTCTCTTTTGTTATGGTAAGTGTCTTTGATTTATTTGGAATTGGATGACACTGAGGATCATGACAGGCAGGAGTTACTGAAAAAAAATTGTTAGAAACCATGTTTCCTTGAAATTTCTGTGTAACCCTTTCCTTCAACTAGAATTTAAGTTTCTGACTTGTGTTCTTAGCTCAGCACATTGCGAGCATCGATGGGAAGCGTGGGTTGTTCACAGGATTAACTCCAAGACTGTGTTCAGGAGTTCTCGGGACTGTGGTCCATGGCAAAGTTTTACAGGTAAGAAGAAAATCAGATAATCTTCCTACAGCTTTAGGTTATCTTTTATGCAGTTTGTCCTACTTATCAATTCCAAATATATATTTATTTGCCGTGGCTTTTCTTCTTCTTTAAAAACATTTGCATGAAATACCCATTATTAATTCTATCTTGGGAAGCAAAGGGAATTTGTGTGAAATGAAGTAATTGATCTTTATTTACACAACCTTCTTCCTCTGAACCTGTTGTTCTTTTCCTCACCTGAGGATATTGTTCCATTCATTTTTAGAGAGAGTGGAAGGGACAGGGAGAGACAGAGAGAGAAACATTGATGTGAGAGAGACGCATCGATTGGTTGCCTCCCCCATGCACCCCAGCCACGGCTGAGGGTCGAGTCTGCATTCTGCCCTTGACCAGAATTGAACCTGTTGTTGGAGCAAAAATTAAATACACTTATTTGATCTCCTGTATAGCTGATTTTATTTCTTTGAAAAAGGAAAGCTGATTGAAACATAACTCATTCTGAAGTTATTCTCCTCTTATTTCTAGAGTAAACCCTAGTAAAATGCTTTCTGTTACAATTTAATTTTTTTAACAAGATCAACATAAAGGTCAGGATAATACTTGTTTGGGGGCCGGGGGGGACCTTGCGTTGGTTCTGGGGTAATGCAAATGATTTTTCTTGACCTGGACCGTGGCTATATGGATATTGCCTTTTAATTACTTATTACATTATACATTTGTATTTTGTGCACTGTTTCTTTATCTGTGTTACATTTGCATAAATTTGAAAATTTGTTTTAAAACCTCACTAAAGTATACAACAGCTGCAGGGTAGTGGTTACTTTTGGGAAGGGGGAAGAGGTAAGGGTGGAATTTAGCTACATCTGTGGTATTTTATTTATTTTATTTTATTTTTTAAATATATTTTATTCATTTTTTACAGAGAAGAAAGGAGAGGGATAGAGAGTGAGAAACATCGATCAGCTGCCTCCTGCATACTCCCCACTGGGGATGTGCCCGCAACCAAGGTACATGCCCTTGACCGGAATCGAACCTGGGACCCTTCAGTCCGCAGGCTGACGCTCTATCCACTGAGCCAAACTGGTTAGGGCTGTGGCATTTTATTTTAAGAAGGCAAGAGATCTTAAGCAAAAGGGGCAAAATGTTAACCTCTATTTAACCTTGGTGGTGGATATAAAGGTGAATTATTTTCTTAATTTTTCTGTATGTTTGAGATGTTTCATAATGTTTTCGAAAACATCAAAGTTACATTTATTTCTTTTTTAGTGATCCTTTGTTTTACCAGCTTCTTTTAACTTCAAATGCTAAAGCATATAATTTTAATTGTACTGGTTTCTCAGTTGCACCATTACAATGTAGGTCAAACAGCATTGCCCTTTGCTCTATTTATAAAGGTTGTTATGAATACAAATTTTATATCATTTAAAACAGTCTATGAGAAGGTTATTCAGCATTAGTATTAATTGAGAATGCAAAATTAATGTTTTTTTTCCTAGTGAATTATTCTGTCTCCTACTGGTACCAAGAGTGTGTTATACTCTGTGTTGTAACTCAAAATATATAGTACTGTATGCTAACCAAATCTGTATAATACTTTCAACCTATAATGTATCAGATGTGCTAAATTCCAAATATTTACTAATGGCTTATTTAAATAGTACTCAGTATAATCCTCCTTGTAATTTTTTAGGCTTTAACATTGCCCCGATTCTAATGTTTTATCATACGATCAGCAAATCATGATTTTGTTAAATCGTTGCATGAACTAATTGGCTTAGATTTTAAGTGCTTTTCAACCTTGATTTGAATTGGAGAGTTTTTTCAGTCAGTTTCTCACATGGAAACTGTTTCAACTTCCAGTTATTTTAATGTTCTTTATGTTATTCTTTTTTAAAATATATATATATTTTTTTATTAATTTCAGAGATGGGGTGGGGGAGAGAAAGAAACATCAGTGATGAGAGAAAATCATTGATCAGCTGCCTCCTGCATGCCCCACACTGGGGATTGAGCCCACAACTTGGGCATGTACCCTGACTGGGAATTGAACTGTGACCTCCTCATAGGTTGATGCTCAACTACTGAGCCATGCCAGCTGGGCTTTTAATGTTACTCCTGTTGTCGTGCCTGTGAGCTGAATTTAGAAGCCCAGTTCCAGGTAGTCTATGGGTCAGAATGATGGAGTATTGATGATTTTTTGGTGCATTGATTACTGTTTCTTTTCTAGTCACACCCTACTCTGGGCTCAGGGAAAGTATTGCTGTTACCTAAATGAGATTCATATGCACAAAGGCAATTGTCATGTAGTCAAAGAGGTTTAGGTATAGACTGAGACCAAAGTGAAATTACTGCTTGAAACCAAGTTCCGGAAAGTAGGACAAACTTGAGGTATCCAAATATGCATTGGAATATGTGTTTCACGTGTAGTTAAATTAAAATAACGGGATTGGTACTATATTTAGTATCAAAAAGAGCTTATGCAGTCAAGAAGACAGACCAATTCAGGGTTGATGCAACTGTTACACTTTATAAGAAAGAGTTCTACATATCTGAACAAGGCTTAAACTGAAATCTGTTTGGAATAATGTAGAAGTGACAGGTAGAAAATTTTATTAATGGAATAAAAAGCAAAGTCTAGAAATGAGTGAGAATTGTTAAACATGCCCGAAACTATTACAGTTAATTCTAGTCAAAGACCTCTAATTTGACCAAAAAACACTATTTTGTTTAATCTTGATCTTTGTTCTTTTGCCTCTGATCTTTAAAAACATAATTCTTTTTACAAGATAAAGTGTTGTCTATTTTTTTTAATCTGGTGTGACTAGGAGCTTACTTGTCTGAGTCTTTCAGTTTCACCTAGCCCATCTTTTATTTCTGAAATATCCCACAAATAATATTTCCTCTTTCAATATAACTGAGCTCCATCAGTATTCATGTTCTCTTCCCTGGTAGAAAAAAAGTCTCTCTTTGCTTGTTTTGGAAAGAGATACAAAAGACAACGTGAGGCGATTTCAGCTATTCAGACTTAGCACCAGTTCTCTGTTCTTTTGTACAGTGAAGAAAAGAGTCTTGCCCTAATTTGGTATTGGTCCTGCTTTTCTCTGTGAAAGACAGGAGGTTTTTTCCATGGCCTTAGTCCTAGGCTATGTTTTTAACCAATTTGTTTTCTGTTAAATGTATGTTTAGTAAATGATCTTAGATTTTTGTTTTTGTTTTCCTTTTTCTCCTTTTAGATGAGTTTTCTTGAGCATTTGCTTGTCCCTTTAGCTGACCAGTATGTTAAACTTAGCAACAAGATTGTCTTAGAGCTACTTACTTATAATTGACTAGTTAAAATTAGAAGTTAATGGGAGATTTGCAGCAAAAAAAAGGTTTTATTTTCTACCGATAGAGTTTTCATTTTATGTCCTCTCTCAGTGACACTGTGACAGCCCTTCTCATCCTTTCTTTTCTCTTCCTTTGCAGCATTACCAGGAGAGTGACAAGGTTGAGGTATGTTGGAGCTGATTTGTATGCATGGGCCCATTTCCCTTGCAAGTTATTCTTCTTTGGTCCTCTTTAGGAGAAGGGGCAAGCAGGCAGTCTCCCTTTCATCTCAGTGAATGTTGGCATAGAGGGTGACCTCCTATTTAACAGTTCTATTTAAAACCATCAAGCTATGTCTTTTATTTGATTTCCAGGAGTTAGGACCAGGAAATGTACCAAAAGAAGTTCCATCTTCCTTCGACCAAGTTATCAAGGAGGTAAGAGATGACTTATGTCCTATGCTATTTCCCTAAATAAGGGGATGTGCAGTGTGGTGGTTGTAGGATCAGGATCATCAGGCCTGTCTGTGCAGTGTCTATTCCAAATGAAATTAAACCTTCAATGTAATTTGGTGTGTGTGTGTGTGTGTGTGTGTGTGTGTGTATAAAATATTTAAAAAGAGAGAG